>NC_083587.1:18857999-19457999 GCF_027579695.1 Neoarius graeffei
TTGATTAATGTGGGAAATGTGCTCAGTATAATATGGATTTATCACAAAATTACATGCATGTATTTATTATTTTGAAAACCCACCAGCCGACTGATCTGGCACGTTTTAATTGTGCGACAGTAATGATGTAAATACCAGCGCGACAGACTAGTGTCCGAAAGCGTTTTTTTTTTTTTATTTTACCAATGAGCTCACTATATAGTCCTCTATAGAGTAATTCCCTATATAGGGAGTAGTGAACAAGTGAGTGATTTCAGACACAGGGAACATTGGCAGATGTTGGTCACTTTGGTTTCCGCTGTACGTTTTACTTCTGTCCTACGATGTCTCGCACAGGTCTCAACGAATCTCATTTACGGCCATTGCTTTGACATATGGACTTCATAACTTGCTATAGCAGTGACAAAATAGTGATCAAAAATGCATTCCTATATTTAATAAAATGAGATAAATAGAATTTTGATAGTAAAAAATTTGCCTTCAGTTCTCCTTTAAGACTCCTTCTTACGAGTGAGTTCAGGAAAACCATGTTTAGAGACAACCGACTAGTGGCCTAGTGGTAGCGTGTCCGCCTCTCGATCGGGAGATTGTGAGTTCTATTCATGGTCGGGTCGTACCAAAGACCATCATAAAAATGGTACCTATCGCCATCTGGCAAGGCATGCTGCAATACAGATGTGCATGGGGAGTTAAACTCTCGTGGTTACCAGAGGACTAGCCCCCCACTGTAACCCTAGCTATGTAATAGGCGAGAGGCCGAGGGCTATGGAAACGGAGATCGGTGCCGCCCGATGCGCCACATACAGGTTGGGCCTGGTTAGTACTTGAGTGGGAGACTGCCTAGGAATACCAGGTACTGTAAGGCGTGGGAAGGACTTTGACTTTGATGTTTAGAGACAACTTTCATTGCTTAAGAGCGTCTTTAAACTCGTTCTTTATCCCTAAACGGCAATGTTATCAGGAAACCTACCCCACTTCCTGTTCTCACTTCTGTTCTATAAGCTATAAACAGTGGTTAATAAGGTTTCTGTCACAGCTTGTGATGGTACGGAGAAAGTGGAAAATCGTGTGTTCTCAAGACATTGGGGAAAAAACTCAAGTTTAAAGTTTAAAGTTACAGCTTTACCTCTGACTGTTACAAAGCTCCTTTGATAAATGCGAAATAAACATCTCTTTCGAGGAAACGTCACCAGAAGAACGATGAAACGTGTTTTTTGGATGTTTATGTAGCATGTGCAGCATACACATTCCTGTGAATGAGATTCGAATTGATTCATTTGATTTGTTTGCGGGTTTTTGGACATATTTACTTTTAGTATCATCATCATCATTGTCATCATCACAGCAGCTCAAAGGCTTGTGTGATGTTCATTTGCATACACACATTTATCAGAATTCGTATAACAGTCCTCGTTTGAAGATGAAGCACTTTCTGGCAGTTTCCCTGAACAACTCCGTGTCCAGTTGCGTGTTGAGTCTCTGGTGTGGAGATCGGTAGCATGTGGGCCCACCTGACCTCCAAACAGGAGTGCAGTGAAGGTCTTGACACTCCCGTGAAGGTCTGAAGGTTTTACATCTGCACCCGAAAAACCAGACAGAATATCAATACAGACTCGCTCGGGACTTTCTCCTCTTCATGTTTCTTGATTTTCACATCCTGCATTCTGCACAAAGGCAGCCAAGTGATTAGCAGCGAGTTCTCGCTCCACAAATGATAGCAGATGATAGCTCGGTATTGATTCGCTGATGGCCGTGGTCTTGATTGTTTTGGGCGAGAACATGTCACAGCAGCGTGACAAAGAGTGCTTTTAAAACACCTCCATGCAACGTAGCATATTTAAACCTGATTGTTGTGCGGCGCAGAGACCCGGTGCATTACTAACACAATTTGAGTGGCTAGCGCAATCGCATGGAAGAAGCCAGGACAAGTTTCCTAGGAAGGGTAAAGCTTTTAAACTGTCATCTGCACTGCCTTTATCCTGGGGAGAAACCTTTTAGCAGATGGTGGCCTCCTACAAAACGATGCGACTGTGTGACAGCTTATTATCTTCAATCTTTAATAAAGCATCAACTCACTTAACAGATACGACTGGGAAGGAAATGAAGGAAATAACGACCAAACTTTAATGTCATATATATATATATATATGTATAATTGTTTTGCTACACATCTGCGAACTCTTTTGAAGTACTTCATATCGCACGTTCAGCCATGTCTCATGTCTCATGTCGCTTTTAAGTTTTTCAACCAGATCCTGTAATCGAGTAAATTTCCCAAAGTTTTCCCAACGAGGCGTCACAGAAATTCACTTTAATTTCCCGGAAAAAGCATGCTGATCTTCCCGTCATAGAGCACGACAGCAAATATATGAATAATGCATCCGCAGCCCCGGGCTATAGATCGAGTGTGAATATTCATTAATTTGTTTGCCTTTTGGGATGTAATGCATATTCAAACAGAGGCATGTTTGGATCCCTGGTAGCCGACTTGGCTGGCTCGCTCCAGAAATTAATAAATACCCCAAGCTTTCCATTCTGCTTAAGTAATGGCGCCCGTCCACGCCTCTCGTCTGAGCTTGTTGAATTTGTGAATGTCGTGCTGACTCGGCCAGGGTGTAAACGGTTTAAACTCAGCTTACCCGCTTCACAGATGTGACCCCACCTCGCTCTTCTAATAGGTGGAAATCCTATTATTGGCCTGACAGGATGAAGCAGGCCTTGGGCTGCAAGGATCAGGACTAATAAGTCTCAAAATGGTCGCGCAACTCCAAATCAGTGAACTGCAGCCAGTGTAATGAGTCAGTGAACATCGCCTGTGTCTGTGAGCAAAAATAAATAAATAAATAAATAAAAAGGAGAGCTTAAACAATAGGGTTAAAGTGGGATTTAGAACTTTTTAAAATAGTGAGATATAGTGAGTACAGAGCAGAGGTGCCGACATTGCTAACAAGAAAGTCCTAGCAGACAGAGAGACAAAAAAAACCCCAGCATTAACAACAAGAACGTTTAGAGTATGCCGTGGATGAGACGGCTCTGTTCGAGCAGAGGTAGCAGTTGAGCTGCAGAACTGACTTTTGGATGGAAAAAATATATATATTTTACCAACCAAGCACTACAATCCCACCTTCTGGTTTTCTCCTGGCTCACAAGACAAAAACCTGGACGAAATGAAACAAAGAAAATCGACATATTTTACATCAGGAATCATTTCTCCTTCAGGGACTCGGGTTAATGTTATTCCCATCCTGTCTAATTTAGCTCGAAAACGGTAAATGCTACAGCTAAAGTATAAGTGTTCCACTTCCTCAGGAAAAAAAAATCAAGATGCTGATTTGAATACACTTTTATTGATTCAATAAAAATGAGAAGGAATTTAAAATGAAATATTCATGAGGAGGAGGTGTAGGGTTTTAAAAAAGCTTCATAGCAGGACACCGAAGACAATGACAATTGACCAAAGGAGAAAAACTGGACTGGGAGACCAACACACAGCCGTGTCAGCGATTTACGCCTCCTCCTCCTCCTCCTCCTGCACCTCCATCTGAAAGAAACGCTGTTCTGGATCAGATGGTTTGGTTTAGCTGCTGATTTGTACCAGTCTTCATTTAATGACCTCGTTGGCTGGAAGGGTCAGAACTAATGAGTCTTGAAGAAGGTAATGAATCCACAAACACATCGATCCTGAGCTTGAGCTGAACAGAAAAGAAAGCCACGCCCTAAAAACGGTACAATACTGGAGCACACTGGTCTGTTCTGGACCAGGACGGATCTAAGGATCTATATTTAATTGGAATTTAAAAATCAAATCTTCATGATGTGTGAGCTTCAGAAACGTTTCACATCAGTACTGAAAAGCATCGTCGCAGAACAATAAGGAAAGTGAAGAACATTAACTTTTAACCTTTAACTCCAAGCTGTTTTCCTTCCCGCCTCCTACTTCATCTAAACACCATTATGGATCAGATGGTTTTGTTTAATCGCTGATCTGCACCAATCGTCAGCAATCAGTGACCTCTAGCAGCGGCTCTGGCTGTAAGGATCAGAGCTAATAACTCTCAGAACGGTTGCCCAGCTCCAAACGAGAAGGTCGTATCAAGTGTAATGAGTCGAACACAACAAGTCTGAGCTTCAGAGGCACACTCCAAAAATGGGACAATGTAATGGGCAGAGAAATGCTTTACATCAAGGCTCTTGAAAAACATCATCAATTAAAATTTATCTCATCTCATCTCATTATCTCTAGCCGCTTTATCCTTCTACAGGGTCGCAGGCAAGCTGGAGCCTATCCCAGCTGACTACGGGCGAAAGGCGGGGTACACCCTGGACAAGTCGCCAGGTCATCACAGGGCTGACACATAGACACAGACAACCATTCATACTCACATTCACACCTACGCTCAATTTAGAGTCACCAGTTAACCTAACCTGCATGTCTTTGGACTGTGGGGGAAACCGGAGCACCCGGAGGAAACCCACACGGACACGGGGAGAACATGCAAACTCCGCACAGAAAGGCCCTCGCCGGCCATGGGGCTCGAACCCAGGACCTTCTTGCTGTGAGTCGACAGCGCTAACCACTACACCACCGTGCCGCCCATTAAAATGTATTTATTTATTTATTTATTTATTTATTTTTAAAAGTCACTAAGCCATTATTTGGCACAAAACTACAGTCCTGTGCAAAAGTATTACCCCCCCCATTTTCATACAAACTTTGTTATAGATTTCTATTTTATGACTTCGACATTGAGTCAAAACATGACAAAAAAAACATTCATTTTGTTTTGTTTTTTTCCAGCACAAAATAAAATTTTATGGAAAAAAATATTTGTATGTGAGCAGCATATTCCATAAGAGAGCACTTTTCAGATTAAAAAAGAAAACATAATGAAGGCTGCTGGGTTTTGGTGTAAAATGAAGAAGCGAGTGTGACAGTCAAAGAGTCCAGAAGAACTGTGGCTGGTTCTGTAAGATGCTCAGTAAAACCTACAGCTCATTTCCGCATAAAACTGCACTCACTGGACTTCGGACTACTATTTTTTTTTTAAAAGCAAAGGGTCGTCTCACACCAAATATTGACTTTGTTATATTGATTTATTATGCCTTACTGATTACTGTTTATAGTATTTTTTGTGGCTGCTCCCTCATAGAGGCAAAGCGAAGCAATAGCTACGATGTCATCATGTTGTAAGAATGAGTGGAACAATAGCGAAACTTCGTAACCAATCAGCACTTGTCCTGATCAAGTTCGATTACCCGTTCTACTTCTTGATAAACTTCGGAACCAATCAGAACCAGAAGCGAAATAAGAGAAATCTCGTTATAACTTCGTAGTATCGGAAGATAATCGAAGGATAAAAAGATAAACGAAATTCACCTCGTGGTTCGCCGAGGCTACTGATTCGATATCAAGTAAGTGGTGTTTATTTTAAGAAAATTTACCTTTTGATGATCACAGCTTTTGTTTGGTCCTTCTGAAAGGTCAAACGAAAGGTTTTGTACGTATTTTTTTTTTTTTAGCTTTTTGGCCGATATATTGAGAAGCCGATATCAAACTTCTGCTATCCGCTTTAATTTTTAACATTTTATTTTAGAGTCTTTACACTACACTTGTGAAACAAAATGTGCTCATTAGTACTAAATAATGCTTCGAAGACAATTCATGGACGAGTGCTTTCTTTCTTACTATTTTGAAAATAGATCGAGTTCACAGCGCTGGATTTTGAACAAAACACAGGAAACAAAATTGCTAACCAAAACACTGCAAGCCCTGATGCTGCTCACAGCTTGGTGATGCTTGTAAGAGATGAGGAGTGTATCATTAATAACATGTATATATGCTAGATTTACTGTATGGACATGGGATCAGAAAACTAGCCACATGGACCCATAGGGTACCTGTTTTTTATTTATGTTGAGACATTTCATTTCATTATATTTGAAGGCATTTTTGGTCGACAGCATTTCTTTACATGATGTGCCTGAGACTTTTGCACAGCACTGCATGTCAGTCATTTACATCCCCAGGTCTTCCATCACCAAAAACACGACAAAGGATCAAAATGTCATTTAGAAGTGGCTTTGGCTGGACACGCCAGGTCTAATGAGTCGGAATAAGCTTACAATCAAAGAATCGTGATGGGAGTAAAGAGTCAACAAAAAAACTCCTGGAAAACAGCTGAACAGAGCCACGCCCCGTTACATAAACGGAACAATGTTGTCACTACACTGCACGAGGATCTCAATTGGATGGAAATTTGGGACAAGATTCAAAAACATTTCACATCCAGACTCCTGAAACACGTCATCTAGTGGAAACAGTTCATCAACCACCAACACACAGCCATGTTGCCTATTTACTGTACATCCTCAATAGTGTTCATTGTTTTTGTCCTGATTGGCACTGATCTTCACCAATCAGTGATCTCTCAAAACAGTGGCTCAGCTGTAAGATACTGTATTTGACAGATAGATAATAATAATAATAATAATAATAATAATAATAATAATAATAATAATAATATCTCAAACTAGTGAGCCAGCTCCAAATGAGTGAATCACATCAAGTGTCATGAATCAACCAAGGCATTGATTGTGAGAAGAGGAAAATAAAGATCTAAATGGCGCACGTCTCGAAAAATGGTGTCGAAGAGTAAAATAAACCAGTTCACCAACCCGACTAGTGAATATAAGGCACCATCATCGTCCCAGTTCTTCCTCCAAAAAAGGTTCTTCACCATCAAACGGCTTTGTTCAGTCGCTGATTTGCTCCAACTTCATCATTGACCTCTAGCAGTGGCTTGTGCGCCCCATGAGTGTGCGCCACTCCACGTTCAGAGACGAACGACTCATTAAGCGCAGATTGATAACGGGCCGAAGGCCTGCCAGGACATTCCATCATTAATATTTCAATTTAATTACTCTGCAGACGCCGCGTGCATGTTGATTCTGTGCTCCTAATTGGCACTTCACGCCACGCCGTGATATACGAACTATTATAATGAGCACTATTTCGTCACGCATGCACGGTTTTACGTTTGGTATCATTTACAGATTTTAACTGCTTTCCAGGAAGCAATGTGCACTTTTACACTTCAAGGGCAAGTTCAAATAAGTGCAAATGTGAGTGAATATCACAGGTGTGAATGTGACGATGAGCGGAAATGGAGTAAAGCAAAGCATCTGTGGGATGTGACAGAGATAAAAGGCGGCGTGCTTGATGGAGTCGTCGTCTGCCGGTGCAGGGTCGATGAGTATCTCATCTTGTTTGTGTCTCTTTCTGCTCCTTTCACCTCTGCTCACCGGAATATTAGTCACAGCAGAACACTTTTTTTTTTCAGACACACACACACACACACACACACACACACACACACACAGCAACAGCAGCAGTAGCTTAGATGAACCTAGAGATCCTGGAAAATAATCAACATCCTAATTTTGTAATTCCAAATCCCTGATTAATTTCTTATTCTCTGCATGGCACGTGTATGTGCATGTGCACAAGTGTGTGTGTGTGTGTGTGTGTGTGTGTGTGTGTGTGTCCACACATGTGCCATCCTTTCCTCAGTTCTGCGCTCATCTGGGAGGAGCTTGCTGTCATGTGCCGAGCTGTGATTGGTGGCTTTTTGGATTAAGCCTCCAGGCTGCTAGATCTGAACAGAGGAAAAGAGAAAAGAAGCTCAGACAGGCTTTCGATGATTGACAGTATTTAAAGATGCACGCTTTGGTGTAAAGGCCTGCAGGAAACCCAGGCGTGAGACACTAACCAGGTCTATCGGATAAAAAAAAAAGACAGAAATGTTAGAAATTGAGGAGGGAGCAGCACGCCAATTAAAGCAGAGTGCATACAGCGTGCTGCTGCGTGTTCAGGGTCGTCTACAGCCTTGAGGTCCAAACGGTAATGAGTCGCAGTGAAGAGACGTGAACAAAATGAGTTTTGCTGTTAGAAAAACAATAGCTGCATGAAAACAGATTTATTTACAGGATGGATTGAGTGTTGCACAGAGCTGACACTGGAGACTCCTTCCGAAAAGTGTTAAATAAACACCTCCTGAAAGAAAACGTCACGATATCAACGATTGTGTTTTTCTTTGTTAAATATGAATCTGATAAATTGTTTCCGTTTCCGGTTGAGAGTACACTGTGTGTGTTTTGGCTGCCGCTTCTTTTTACCAGAGCTTTTTCTTTTTCTTTTTTTCTTTTTTGTTTTCTTTTTGTGCTTGTATGGTTTGATGTTCGTTCTTTGTTTGAATGTTTTGTCTGCCGATTGTGGTGCAGCTGCTCCAGACCCAGGTTTGGGCGTCGGTTTCCTTCAGGTCTCAGTCCGCTATGGGTGATGCGTGTTCTGCTCACTGTGGACTGCAGTGAACTCGTTTTTCTCTTTAACATCAGGGTGTGTGGACCCATGGTGCTGTGTTCCGAGCGATCTTGCCTGTGGTGTCACCATGACAATCATATCAGCATTTCAAATATTATATTTAATTTCTTTCATTCATTCATGATAATTATTCTCTTCTAATTCTAATTTGGCCTCATTTTCTATCAAATTCGCTTCAGTAATGAAAGGGTTACTGTCCTGAAAGCATTAAAATCGAGTTATCCAATGAGATTGTTTTGTTTGTTGTCTCTAGGCTGAGAAGAGTTTCGAACTGCTCACTCATTGGTTCGGACTTCATTGCCGGGACAGAAGGTCATGGCAGTGTATGTTTATGTAGGAAGTGATGGATGAATTAAATAACCAATCAGATTTTGATTTATAATGTATCGGCCTCGGCCTTCTCGAACCCCAACATGAGCTTAACCGTGAATCAGTGCCATCAGCACAGCAGTGAAGTCATCTTCCAGCTGGCGTAGCGTTCATCAGTAGTGTGAGCGAATGCTAATAAAGTGGTCAAGCCAGTGCTATCTATCAAGAGCTACAGGCTAACGACTGAGAAACTAATATTTCTGTCTCCAGACTCTTCTTCCACACTGCACGCTCGCCACATTATTTTCACTCTGACTTAAGTTTTCATTTCCCGATGTAATTTATTGAGTTACTTTTAAAATCAATGGAGCGACCTGGTACCTTGCTGCTAATCCCTCACAAAATCCTTTGCACTGTTGGTTTTTTTTTTTTTTTTTTGGTGTCTGGCTAAGTTTTGGCTGAGCTCAAGTCCCAGCTCTAATAGTAACGGTTCGCTGCTGGGTGTGGGACAGATCTTCGTATGCCTTTCGGTGGGATTGCCACTGGAGTTACATCCTGACCTCTTTTGGTGGACTTTTTTTTTTTTTGGAATTGTAAAGCGATCTTGGGTGTGAGAAAGGTATATGTAAGTTGAATGTATTATTTTTTTTTTTTATCATATCAGAGGAACGCTGTTTTAAATTCAGGGATGTTTCGCAACTTTTTACTCATGAAATAAAATCTTGCGATTTTTTTCTCAATGCATCAAAGCAGGTTTGTTCTGAAAATTGATTTTTGATTTTTTTTAATAGGAACCCGAAAATGCTGCTGTAATTAATATATTCATTTGCGTTTTATAAATCTTCGCTGTGTGCTGGTATGGTTCAAGTCGTGAGATGGGAATGAAAGGGAAGGAATAGAGGATGTGCTTCAAAAAAATGTATTAATTTCTCTCACTTGGTGGGTGTGTGCGTGCGTGCGTGTGTCTTTATATCTGAACTGATATTACGTCCCAGTTGGAAGGATGAGCATTGATCTCTCTCTTTCTCTCTCTCTCTCTCTCTCTCTACCGTCTGTCACTCAGTGCACCACGTGGTCCCGCCCCAGTCCGGGTCAGAGGTCAGTGCTGTCCTGTCTCTGGGGCTTTGGTGGGCAGATGAGTAACGGCCGATTCATTAGCACACACAAGAGCGGCATATGACTATAGGTACACATCACACATTTACGGTTGAACACACACCAAGTCAATATATTATAACCGACACAAAGTCAGAAAGACACACTGTGTGTGTGTGTGTGTGTGTGTGTGTGTGTGTGTGTGTGTGTGTGTGTAGTTTCTGATAAATTTCTATACGTTCTATTTGTGACTATTGATGTTAACCACATTTGTGCTTTCTGGGGAAAAAAGAATCGTTTATATTGAAGATGTTGACTTTATCCTTAATATCTAAGAATATTGTAATAAAATTAGCAGGAGTCCTGCTCCATTGCATAACATAATCTCTCGGAGGAGGGCTAACTGCCATGCTATTTGTTGTTTCTCCTTTTCTCAAACTGAGCTAAAACAGAACTCACACTGTGTCCCACGGTGTTTTAATGGCTCAGCTGAATGACATATAGTTAACGCGGTAGACAGAGCTGGCTGTAGCCTGTAGGCACGGCCTAAATGAGATTGAATGCTGACGGTATGCCGACTACACTGTTCCCTTCACACCCAAACTTGGGCAGCTTTTGCTCCAGGGACTTCATTTGCAGTGAGAATGTAATTTGCTTAGCCCCAAAATACGCCGAGGGCCAGGCGTCAGTTTATTGCTTCTGCGTTCTCGTTCTCCGATACCTGAGCCTCTCTGAAATAAAAATCTCAATCAAGCGTCAGACTTCCATCAAAAAGATAGACGTAGATCAACGACAGGTTTAGAGTTGTTACTGTGAAGGTGGTGTTTTCCTATTTTTCTTTTGTATCTTTGAATGTTTACTGTTTTTGTGTTTTAAATTGTGTCACAAATGAATAAATTATATCACATCAGTGAATGGAAGCTTTGTTGAAGTTGGATTAGTTTTACATGAAAACATAGAGGAATGAAGTTATTACTGGAATATCTCCATCCATCCATTATCCATAACTGCTTATCCTATACAGCAGGGGTCATCAAACTACGGCCCACGGGCTGACTCCGGTCCGCCACCCCCCTTTGACCGGCCCCCCAGCCCCTCTGCCCCCCACCAATTGAACCGGCCCATTGAGGCAATCCCCAAAAGTGGTCATGGCCTATTTTTTTAAATTGCTTTTTGGCAAATAATAACATGTCTGCATCTTGTATTTTGTTGATTTTATCAATTAAAATTGATATTTAGTTATAAAATTAACTATTCATATTTTCCGAATTTTCATCATATGCTCGCGATCAAGCAGTGACAGGCAGCGCACGCGCAGAGAACTGTCAGTGTTCAGGACAGCAAAATGGCTAGCGGTCAGCGAAAAGCTGACAGAGAGTGCAGAGTTTTTAAAGAACAGTGGACCACCGATTATTTTTTTCGTTCAGTGTAAGGACCGTGCAGTTTGTCTTGTATGTAAAGAAAGTGTGTCAGTTTTCAAAGAATATAATCTGCGTCGTCACTACGAAACCCGCCACAAAGAGTATGCTAGTTTGTGAGGGCAAACAAGAGAAGACAGGATTCGGAGGATGAAATGCGGACTGGCTGCACAACAGAATGTATTCCTTCGCCAAACGCAGATCAACCAGGCTGCTGTCCGAGCTAGCTATAAGGTAGCTCACCTACTAGCTACCCATGGAAAGCCGTTTACTGATGGGGACTTTGTTAAAGTATGCGTGCTTGCTGTGGCCGAGGAGGTGTGTCCCAACAAGAAGGATGCGCTCAACGCGGTGAGTCTCTCCGCACCTACTATGACCAGGCGAACCGAAGATTTGGGGGACAACATGTATGACCAGCTGAATGAGAAAGCATCAGAATTCGAGTTTTTTGCTTTGGCCATGGATGAGAGCAATGACGTGCAGGACACAGCACAACTGCTGTGATCTATTGATCTATTGCTCATATTATTATAATTTCACTTTTTTTTAAATGTATTTATTTTATAGGCCTATTTATTTGACCTTTATTAAGTGCTGCACACAATTATTATTAATATTATTAATAATATCAACAGGCCTACCTACAATTTATAATTTTCCACTCACCTTTGCCAGTGTCAATCATCTCAACTAGGCAGATGTTTCTTACCTTGACAGCTTTGATGTTATTTTTATTAGAAAATAAATAAATGGAATGTCTGTGGTATTTCAAATTAAAACAAAGTGTGAAGACTCGAGTACTACTTTTGCAAACCACTAGTAAAGATAAACAAATATGTGCCAGGAATCAAGTGTTGATATAGTAGTGTGGATATAGTAGTGTGGATATAGTAGTGGGGATATAGTAGTGGGGATATAGTAGTGGGGATATAGTAGTGGGGATATAGTCGTGTGGATATAGTAGTGGGGATATAGTAGTGTGGATATAGTAGTGGGGATGGCTGTGCCAGGCTCGTAATCTCTACTACACAATGAGGCCTGCTGGTGGTCATATTTGTCTGGGTTATACAATTCTATGTTATATAGCTGACCTGACCCCGGCCCCCCATCACAGTCAGGAATGACAATGTGGCCCCCAGAGAAAAAAGTTTGGTGACCCCTGCTATACAGGGTTATGGGCAAGCTGGAGCCTATCCCCACTGACTATGGGTAAGAGGCAGGGTACACCCTGGACAAGTCACCAGATCATCGCAGGTCTGACACATAGAGACAAACAACCATTCACACCTACAGTCAATTTAGAGCCGCCAATTAGCCTAACTTGCATGTCTTTGGGGGAAACCGGAGGAAACCCACACAGACAACATGCAAACTCCACACAGAAAGGCCCTCGTCGGCCGCTGGGCTCGAACCCAGAACCTTCTTACTGTGAGGCAACAGTGCTAACCAGTACACCACTGTGCCGCCCTACTGGAATATCTTTGAAATTGTATTCAAATCCCTCCCATCCATCCATTATCTATAGACCCTTTTCAGTCACGTGACCTTCGTAAACGCGACCACCATTCTGGACATGTAGCGGACTTCGGCTCGAATCAGTTTGAATGCGAGGAAGGCGACAAACAGAGAACATACAAGAAAAAGGAGCGAGATGCAGAAAACACCTTCGCTATCCAGCGACGTAGGGCATTTACAGGGCGAGCAGAGGGAGAGGTATTTGCAAAAATTGAGGTTAGCAGGCTTAGAGAGCGACGTTTATCTGCTTCCGCCAGGATTGTTCACTGACGTACGGAAGTACACGAAGCCCTCGTCTTTACCTGATTTCGGCCCACATGATCTTTATACCTATGTCGTTAAAAACCCATCGCCATACACAGGTATTGATCTGAAAACTCTTGTTTGAACACTTTTATTTGTAGGCAGTGCTTAATTTGTAAAGTGGGAGGTCCCGGAGCGCAGAGGATGAGCGGCTCCGGTGCGGAAAAAAAGAGGGGGGGAGGGGGGCACGGCGCTGCGCTTCTGGGCATGTTTTGTAATAACACTGCAAATTAAGTTCATCTGCAGATATTTTGTGGATGTCGTTTCATGAGAGAAATCACCAACAAGACATATCAAAATCAGACATTAACACTAAATAAACTTGCATTTTTTTATTTAATTATTTGTTTGTTTGTTTTTTTGTTACATAGTCAAAAGAGGTGTCGGATCACTGGATCCAGTGTAAATAGCTGCCAGAGCCAATGCCCGAGGTTCCGGAGCGCTCTCCGGCTTGCTCCCCCTCAAATTAAGCACTGTTTGTAGGACACTGCCTCTGATCTGTCCTACAGTCTACCAACAGCAAAGGAACACAACGCTAGCTAATGTCATTAGCGAATAGCTACTACAGAAGAACAAAGCGGTTACAATGGGTTATTTTAGCCTATTTGGTTACACACTCGCTGCCACAGAATGTTAACAGCAATGTAATGCCTTTTCTGGCTAATTTTATTCATCTTACCTCCAACAAAGTGGTCACTGCACAAGCGTTGGTATGCCGAGGGCTGCCAATCTTTCCTGTTTATGGCCGCTATCCATCTACCGGGATCCAATAAAATGATAACCCTTGCCTTGTTTGTTGATGGTTACTACATCCAGGTGCACAACAATATAGTGGCATGATGGAAGTCTTGCTGAAAATAAACACTTTCTTTGCTGCCGTTCCTCAGTGCTGGCTGTGGTAAACTACTGGTAGTACATGTCCAAAATGGCGGCCGCGTTTGTCGTGACGTCACGTGAAAAGGGTCCATAGCTGCTTATCCTGTTCTACAGGGTTGCAGGCTATCTGGAGCCTATCCCAGCTGACTATAGGCAAGAGGCGGGGTACACCCTGGACAAGTCGCCAGGTCATCACAAGGCAAACACATAGACACAGACAACCATTCACACTCACATTCACACCTATGGTCAATTTAGAGTCACCAGTTAACCTAACTTGCATGTCTTTGGACTGTGGGGGAAACCAGAGCACCCGGAGGAAACCCACGCAGACACGGGGAGAACATGCAAACTCCACACAGAAAGGCCCTCGTCGGCCGCTGGGCTCAAACCCGGACCTTCTTGCTGTGAGGCGACAGTGCTAACCCCTACACCACTGTGCTGCCCTACTGGAATATCTTTGAAATTTTATTCAAATCCCAATCCGGAAAATCTGGACAGGACTACCTTCTATAAAATGACCAATAGAAACAATCCCAGGTGATATACAGAGCCTTGCAAAAGTATTCAACCCCCTTACGTCATCAAATTTGACTGAATTACAAATGATTATTCCAGTGAGCATTTTGTTATTATTATTTCAAACCAGCATGCTGTTCAAAGTAAATGTTCAAAATATAAAAATTAATTATATGTCAGAAGATCTTTAAAACAAACTCTTTAAACTCCTTCAGACTAGCGCTTGGTAGAACTACCTTTTGCTTTAAGTCTGTTCCTACCAGTGGTGCGGTTTTCAAGCAGCACCACTGGCTCTCTGGGATTTTGATCTGAACATTCATCTTTTTGTTTTTAACCATTCCACTCTTGCATTTGGGATCATTGTCCTGCTGAAAGGTGAAGTTTCTCCCAAGCTTTAGGTTTGTTTTCCAGATTAAAGCAGGTTCTCTTGTAATATCTCCCTGGATTTTGCTCCATCCATCCAGGCCCAGGTTCTGAGAATGAAAAGTATCTTCAGAACATGATGCTGCCACCACCATATTTCACTGTTGGGATGGTGTTAATTAATTGAGGTATATCTGGAGCTCGATTTGCACCACACTTAGTGCTTTGGAACTGAAATAAAGTATCTCTATCTTGGACTCACTCTTATGCTTTCTTCTGGTTCTTGTTCATAAAATTAAACAGAGCTCATGAAACGGTGGTCTGATACACCTTCATTCCACTTTCAGCTCCTGTACCCTGTAACTCCTTCAAAGTGACTGTTGGCCCCACTGTGACTTCTCTCACTTCTCCAGTCTTTGCCTTGTTTGTGCTCTGGGACTTGAGGGATGGCCTTGTCTAGATAGTGCTTGGCTGTTGCGATGGAGCATCCACTTCCTTACTATTGATCAAACAGAGTTTAGAAGAAACCTTTATTTGTCACATGCACACTTCAAGCACAGTGAAATTCATCCTCTGCATTTAACCCATCTGAAGCAGTGAACACACGCACACACTCAGAGCAGTGGGCAGCCACACCAAAGCGCCCGGGGAGCAGTCAGGGGTCAGGTACCTTGCTCAAGGGCACCTCAGCCCAAGGCCACCCCACATCAACCTAACTGCATGTCTTTGGATTGTGGGGGAAACCAGAGCACCCGGAGGAAACCTACACAGACACGGGGAGAACATGCAAACTCCACACAGAAAGGCCCTCACCGGCCGCTGGGTTCGAACCCGGAACCTTCTTGCTGTGAGGCGACCGTGCTAATCACGACACCACCGTGCTGCCCGTTTACTGGGATGTCCAACCTCTTTTATAATTGTACACTTGATTCTAAGTTATGAAATTCTCCAACCTTAGTTTTAACGTCTTCAGAATGCTTCTTCGTCTTCAACTAAGGTGAGGGTTGTTGTTTTTTCCAGGAAATGTGAGCTGTTTATATATTTCATGGGTGAAGGCCAATTATAAGGCAATTGTGTCCTTGTTAAGAAAACAGGTTTGGAAGGCAGCTGCCTCAGTTGGCAACATTTTACCTGAGAAAGAGCCTCAGCGGCAGCACAGTGGTGTAGTGGGTAGCACTGTTGCCTCACAGCAAGAAAGTTCTGGGTTCGAGCCCAGTGGCCGATGAGGGCCTTTCTGTGTGGAGTTTGCATGTTCTCCCCGTGTCTGCGTGGGTTTCCTCCGGGTGCTCTGGTTTCCCCCACAGTCCAAAGACATGCAAGTTAGGTTAATTGGTGGTTTTAAATTGACCATGAGTGTGAATGGCTGTTTGTCTCTATGTGTCAGCTCTGTGATGATCTGGTGACTTGTCCAGGGTGTATCCCACCTCTCACCCATAGTCAGTGGGGATAGGCTCCAGCTCACCCGCAACCCTGCACAAGATAAGCGGCCACAGCTAATGGATAGATGGATGGAAGAACCTCAGCAGGAAGCATGTTTAGGACACATCGGTGTTTCTTTAGCATCCCTCTGTGATTTACCTTGGAATGATATTACAATTCTCTAAAGCATGATTTAACGACTCTGTTGAATTCATGGTATTCCATGCTGTAACAACAGTAAAAGACAAACACATACTGTAAATACAGTAAGTGATTTGAATGAGCTGAAAACACGATAGTTTCTAAAACCCAAAGGGACACAGGAACATTGATAAACATACAGTGAAGATCAGAGCTGTTATATGACCACAACAGGCTTATAGTACTCGAGTCCGACCCGTGCCCTAATTTTAAGGACTCGTGACTCAACTTGAGCACTGATGACTCACACTTGGACTCGTGCATAAATTACATTAGGACTTGGAAAATGGACACGAGGACTCAGATTTTTTTCTTTATTTTTTTGTAACATACCATAATAATTTGGCATAAGATATTTACATCTACATTAATTTTGTACTAATTCCGTGTAAGAGTGTCACACCTGCGCACCTTGGCACGTGCATTAGATAGACTCTTGGGCATGTTCCGGACAGCGTGCGCACCAAGCGGACTCTCTCGCGCGCACCGTAAACGACTCACACCTGCACAGAATTAAGGCGCAATCAGTGCTCCCATATAAAAACTGTGAAAACACACTTACTTTGTGAAGTATTGAGTTGCGTTGCTGACACATTACTGAGCCTTATTTGCTTGTTTGGTTTCCTGATCCCTGATTTCCTGTTTCTCGTCTTTGATTCTGCCGAGTCTACGATAGCCTGTTTGTTCCTCACTCGACCTGTTGCCTGTTTCACTGTTTTACGATTTTGCCTGCCATTCTGGATTGTTTACCATCTTCACTTGTATTAATAAACACACCTTCTGCACTTACATCCATCTCCCAACCATCTCTGACAGAATACTTCACACTCCCTGACAAAGAGAAGCACATTCACCTGTTCATACATCATGTTCAGGAACAAACTAATGTTAATGTCGCTAAAACAGCCACCGTCAAATGGTATGGTTGGAGTCTTGTTCTCGGACTCAACTCAGATCATTAGTGGACTCGACTCGAATTTTTTTTTAATGACTTGGACTTGAACACTGGGGACTCAAGACTGGACTCGGACTCGAGGTTTAGTGACTCGACTACAACACTGGACCACAGCATGGCACCACGTCACATTTCTACATGTTAGATGAAAGCAAAGGTTCCTGTCTCAAGTACCATGTTGTACTACAGAAAGATGTATCTAAAGAATCTGAGATTTGGTGCTGGAAGGTTTTGCAGAGGTCACAAGCATGATGGGATATGTAGAGTCACTGATGAGAAAAGCCTAGAAAGGAGTTTTACTTTTTCTCCGATTCTCAGACTGACTGCTGTCTGCAGCTGATGGAGTCAGCACGAGTCGCCTGAACATATAATCCACTTGTATGAAATACTGCAATAACCACATGCCAGCATCAGAATATAAATCAGTCCTGATTACTACAACAGTTTCTTGAATCCAGCCCGAGTTCTCCAGTGAGTAGGGTATTCGTGCTGTGCACCATGTTCTGCACCATGCTGTCCAGTGCTGCATCCTGCCGAATGAAAGCTTTTGACTCTCCTCCTTTGTGTAGCAGAAATTTGGTTGTTGCTTCCTGCTCTGTTCCCTTTTGCAAGCCAGAATCATGACCCTCGTCATGGAAGTGCCAGAATGGAAGTGTCAATCAAAGCTCGCCACTGTTCCTTGTTCTTCTTTGGCAGTTTGTAGCAGAGCACAAGGTCTTTTCTTTGGCAAGCCCATTCTTTAGTATTGTCTAGACATGATTTGTGCTTGTGGCCTCTGTGATGCTTTCACTCCACTGTGCCTTGAAGGATGGACTTAGCCTGAGGGTTGTGGCAGGTTACAAGACCAGACCAGGCAAACTTGTGGTGCTTGAGATTTGCCTGCATGGGTGGCGATGGTCTGCCTGATGTAAGTATTGATCTTCTAGCCTTCACCCTTCCCAGCTGGTAGCTGTCATGTGAGAGTTAGCTAGTATGTTGGAAAATGACAAATGACAAAATGAGTGGGGGTGGTAGGGTGGGGTGGGTTGGGGCATGATGTGGCTAAGCATCATCCAAAAATCCAATCCAAAGTAAATATATACAGTAAGTGTAGAGATGTTATTAGGCTACTGGACTTGTTTATTGCTAACATCTCCAACACAAACTTTGACTTAAGTAGCTATCAAAGTTATATCTTACATATTATATCTTAAAACCAAGCATAAGCAAGCTAGCCAGGTTTGACAGCAACTGGGCTAATGCTAGGATAGGTATTATTATAGCCTGTCCACTTCCTATTAATACCATTGTACTGAAATTGGCTGTAATTTACCTAGAGGGCGCTCTCAAGGTAGTCCTCAGTGAATGGGAGTGAATTAAGCTAAACAGCTAAAATAGTTTTGGCAAAGGTAGTATCGATTATATATCAGAATTCAAATGAAGAATACTAATGGCATTTCATTTTTTATAGGGAAAGCGATTCTGCTAATGTATGTCATGATGGTTGCATTTCAATGACATGAGAAATGCACTTTCTGTGTATTTTACTACAATTTAAAAATTACAAAAAAAATCACAAAAATGGAACTATATCGCTCTTATCCTTTATATTGAAAACATAATGAAAATTTGCATAAAATGGACATTACATTTTGGGGCTACAGCTTCAGATGCTTATCCACGCCTTTCCTGCAAGAGACAATGGGAGTTGCCATGACACCCACCTCTCCCAGATGGTGTTCTTTGATTTCCGGTTTATCCAAGCAGCTGAGGCTGAGGGAGCCAAACGTAACCAAGCGGTGCTAGCTACGACAACCATGTTTTAGTCAGAGGATAAGGTCTTTTAAAATTACGTCCTTTTCTGGTTCAACCTGTGCCATTATCGGGTGCACAAACAACTCGCGAAAGCTTAAAGATTTTATGAATGGAATCTGTTTTGAGCACAAATGGACTCGTAAGACGTGTTGTCCAGCACCATAGGCTGCTCATCTGTACATGCGATTCCTGTCTTTCCACTAACCGCTGCATTTTGGACCTGAAGCAACAACATTAATTCTGTGCAATCATTGTTTAAATATTGTACATTATTCAAATGTACAGTCATTTAGCTGATGTTTTCATTCAAAGCAACTCGGTTAGTGCAGGTAACCGAGAGAATCCAAGAGCGACCAGTGCTGAAGTATGAGTGTAAACAAATAGCCGACAAATACCATCCAATAGGGTGTTCACACAGCACATATTTGCATCGATGCTGCACCGATGTATTTTGTTGCGATATATCTTACACCGGTGTAAATTTTGTGGAGCGTTCACACGTCACAAACCTGCTTACTAGAGAGAAGCGTGTTAGCACCGGTGCACCCCCACTTGCGTTCACACGGCAGTTTTTGCGACCGTGCTATACGATAGTAATAATGCGGAAATGAAATATGCGCATGCGTGAAAATGTACTTCCTTTTCCCGGTTGTCATGGCATCACCAAGCGCCGGGAAAACAACTTGGATGAAGACACCAGTGTTGCCAGATACTGCTGATGTTTTCCAGCCCAAAATATGTTCAAATCCGCCAAAATGCACTTAAAACCGCCCAATCTGGCAACACCGGAAGACACGCAGTTCTGTTGTTGTTGATATTCACCATTTTGGAAGCGCAAAATACCAGGATGAAAATTATGCAATGCCCGTATGTAATCAACTCTCCTCACACGTAGCGAGTCTACCCCTGTAGCGTTCAGACGTCCCATTTTATATCGGTGCTGCCCCGCAAACTAGCATTCACTCCGGAGTAAATTTCTTAAACCACTTCCCGAGCAGGGTTAGATTTGCACCGGTTTAAGCAGCTTTCAGGGGCTACACCGCTATAACTTTGCACCGTGTGAACGCTCTACCGGGGCAGCCCCGGTGCTACACCGGAGTAAAAGTTGCTGTGTGAACACCCCTAATATCTGGAATGATCAGGGGTGGGTTTCCCAAAAGCCTCTTAATGCTAAGAGCATCTTAACTAAGAGAGAGTGTTCATTGTGATGCTCACTCTACCATTTAACAATGATCTTTGTGCTATGATGCTTTTGGGAAACTCACCCCAGGGTAGTTAAGAAGTTGAAGAAGCTTGCATAAATACATAGACCAGGAATTATTTACTGGTAAGTATGGTATATTTATTGTTTTCAAAGTTTGGCAGCATTTGCATCTGCATTAAAATGGTTAGCCAATGCTTCTCTCCTAGCTTTTGTTTCTTGAGCAAATACAGGAGAAATTACGGTACAGTAGACTGGTAGAGTTCTATTAGACTAGATCTAGGTGTTTATGGTTAATATGGTTATAGTTATGGTTATAGTATTTGGCAGACACTTTTGTCCAAAGCGACTTACAATATATAAACACTACATTATTAGTAAACCAATACAATAATCCAATCGCTCTACTCTGACCTAGCCTACCTTCCAGATGAGAGCTGCTGCATGACTGCAGGATTTCCCGAACCCTGCAGTGCAGGAACAGCCCACTGTTTGGGTTTGTTCATGCTCTGGCTAGGCTCAATTTATTACTGTGTAGATGATTTATTACCAATTTTATTACTGTGTAGACAACTGTATGCCTCTGTGCTTTTGTAGTTTGTTAGCTCCTCGCCATCAATGCCCTCACTAAGAATAAAATAATTGGCAAGATCAATGTAGCTGACATCGGGCCACAACTTCATGTCATCCATCCGTTCCGTGAGGGTAGACAAATGGGGCACTTTGATCGTATTATCCTCAGAGTACGTCAGAAAATCAAACCCGTGTAACCATCTTTTAATCATCTTTGATCTTACCAACCTAGCAGTTAGCGTAAGCTACAAACGTCAGCACAGTGGACAGGAAGAAAGCTCCTGGTTTCTGATATGATGAATCATGGGAAAGGTCAGAGTTTGGGAAAGTTGTGGATAGGACTATCTCATGAGCACCCCCAACACAACTGGAAGTACTAAGAGGGGGAGTTCTCCCCTATTAATAATTCTCTGGTATTATGTAATAAATAATAAATAAGTTTTGCTAGTAAGCTAACAAACTATAGGTTAACTATGACATTATGTACACCAGTAACATAAATAATAACCAACAGAAAACTAACAGTTATAGTGTATACATAGTTTTCACTGACGTCACGGCATTCCGAGGAACGCCCTCCAGCCGCCATCTTGTGGGGCAAACAAAACGGACCATCGCCATTACCGGCTACGTTATCTCAGACGAATTTATGAAGTTATATAGTCAGTTTTCTAAAATAAAGATCTCATCTCATTATCTCTAGCCGCTTTATCCTTCTACAGGGTCGCAGGCAAGCTGGAGCCTATCCCAGCTGACTACGGGCGAAAGGCGGGGTACACCCTGGACAAGTCGCCAGGTCATCACAGGGCTGACACATAGACACAGACAACCATTCACACTCACATTCACACCTACGCTCAATTTAGAGTCACCAGTTAACCTAACCTGCATGTCTTTGGACTGTGGGGGAAACCGGAGCACACCCACGCGGACACGGGGAGAACATGCAAACTCCGCACAGAAAGGCCCTCACCGGCCCCGGGGCTCGAACCCAGGACCTTCTTGCTGTGAGGCGACAGCGCTAACCACTACACCACCGTGCCGCCAAAATAAAGATCAATGTCGGCAAAATCAAGCAAACAGAAGTATATAGATACATTAGACGACATCTCACGACAACGGTATGCAGCCAAGCTGGCCTTGATTGGGGGAATTGACCCTTACGAAGTGGACAAAGATGCATTTTCAAGTGACTATGCAGGGCTGCCAAAGCCTGAAACTGCCAAAGCCTGCTCCAAAGCCTGAAACTGACTTCATCAAACTTTAAAGGCTGTCTGATATATACAACTTTATATATTCTACAACTTTATATATTCTGTGCAAATGTGCGCAGCTTTCCGATTTAAACTGTTTTTTTCTCATCCTTATACTTCCTGTTTCATGGACTGTAACGGATTTGCTTATTTAGTAATTTTAATACAGAATTTACTTTGAAATTATAATCAGACACTCCAACGCCCCCCCTAAAAAAAATCGGATCTGCGCGATTCAGGCGGCATCCGCCAAAAGGCAAACTGTTTGCATCCCAAACACAAATCAAATCATACAGAATAGACCTAAAATGTTTTTCAAAAATGACCCTTGCGTGAATGAAGTGACAAGTGTCAAATAGAAACGTGACAAACGAGTGATATTAAGTGTACATTACAATGTAAACATACACTCAGCAGTTCCAGTTAGGCATTCTCCAGAGATTGTTCACATGATGTTTTGGTTTCCAAAAACAAACTTAAACACAATTGATTGTTTATTTAAACAACTTACCACTTATAAAATGATCGGAGCAGACTTTGCTGTGTTTGGAAGGCTGATAATCCTTGCGGTTGATTCTCGCAAGCCATAGATTTCTCCTTTGTATGCTGAGTTTGTTTGCTCGCCTTTGTGCTCCCGTACAGTGGGAATTCCATAAAAGCTCCGCTTGACGTCATCATCTGACCTATTACGACAGCCGTGAATACAACAGGTGTGCACCATTGCTAGCTTTAAATAGCCTGCTTGGGTTCTTTTGAAGACTTTGTACTCGCGCTTTACAATGTGTGCTCAGTCACCCGTACGGTAAGCTTGACCCGCAAGATGGCCGCCACTAGAGAATCCCCGACTCTGTGACGTCATGTGAAAACTATCTATTGTGTACAACAGTAGCCATGTTTGCTAGCAAGCTGACAGTAGGCTATTGAGGTATTTCACTCACGTGACCAAGTCATGTGATGCTGCCATTTTGGACGGCACGGCTCGAATCAGTTTGAATGTGAGGAAGGCGACAAACGAAAAACATAAAAGAAAAAGGAGCGAGATGCAGAAAACACCTTCACTATCCAGTGATGTAGGGCATTTACAGGGCGAGCAGAGGGAGAGGTATTTGCAAAAATTGAGGTTAGCAGGCTTAGAGAACGATGTTTACCTGCTTCCACTAGGATTGTTCACTGACGTACGGAAGTACACGAAGCCCTCGTCTTTACCTGACTTCGGCCCACATGATCTGTATACCTATGTCGTTAAAAACCCATCGCCATACACAGGTATTGATCTGAAAGCGTATAAGAGTTTGGATGCCTACAAATATTTTGTGTCAGGCTGGGTAACATGCCTACATCAGCGGGTCGTCCCTGGAGCCGGTGGTCGCCATCTGATTACAGCTAAGGTTTGTTCACATTTTCATTTACTTTCGGTCCTCAGGATAAACAAAATGTTATTAAATGTCATTGAAATAACTTCTTAGTCTGTTGAGACATGGCCCGTTATAAATTTGCTGTTACCAGGCAATGACTAAGAACTGTATTATTAGGGTCGGTGTAGTTGTAGCAGTGTATTAGCAACTAGCTGTTAGCACTAGCTAATGTCAACAACATTGTAGCTGGTATGTTACTGTAGCAATGTTTACCTTCAGTCATTTGGATGACTGTTAAAACCTTTCAGTCTCAAGTTTTTCCTTTACTGGATTTACTAGTTTACTGAGCTAGCGCGCTCGGCCGAGCCGGGAGCCATCGCGCGCTCTCCGGCCGAGCCGGGAGCCATCGCGCGCTCTCCGGCCGAGCCGGGAGCCATCGCGCGCTCTCCGGCCGAGCCGGGAGCCATCGTGCGTTCTCCGGCCGAGCCGGGAGCCATCGCGCGCTCGGCGGCCGAGCCGGGAGCCATCCCGCGCTAGCCGGCCAAGCCGGGAGCCATCCCGCGCTAGCTCAGTAAACTAGTAAATCCAGTAAAGGAAAAACTTGAGACTGAAAGGTTTTAACAGTCATCCAAATGACTGAACGTAAATATTGCTACAGTAACATACTAGCTACTGTTGTTGACATTAGCTAGCTTGCCGTCCAAAATGGTGGACACCGGGGCGTCATGTGACCCTGTGACGTCAGGTGAAATACCTCAATTGCACTTTTGAACATTAGTAGCTAAGCTATTAAATTAGCTAACGTTGTTAACATTGTTGACTGTTGTTAACATTAGTCAATTTTTCTAGCAAGCTAACAAGTGATACATTCACTGTTATAGTGTGACTGTGAGCAGATGGTAGCTTGGGAATGGTATAACTCAGTTAAGGAGCAAATATGTAGTAAACATTCTCTTTTCAGTGAAATGCAAACAGCTTAATTTTTTATTTGTGTAAAATGACACGTTCTGGGGGATTTTGTATATTTTGCTAAGCTCCTGAAGCAAGCTGCTTAATGCAACCGCTATTTGATCATTATCAGTGGTTTTAAATCCATTTTTAGGACTTTTGTTCACCGATGTGATCTATCTCTAGTCACTGATGGCAAAGGAATTAAAATAACAATCCACTCTTTTGTTAATAAATGTATAGTCATCCATTTTAAAGGAGTCTATTTGTGTCTAATTCTCCAGGGTCTAATTTAATCACTGAATTGCTTTGCCCTTTGTTTCTGATGTTTGGTATATTTCTCCGTCGTCTGTCTGCACTGCATTTCCAATGCAAATGTGGTATTAAACTAGTTCAGTCTAAAAAGAACCTAATACATCATAATCTGCTTTTCTAGGACTGGATCAGATTTTCAGCCCAATCAGAACAAATCAGCGGGACGAAGTAAAGGTCAGAAAGTAAGGGCTTTGAATGTATTAATCTCCCGTCGATGGCGTGCTGCTGGAGGAGGAGGGGTAATGGGTCTGAGTGTGGATGTTTTTACACACCGAGAGGATTACTCCTGAGACCTGACAGTGAGCAGAATAAATATTAAAACGCACTCAGACCACACATATCCCGATTCCTTATTACTGTTTCACTCCGGCGGCGAGTCCTGAGCTGGGAACCAAGTGGAAAGTGGTGCGACATGAACCTGAAATTGAAGCAGAATATTGCACACGAGGTTTAAGTCATCTGTAATAAGAGTTTGTCTGAAATCTGTGTGATGTTGAATTTGTACACATTCATAGCGAGAAGATGATGGCGTGATATGGATGGTAGTATACTGTAAAGAGATTGTGTGAGAGGGTGTGTGTGGAGGGCAGGACTCGTGTGAGTTGTCATACTGCATGTGGGAGAGAGAGAGAGAGAGAGAGAGAGAGAGAGAGAGAGAGAGAGAGAAGTGGGGGAAGGTGATGTGTGTAAGAGCAGAGCCTGGATCGACGGGGTGACTTTTCATTGCTGCCTGTCAGAGCCGGGCCTCAGCAGGCTGTCAATCCCAACACCAACCGGAGAAAATGGAATACATTTCATCCCTGGCTTCCTGCAGGTCACCACTGACAGGCCTGTTCTTCAATTACCAAGGATCACTGCTCTCACCAACACACACACACACACACACACACAACTCACTCATATACTAGGGTATAGGGTGGCAATCTGTAGTTATGCAGTGAAAGAAAATGTACTGTATGTTCACACAATATACTACACGACACTATACACTATACTGTGCCATGTACAGTACTGTGCAAAAGTCTTAGCCCCCTATTTTTTTCCCACAAACTTTGTTATAGATTTCTATTTTATGACTTCTACATTATCGAGTCAAAACGTTACAAAAATATTTTAGAGTTCCAAATGTTTGTTTTCTTTTCCAGCACAAAATTAAATGTTACAGAAAGAAAAAAATGTTTATATCAGAGCAGCATAATCCATAAGAGAGCACTTTTCAGATTAAAAAAGAAAACATAATGAAGGCTGCTGGGTTTTGGTGTAAAATGAAGAAGCGAGTGTGACAGTCAAAGAGTCCAGAAGAACTGTGGCTGGTTCTGTAAGATGCTCAGTAAAACCTACAGCTCATTTCCGCATAAAACTGCACTCACTGGACCTCAGACTGCTATTTTTTTTTTTTTTTGTCTCACGCCAAATATTGACTTTGTTTCATTTCTTATGCCTTACTGATTACTGTTTATAGTATTATAGTATTTTTTAAATTATTTTTAAGCCATTTTTGCTCTACAGCATTTCTTTTCGTGCCTTTGACTTTTGCTCAGTACTATACTACACACCAAACTATATACAATAAAGTCTATATACTGTGCACTATAGCCAACATTGCACTATACTATAGCATATACTACATTCCACGCTAAACACTTCACTATTCCATATACTATTATTCTATCCACGTTCACTGGATATGAACAATCTCACGCTCTGATTGGCTATTCTACTACTAGGATATCAGCTCATATACCATGAGTAGAGAAGAACAAAATGGTGGAGCATGTTGCTGAACCAACCGAGGACGAAATAAAAACTGTACTCAAAAACAAAACCCCAAAAAAATACCCAAAAAAAGCAACAAAATATGGAATGAAACTATTTCATGGTAAGAACATATCTTTTTTTTTTTTTCAAGAATTATTATTATCGCGGGCGGCACGGCGGTGTAGTGGTTAGCGCTGTCGCCTCACAGCAAGAAGGTCCTGGGTTCGAGCCCCGGGGCCGGCGAGGGCCTTTCTGTGTGGAGTTTGCATGTTCTCCCCGTGTCCGCGTGGGTTTCCTCCGGGTGCTCCGGTTTCCCCCACAGTCCAAAGACATGCAGGTTAGGTTAACTGGTGACTCTAAATTGAGCGTAGGTGTGAATGTGAGTGTGAATGGTTGTCTGTGTCTATGTGTCAGCCCTGTGATGACCTGGCGACTTGTCCAGGGTGTACCCTGCCTTTCGCCCGTAGTCAGCTGGGATAGGCTCCAGCTTGCCTGCGACCCTGTAGAAGGATAAAGCGGCTAAAGATAATGAATGAATGAATGAATGAATGAATGAATATTATTATCGCATTTTTCACAAATTGCTCCCGTCATTTCGCTGGTTTGTTTACATTCTAAGCGGAAATTATTTTGTCGGATGTTTTGTATAAAGTTTTTACTTATCAAATTTGCAAAAATAAAAACAAAAATGCTCCATTTCTCAAAATCCAGTGAATGTGGAGAGAATAAAACAGTTATTCCACTCAATCTCATTGTATATGGATTATAGACAACTCGGTGCTATGCACCTCATCAGCTATCAGCTCAAGTACGACTCGATTTCCTGGAATAACTGTTAATTACACTATGTACTACATTATATGCCAAACTCCACTATACTATACCATACACTATATACCACACTAAATACTATACCATTCTATATACTTGTCACATTGGTGCTTAGAACACACAGCGCATGTCTCAGACTGCAACTCGCACGCAGTGCTGCATTCAAGCTCATTCTGACTAATTGCCATGCACCTGTTCCTGATCAGAGTGCAATCACAACGTGTGCTTATAAAGACGCAGACTTTGAGAAGTATATGCTCTGTACCCTGCGTTTGACGTTACCAAGTCTTATGTTCTGTTTTGCTACTCTGGTTTTTGACTTTGTTTTCTGTTTTCCTGACTACACATTGCCTAACCGCTGATATCTTGTTTGTGCCTCACCTGAACTCTGTCTGTTTCTGCTAATGCGCTTTGCCTCATATTTCAGTTCTATTTGCCAGCGTGCTGTGAATAAAGATCTTCCTGCACTTACATCTCATTACATGACAATACTATGTACTACACTATATACAATACTGTACCATACACTAGCCTACATACCACACTAAAAACTCTACTATTCTATATACCATTGTAGAACTTCGAGCGCGTGGGTGGAGCACAGAAGTACGGCAGGCCAGAAATGAGTTTCCAAAACTCTTTATTTTTGCACTTTTCAGTGACTTACAATCTCCCAGCCACACAGACATGCACACACACATAAGTCGTCCGGTTGGGGAGAGAGCGCCCTTCCTCTGCTCTCTCTCTCCTTTTATAGGGCGCGGTCACTGGGAAGACACACAAACACAGGTTAACTGGCATCAGATATAGTGATTCTGCCACTTACTTTCCCTGACTCCGCCCTCCGTTCACAGAGCGACGCTTGAACACGCCCCTGCTGCCACAACCATATACAATATTATACTACATATGACACCACACTATATACTACATACCATACAATAACTTCACTGTATACTCTACTATACTCCACAATATATACTATAAGTCATCTGTAGACTATACTCCATACTATGTGCCGTACAGTATATTCAGTATATACACTCTCTTCATATCAGCATTCTCGAAGGCCAATGCTAGCTTACCTGCGACTCAGTGCTGTTAGCGGGGCAGTCCAGTTACCTTCCAGCTGGTGTAGCATTAGCAAAGGCCAACACTAGCGCAGTCAAGCTGATTATTATTATTATTATTATTATTATTATTATTTTCCCTGCGTAATTGACTTAGTTACTTTTAAACTCAACATCGACAGTTACACACAACAGAGCGACCTGGCAGCCAAAATTCTCTCAAAACCTTCTGCTTTTAACGAAGCAAACCTGGTGGCCATATTTGTTTACTCCCTGTCACTGTCACTCGTTTTCCATGGAAAATGTTTTATTCCATGGAAAAAATGGCCTGTATGTCTAATAATTTATACTATTATCTTTTTCAATGGAATAAAAACATGTTCTATTCCCTTCTAGCAGGTTTCATTCATTTGGTTTGATAGCATGCAAGATTGTTATCATATCACTTATCTTACGTGTACTACGTCACTATACCCAATGGAGAATATGAAGTTGAATATGGTTTACGATATTGCATGGTTGTCAAGACAACATGATGTCACACATCGGAGATGTAAAACTTCCGCCCTAGCGAGCAACTGTGACAATTTGTAAACAAGCATGGCTGCCAGGTTTGCTTTGTTAAATACAGATTTTGAGAGAATTTTGAAAGAAAAAGATGCGTTGAACACCTGAAAGGAATGTGAAATGTATAATAATAATAATAATAATAATAATAATAATAATAATAATATTGGCTGGCTTTTTTCATGGTATATCAGATATATACTCGTCTTCAACTGGTTCAGTATCATGCTAGCTGAATGGAATATATCTGATAGACCATAAAAAAAAGCCAGCCAATATTATTTAATTACTACATGCTACATATACAAATGGATAAGTGTATATTTTATGGCAAAACATAACTTTTTTACTTTTAATGAATTTGAATTTTCTAGGCATTAATTAATTAATTATGTACAGATTGTATGGAATTAATGCTTCACAAAATAAAAATCTATTTCCTTAAAAAAAAGCATCACAGTGTTTTAAAATCTTGTTCCATCTCTAAATCCATATGTTAAGTAAACATAACCACACACACACACACACACACACACACACACACACACACACACACACACACACAGAGTCTTCAATCAATATGAGACATCTGGTTTTTAACAAAAGAATCATATTTCTCTCAATCCAAACCGCAAAAGGTTAGGTATAGATCAAATAACAAAACCTTATATCCACAAACAATGTCTTGATTGTGTGTCATGAAAATAATGACATTATCTACTACTTTAAGCAGATCCTGGAAGCTGCGTGTTGCGATCACACTCCTGGAAGAACAGACACACGGCTAAACAATAGAATAGATTTAGCATAAGTCAACATGGTGGCAGATTGAGCAGCTGGAGCTTTGCTTCCTGACTCGGATCAGCAACTGATTTAGATGTGTTGGTCTTTTTATTCTCAGCTATTTACTCATTCTATTTTTTTTAGACAGAAACAGCTTGTTGTTTCATCATTCTGAGTAATGACTGTCAGTTTTCTTTTCGAACTTGGAGCTTAAAAAAATGCAGATGGTACGAGCGAAAAGAAATGAGTTGTGTGTTATTGCAGTGCAAGCGGGTGTCTCATTTTCAGTGCTGATATTGTGTAATATCCCCTGAGCTTGAATATCCTATTTTGGGAGGGTTTTTTTTTTCAGGCTGACTGAGTTACTGTGTGTCCCAGAAGACAAGCCTGTTGGTTCTGGTTATCATCAATCTCGTTGATTACAGAGACATTCTGTAAACGTTTGTTTATAGATGTCTTATAAGCTGTGATTATTGACCTGTGATTTGATCTTGGAGACATCTTGATTTAAAGGAAGTTAAAGTCCAAAGGTTTTACTGTACAGTGACGTGCAGCGGAACAGAGAAACACTTCAACATTGAGGCCAAGTTTACATTAGACCGTATCTGTCTCGTTTTCTTCGCGGATGCACTGTCCATTTACATTAAAACGCCTGGAAACGCCGGGAAACGGGAATCCGCCAGGGTCCACGTATTCAATCCAGATCGTGTCTGGTCCGGTGCTGTGTAAACATTGAGGATACGTGGATACGCGGATACGCTGTGCTGAGCTCTAGCTGGCGTCGTCATTGGACAACATCACTGTGACATCCACCTTCCTGATTCGCTGGCGTTGGTCATGTGACGCAACTGCTGAAAAACGGCGCGGACTTCCGCCTTGTATCACCTTTCATTAAAGAGTATAAAAGTATGAAAATACTGCAAATACTGATGCAAATACTGCCCATTGTGTAGTTATGATGGTCTTTAGGCTTGCCATCCTTCCACTTGCAAGTGGTAAATGACTTGCGCACAGCGGCTCAGTCCCGAATCACTGCTCGTGCACTACACTCGCGCGCTCTGTGAGTTGCGCAGGGCCGGAGTGCGCACCCTCCAGAGGGCACTCGCTGTTCAGGGCAGAGTAATTTGGAGCGCAGCCGCTGAGGAGGAAGCGATGAGCCGCACTGACACATTTCAACTTACGTGCCAAATTAGTCATGTGATTAGCGTATCCGTGTATTGGCGTTGCTGTGTGCACGCGAATCGTTTTTAAAAACGTTAATCTGATGATCCGCTGATACGGTCTAATGTAAACCCCACCTAAGATGATCTTTGATATAGTTTAGGGCCATAACTGAGAGCAGGGTCACAAAAGAGTCAGACACACAGGGGTGGGTTTCCCAAAAGCATTATAGCACAAAGATCATCATTAAATGGTTGAGTGAGCAGCACAATGAACAATTTCTCTCCTAGTTAAGACATTCTTAGTGTTAAGAGGCTTTTGGGAAACCCATCCCAGGTCAGTACAGTTGCCTTCTTTAGCACCTATGGATTACAGTGGCCTGGATGTCTGAGAACCTTCACAGACATTGTTGCTTGTCCTGAAGTCTTTCCTGTGCTAGCACTTGGTATTCCTACTACTGGTATTCCCATCCAAGTACTAACCATGCAGGCCTTTAAGGCGAAACAGGTGGCACCAATCTCCATTCCTATAGCCCTCAGCCTCTCATCAATTCTTGGGTTTCAGTCATGTGACTTTTCTTAGCGAGTTCACTTCCAGTAAAACTACTGGTGGTCGAGCAAACCAAAACGGCTGCCATAGTGCAAACAACTAGCGATAACTTATCAGAGTACGCTCGTAATCTAGAAGCCACTGCTGGCTTTAGATATATTCAGTAGATTGCTATGTGCAATGGAATCGACCCCTACAGTCTGGGAAAGAAGGATTTGTCATACGATCTCGAAAACTACCCTTCAGTCGAATTCCCCGACATCTCCAACTATCTGGTGTTGCAGACGTCCTTCTACACCGCAAAACAGATGAAAGCGTGGAAGAGTATGGAGGCTTACATCTTTTTTGTATGCGGCTGGGTAAAGGACCTCGCTATCAAGTCGCTGCCCAATGAATCCTGTGTTGTTTTTGCCTGTGTAAGTATGGCTTTTTTAAGCTTTTTGTTCGTGTCTTTACAACGAAGCGCTGCAAGTTGAAGTGTAAACAAACAACAGTTGGCTTGATTCTCACTTGTGTTGGCTCTTATCTCTCAGCTAAATCATTCAAAAAGATCATCAGAAACCCCTTTAAAGACCTGGATCTTAGTTAAACAAGACAGAGAAGTGATCACGGCGCATTGTAACTGTACGGCTGGGGAAGAATTTTGTCGCGACCTTCATGCATATGGACTTTGTGAGGAGTGCGGAAGAAACAAAGAAACAGCTGGGAAATTTAGTGCTCTGTGACTAAAAAAAGTACTGTAAAATAATGACACATAACAAGAAAAGTACTTGGAAAACACTGAGAGGGATATACAAACATTTCACCAAGTGATCACTGCAAACTCGAGCATGCTTCAACTCGGCTCCCTTTGATTTCACTGAGAGGTTCAAAAGCCACCTTTCTCGACGTCTTTTTGTGAAATCCTGTGTTCGTTCACCTTTTTTTATTAGTTCACGGGGAACCCTGAAGAAACTTTTATCAGTTTGATGGTTTGATTGAGTCGAACAACTTAAAACAATGCAAGTGTAAGGCATTTTTCATGTGAGCAATGCACCTTCTCCATACAAATGCTTTGTCAACTGAGCTTTGGTAGACCACCAGCTAAAGTTTTGAATAACTAATGAGGCAGATATGATGTCACGTGAAACCCAGCAATTACATAGCTAGGGTTGGTCCTTTGGTAACTGCAAGAGTTTGACTCCCTACTCACATCTGTATTGTAGCTCGCCAAATGGCACCGTTTTTATGATGGTCTTTGGTATGTCCCAACTGCGAGTAGAACTTGAGATTTCCCAGTCCAGAGGCAGACACGCTAACCACTAGGCCAGCTCGCAGTCATTGTTGTTTTTAACCAACACAAATATAACTAGAAGGGCACTCAGTAGAGTGCACACCTTCACCAAGCCATATATTAACAAGATCAAAACCAAACCACTTGAAACAAGGATAATACTAAAGCTGTATGCCACATTTCATCCAAACCTGTTTACTACTTTTTGAGTTACATTGTGAACAGACAAACAAATGAAGGCGAAAACATAACCTGCTCCAACAAACTTAGCAGAAGTAAAAATTAGCAACCAGCAAGAATTGATTTGAGCGACTCCTGTGTGAACAAAGGGTTCTTTGGCGAACTGTTTCACAACCAGAAATGAAGTTAAGTGAAGTTAACTTAATTACCCAGTGAACCCTGAAAGAACCTTGTAAGAACCCTTTTATCTTCGAGAGTAGTAAGTCATCCTTGGCTTACAGGAAGTATTCATGAGGTTTGACATAAGTCAGAGGTTTTCCAACTGTGGGAACGAATTGCAGCTGGGGAACACAGGTGAGGTCAGGTGGGGTGAGGTAAAATGCCAAAAAAGAAATATTGAAAATCCTGAAGACCTCAGAAGCCTGCCAACATTTTAACATTGTAACCAACTGAAATGTACTTAAAAATATGCCAAAAGAGCTGACAAAACAGCAGGTGTTTGGTCCTGTCTGATGTTAGGTCTTTGGAAGCTCTGCTCCTTTACCCCTAGTAAACAATTTACACTAGTCATGTTGTAGTGGTGCTTGAAAGTTTGTGAACCCTTTAGAATTTTCTATATTTCTGCATAAATATGACCTAGAACATCATCAGATTTTCACGCAAGTCCTAAAAGTAGATAAAGAGAACCCAGTTAAATAAATGAGACAAAAATATTATACTTGGTAATTTATTTATGGAGGAAAACGATCCAATATTACATATCTGTGAGTGGCAAAAGTATGTGAACCTTTGCTTTCAGTATCTGGTGTGACCCCCTTGTGCAGCAATAACTGCAACTAAATATTTCTAGTAACTGTTTATCAGTCCTGCACACCGGCTTGGAGGAATTTTAGCCCATTCCTCCATACAGAACAGCTTCAACTCTGGGATGTTGGTGGGTTTCCTCACATAAACTGCTCGCTTTAGGTCCTTCCACAGAATTTCGATTGGATTAAGGTCAGGACTTTGATTTGGCCATTCCAAAACATTAACTTTATTCTTTTTTAACCATTCTTTGGTAGAACGACTTGTGTGCTTAGGGTCGTTGTCTTGCTGCATGACCCACCTTCTCTTGAGATTCAGTTCATGGACAGATGTCCTGATATTTTCTTTTAGAATTTGCTGGTATAATTCAGAATTCATTGTTCCATCAATGATGGCAAGCCGTCCTGGCCCAGATGCAGCAAAACATGCCCAAACCATGACACTACCACCACCATGTTTCACAGATGGGATAAGGTTCTTATGCTGGAATGCAGTGTTTTCCTTTCTCCAAACATAACGCTTCTCATTTAAACCAAAAAGTTCTATTTTGGTCTCATCCGTCCACAAAACATTTTTCCAATAGCCTTCTGGCTTGTCCACGTGATCTTTAGCAAACTGCAGATGAGCAACAGTGTTCTTTTTGGAGAGCAGTGGCTTTCTCCTTGCAACCCTGCCATGCACACCATTGTTGTTCAGTGTTCTCCTGATGGTGGACTCATGAACATTAACATTAGCCAATGTCAGAGAGGCCTTCAGTTGCTTAGAAGTTACCCTGGAGTCCTTTGTGACCTCTCCGACTATTACATGCCTTGCTCTTGGAGTGATCTTTGTTGGTGGACCACTCCTGGGGAGGGTAACAATGGTCTTGAATTTCCTCCATTTGTACACAATCTGTCTGAGTGTGGATTGGTGGAGTCCAAACTCTTTAGAGATGGTTTTGTAACCTTTTCCAGCCTGATGAGCATCATCTCATCTCATCTCATTATCTCTAGCCGCTTTATCATTCTACAGGGTCGCAGGCAAGCTGGAGCCTATCCCAGCTGACTATGGGCGAAAGGCGGGGTACACCCTGGACAAGTCACCAGGGTGTACCCTAACCTAACCTGCATGTCTTTGGACTGTGGGGGAAACCGGAGCACCCGGAGGAAACCCACGCGGACACGGGGAGAACATGCAAACTCCACACAGAAAGGCCCTCGCCGGCCCCGGGGCTCGAACCCAGGACCTTCTTGCTGTGAGGCGACAGCGCTAACCACTACACCACCATGCCGCCCTGATGAGCATCAATAATGTTTTTTCTGAGGTCCTCAGAAATCTCCTTTGTTCGTGTCATGATACACTTCCACAAACATGTGTTGTGAAGATCAGACTTTGATAGATCCCTGTTATTTAAATAAAACAGGGTGCCCACTCACACCTGATTGTCATCCCATTGATTGAAAACACCTGACTCTAATTTCACCTTCAAATTAACTGCTAATCTGAGAGGTTCACATACTTTTGCCACTCACAGATATGTCATATTGGATCATTTTCCTCAATAAATAAATGACCAAGTATAATATTTTTGTCTCATTTGTTTAACTGGGTTCTCTTTATCTACTTTTAGGACTTGTGTGAAAATCTGATGATGTTTTAGGTCATATTTATGCAGAAATATAGAAAATTCTAAAGGGTTCACAAACTTTCAAGCACCACTGTAGGTCCATGCTCAACATGCAAAGATGAAAGATGCACTGATGCAGTGCCTTCACTTTCAGTCAAGGTAAATGGGAAATGTTTTCAGCTTTGGCATTTTTGAACCTCCTTCTTCTTCTTCTTTTGGCTGCTCCCGATTAGGGGTCGCCACAGCGGATCTTTAGTCTCCATTGCTCCCTGTCTTCCGCATCCTTCTCTACCATACCTGCCACTTTCATGTCCTCTCTCACCACATCCATGTATCTCCTCTTTGACCTTCCTCATTTTCGTGTGCCTGGCAGCTCCATCCTCAACATTCTCCTTACAACATGCTCTGCATCTCTTCTCAGGATGTGCCCATACCATCTCAGTCTCATCTCTCTTAGCTTAATTCCCAAGCTCTCTACATGTGCTGTCCCTCTGATGTGCTCGTTCCTTATCCTGTCCAACCTTGTCACTCCCATAGCAAACCTTAACATCCTCAACTCCGCCATCTCCAACTTTGCCTCCTGTCTCTTCATTAAGGGTACGGTCTCCAATCCATACATCACAGCTGGTCTCACTACTGTCTTATACAGCTTACCTTTCACTTTTGCTGTCTTATACAGCTTACCTTTTCACTATCACAAATAACTCCTGAAATCCTTCTCCAACTGCTCCACCCTGCCTGCACTCTCTTTCTCACCTCACTATTGCAGCCCCCATTTTCCTGCACAGTTGACCCCAGATACTTGATTTCACCAACTTTCTTTACGTCTACTCCTTGCATCTTCACTACACTCTCATCCCCATTCTCATTGATGCATATGTATTCTGTTTGTTACTGCTCGCCTTCATTCCTCTTCATTCCAATGCATACCTCCATCTCTCCAAACCCCTCAACCTCCTTTCTACTTTCATCACATATCACAATATCATCCGCAAACATCATGTTCCATGGTGACTCTTGCCTCACTTTGTCCGTCAAGCTATCCATCACTATGGCAAACAAGAAAGGACTCAAAGCAGATCCTTGATGAAGTCCCACCTTCACCTTGAACCATTCAGTCATTCCAACTGCACACCTCGCTGCTGTTTCACTGTTCTCATATACCCCTTTTCCACCAAATCAGTTCCAGGGCTGGTTCGGGGCCAGTGCTGGTGCTGGTTCACAACTCATTCAACTTGCGAGCCAGCTGAGAACCAGTTTGCTTTTCCATAGCTTGGGGTGCTAAGGGGAGCCACGTCATTACGTCACTGTATACGTCAGTTATGTCGCTGCATTTGCATAAACCTTGGGGCAAACATCGAAGCAACAACAACACGGAGAAGAAGAAGCAGCAACAACAACAATAATGGATGACTTCGCATTTGTACAGCTGCTGCTTCTGGCTTTACGGTGCTTCACTGGGATCAGAAAACGTCAGATCCAATATGTTTGTGTTGATCGACAGGTTTTGAGTGGACAGCGATTACGTTCTAGGAGACAGGTAATAACCTAATAATGTTTTGACTCTTACTTACACTGAATGTGAGATGGTTATGTTAGCCTTTGTTATGAGCTAAAGTTAGGCGGTGTTATGTTGGCTTTGGTGGTCTTGCTATTGTTGTTGGTCTTAACAACTCCCCCCCCCCGACATAAGCGGTTCTTTCCTCTGGCCCAGCAAAGAGCTGGTGCTAGCCTGGAACAGTTTTTTCTGGCCCCAGAGCCAGTTCTTTGTCAGTGGAAAAAGGAAACCTGGCTCCAAACTAAGCACTGGCTCCAAACCAGCCCTGGAACTGATTTGGTGGAAAAGGGGCAATACATGTCTTGCACCACTCTAATATACTTCTCATTCACTCCACACTTTCTCATACAGTACCATAATTCATCTCTTGGCACTCTATCGTATGCTTTCTCCAGGTCAGCAAACACACAATGTAGCTTTCTCTGGCCTTCCCTGTACTTCTCCATTAACATTCTTAAAGCAAAAATTGCATCTGACGTGTTCTTCCTTGGTATAAACCCGTACTGCTGTTCACAGATTGCTACCTCTCTTCTCAATCTCGCCTCCAATACCCTTTCCCATAATTTCATGGTGTGGCTCATCAATTTTATCCCTCTGTAATTACTGCTGTTATGGGTGGTGGAGGTGACGTTTGGATCCAGAAGCAGAAAGACAGTAATCCAATAAATAAGGTGGTTTTAGTCCAGGGGAAAAGGGCATGGCAAAAAGGTAAACAAATAAGATGAAAAAGTAGAAAAAATAGTCCATGTAAAAAAGGAGACAAAAACTTGACAAAACAAATAAGGCAGACAAGGACAAGAGAAACACTAGTGCAAAAAAACATAAATGAGAAAAAGCTAGTCCGGATCGGTGCTGACGTGGGAGATCCGTAATCTCCAGAGTGTATGTCCGGGGCAGAGCATGACAGTACCCCCCCTTCAACGAGCGCCTCCAGATGCTTTAGGAAGAGCGTCGGGGTGTTGCCGGTGGAAGTCAGAGATGAGGGTTGGGTCCAAGATGAACCTGGCAGGGACCCAACTTCTACAAAGAACCAGAGACCAGAGGTTTAAGCTGTGACACATGGAACGTGGGGTGAATGCGTTGCATGGTGAGTGGTAGTGCCAGTCTGACGGAACATGGATTGATTACCTTGCTGATGAGGAAGGGTCCTAGGTACCTGGAAGCCAGCTTGCGGGAGACAGTTCTGAGTGGCAGGTGGAGTGTGGAGAGCATGACTCATTGCCCCACCTGGTAGGTGGGTGCCTTAGAGCGGCGTTTGTCGGCCTGCCTCTTGGATGCTAGGGCGGAGCAAATGAGTCTTCTCCAGGCCAATGCCCATGTCCTCCTGCAGCGGCATATGAAGATCTGGGCTGAAGGTACAACGACCTCCTCCTCTTGGTTGGGGAAGAGTGGTGGTTGATAACCTAGGGAGCACTGGAAGGGTGAGAGACCTGTAGCAGATGAAGGAAGAGTGTTATGAGCATATTTGACCCAAGGTAAGTACTTACTCCAAGAACCGGCATCCCTGGATGCCATACGCCTGAGTGCCACCTCCAAATCTTGATTTGCCTGTTCCACCTGGCCATTGGTTTGGGGATGGAAACCTGAGGAGAGACTACAGGAGGCCCCAATGAGTTTGCAGAAGGCCCTCCAGAACTGCGCAGTGAAATGAGGGCCCCGATCGGAGATGATGTCAGTGGGGAGTCCGTGTATGCGGAAAATATGGAGGATGAGTAATTCAGCGGTTTCTTTAGCTGTGGGAAGCTTGGGCAGAGGGATGAAATGGACTGTCTTGGAGAAACAGTCGATAACTGTGAGGATGCATGTGTTGCCACCTGAGTTGGGGAGTCCTGTGACGAAGTCCAGGGCGATGTGAGACCAGGGTCAGTGAGGAGTCGAAAGGGGTCTTAGCAAGCTGGCAGGGGGTCGATTGGCTGTCTTGTTCCGGGCACATGTGTTGCAGGCTGCCACGAACTCCTGGACGTCTTCCTTGATGGATGGCCCCCAGAAGCGTTGTTGGATAAGTGCCAGAGTTTGAGCAGCGCCCGGGTAACAAGCCAACTTGGAGCCATGACCCCACTGCAGCACCTGGGTTCTCACAGAACAGGGAACAAACAGATGGTTTAGTGGTGTGTTGCTTGAGTTACCTTCTCTGGGGTCCTGCTCCAGGGCCTTCTGCACTAATGTCTCTACCTCAAGTAGGGTGGCTCCCACCAGACAGCATGGAGGGAGGACGGTTTTGGGAATTCTAGACTCCTCCTGGTGGGAAGAGAATATCCTGGACAGGGCATCGAGTTTGCTGTTCTTGGAGCCTGGGCGGTAGGAGAGCGTGAAACGGAAGCAGGAGAAGAAGATAAACCATCGGGCTTGACGTGAATTGAAATGTTTGGTGGACTTGAGGTATTCTAAATTCTTGTGGTCAGTCCAGACAAGGAAGGGGAGATCCGACCCCTCGAGCCAGTGCCTCCACTCCCCCAAGGCGAGCTTGACGGCCAACAGCTCTCTGTCGCCGATGTCATAGTTTCGTTCAGCAGGGGACAGCCGGTGAGAGAAGAAGGAACAGGTGTGGACCTTGTCATCACTGGCCCTCTGGGAGAGGATGGCTCCGACCCCTGACGCAGAAGCGTCAACCTCCACAATTAACTGTTTGGCCAGATCGGGTATGGTGAGAATGGGTGCTGTGGTGAACTTGCGCTTGAGCATGGAGAAGGCTTTCTCTGCATCCTCCCCCCACTTGAATGGGGTCCTGATCGAAGTCAACACCATGAGAGGTCCGGTCACCATGCTGAAGTCACGGATGAAGCGCCTGTAGAAATTGGCGAACCCCAGGAAATACTGGAGCTCTTGTCATGAGGATGGGGTGGGCCAATCAGCGACTGCCTCGAGCTTGAGGGGGTCCATCTGGATCCTTGCCGGGGAGATGATGAATCCCAGAAATGAGACAGAGCTCTGGTGAAATTCGCTCTTTTCCGCCTTGATGAACAACTTGTTCTCTAGCAGGCGCTGGAGAACCTGCTGGACATGACCCCGATGTTCCTCCAGGGAGCAGGAGAAGATCAGGATGTCATCCAGGTACATGAAAATGAAGATGTTTAGGAAGTCTCTTAAGACGTCGTTAACAAGTGCCTGGAAGACTGTGGGTGTGTTGGTCAGGCCGAAAGGGACCACAAGCTACTCGTAGTGACCACTGGTGGTGTAAAAGGCCATCTTCCACTCATCCCCCTCCCTGATCCTGACAAGATGGTATGCATTGCATAGATCTAGCTTGGTCAATACCTTGGCTCCCTGGAGTAGTTCGAAGGCCATGGTCATGAGCGGTAGTGGGTAGCGGTTCTTGACCATGATGGCATTGAGACCCCGATAGTCAATGCAGGGGCGGAGCAACTTGTCCTTCTTTTCCACAAAGAAGAATCCCACCCCTGCTGGGGAGGAGGAAGGGCGGATGATCCCAGCTGCCAAAGATTCGGAGATGTACTTCTCCATGGCTTTCCTTTTGATGGGAGAAAGAGAGTAGAGTCGTCCTTTGGGTGGCGCTGTCCTGGGTAGGAGGTCGATTCCACAATCATAGGGTCTGTGAGGAGGGAGGGACACTGCTTGGGTCTTGCTGAAAATGAGTTTAAGATCCAGATATTCCGAAGGCACGTGAGAGAGGTCGGGGAACTCGCTGGCTGAAGGCTGCGGTGGTTTGGTGGGATGCAGAGCAGAGTTCAAACAGGAAGCTAGGCAGGACTGGCTCCAGCCTAGGATGGTGTTGTCAGCCCAGTTAAGGTGGGGATTGTGCTGCGTTAACTATGGTAATCCTAGGATGATGAGTTCGTGGGGGTCATTCATGACATGAAGCTGGATGGTTTCTGAGTGGTTACCAGAAATCCTTAGGGTGAGCAGGGCGGAAAGGTGGGTGATGGTGGTCAAGCCGGTGCCATTGAGTGTCAGGACAGTGAGAGGGACGTCGAGAGCGAGTAACGAGATTCCCAGACGCTTGGCGGTGGTGGAGCAGATCAGGTTCCTGTCCGCCCCTGAGTCGATGTGGTGATGCTGGTTGTCACGGATAATGATGACAGGGAGTAATGGACGATTAGTGGAGGACTGGTTCCTAGTGTTGCCCACCAGGGCCCCTTAATTCACTGGTGGGCTCGTCCTTTTAGCGGGCAGGCTCGGCAGATGTGTCCCAGCTGACCGCAGTAGAAGCAGGCCCCCGTGCTCCGCCGGCAATGTCGTTCCTCCACTGACACCCGAGCCCGGTCTACCTGCATGGGTTCGATGGACGCAGTGGGAGGTGGAGAGAAGGTGAAGCTGGGGCGGTTCTTCTCTCTCCTCTGTTGCTGGATCTGAGCGTCGATGCAGTTGGTGAGGTCCATAAGGCTGGAGAGGTCCGATGGCAGTTCCCGCGCTACCAATTCTTCCTTGATGGCGTCGGACAAGCAGTGCAGGAACGCATTGATCTGGGCGCTCTCGTTCCAACCGCACGATGCCGCCAATGTCTGGAACTCGATGGTGTAGTCCGAGGTAGACTGGGACCTCTGCCGCAGCTCCATGAGCTCTTGAGCCACCTCTTGGCTGGACAGAGAGCGGTCGAAAGTTCGCCTCATCTCCTCTGAGAAATTCTTGAAACTGGAACAAAAGGGTGCATCGGTGTCCCAGCCCGCCATTCCCCACTCTCTGGCCTTGCCGGTGAGGAGCGTGATTGTATATGTTACCCAGGAGCGTTCTGTGGGGAAGGCCAGAGGTTGCAGCTCTAGGATCAAAGAACATTGAGACAAAAACAATCTGCAAGTACCTGGTTCTCCATCTTAGGGCTGAGGCGCTGGAAGTCTCGGTTCGTGGAGAAAGGCGGTGGCAGGAGCTGAAGTAGGAGATGGCTGGGCAGGGGTAGGCATGGCTTGATAGTGCTGCATCTGCGTGGTGAGAAGGTTGAATGAGTTGGACAGGGTGGCGAGGTTCTGGGTAGTTTGTTGTAGGTTTTGTTGGTGGGTCCCGAGGAGAGTCCCTTGATGCTGGATAGCTGTTCTCAGATGGGCGAGTTCTGCTGGATTCATGCTGGCCAGAACGTACTGTTATGGGTGGTGGAGGTGAAGCTTGGATCCAGAAGCAGAAAGATGCACACAGACAGTAATCCAATAAATAAGATGGTTTTAATCCAGAGAAAAAGGGCGTGGCAAAAAGGTAAACAAATAAGATGAAAAAGTAGCAGAAATAGTCCATGTAAAAAAGGAGACAAAAACTTGACAAAACAAACGAGGCAGACAAGGACAAGAAAAACACTAGTGCAAAAAAACATGAACAAGAAAAAACACTAGTGCAAAAAAACATAAACGAGAAAAAGCTAGTGCTACAAAAAAACATGAACAAGGGAAAAACACTGGAGAGAAAAAAAAACATGAAAAGCATTTAAGGCACAGAAACGGCTAGGGAAAACAAACGAGACGTTCTGGCAAAGTCTGAGTCTGAGAACGGCATCTAAATAGGCAGCGGTGAAAACCAGGAAGTGAATTCAGGTGAGCGCTCGCTGAACAGGGAAGTAGGCAGGATGGAATTTCCATCCCGGATCGGTGCAGATGTGGGAGATCTGTAATCTCCGGAGTGGATGTCCAGGGCGGAGCATGACAACTGCAGCTTTGTACATTTCCCTTATTCTTGTATATTGGGACTAGCACAGTCTTTCTCCATTCATTTGGCATTTTCTCATTCTCTAGGATCTTATTAAACAATCTCGTCAGTATTTTTGAATGATCGAAAGTAATTAAATAGAACTACACTCACTGGCCACTTTATTAGGAACACCACTCCATCCACCTGCAGCGGTTTGATGCAGTTCTCTAATCAGCCAATCCTTTGACAGCAGCACAGCGCATAAAAATCCTGCAGATACAAATCAAGAGCTTCAGCTAATGTTCACTTCAAACAAAAATTGTGATCTCAATTTTTGTGTGACTTTCTTTCACTGTGGCATGGGTGTTGGTTTGAGCCAGATGGACTGCTGGTTTGAGTATTTGAGAAACTGCTGATCTCCTTCCTGGGGTTTTCATACACAAGATTCTCTTACACAGAATGGTGCGAAAAACAAAAAACATTGAGTTGAGTGAGGGACAGTTCTGTGGGTGGAAACAAACGCCTTGTTGATAAGAGAGCTCAGAGGAAAATGGACAGATTGGTTCGAGCTATTTGGCCACAAAGGATATACAGTAGTAACTCATATAATCACTCTTTACAACCGCGGTGAGCAGAAAAGCATCTCAGCATGCAAAAGCAAACAGAAGAAGAACACACTGGGTTCCAGTCCCACAGCCAAGAACAGGGCTCTTAGAATCAACACCAAGTTCCTACTAAAGTGGCTGGTGAGTGTACAATGAAATGTTATGTTTACATAAAGATCAATTTTTAAAAGGGAATTTTAGTGATGGCTAGAGATCGAAATTTCAGATCTGTATCAATACTAATCCAATCAGTACAGTCTTTCCTTCTGTCGACGCCCTTACACCACCACTGTGACATCAGCACTTTCTAAAACCTCAAATCAAAACCGATTCTGCTTAAGAAATCTGCAGTACAAGCACACAAAGACCTCAGCCGCCTCATGCCACCTCTCTTTCAATTATTATAGCTTTCCATGCTAATAAGGATTGTATCTTTCACTATTATATCCACTTTGCAGCTCTGTGGGTTCCTGGCTCTGAGTGAGCGAGATAGCTTTGCTGCTAATATGGCACACAGGACTTTTAGAAAAGCTTTCACTATCCAGGAACACGGATGCAAGAGAAGCCAACAAAACCCCCAAGTGTCACCATGGCTCACGTAATTCAGGCTGAAGGATCCAGGTCAGTCCCCAAAGCTCTGGCTCTGAACTTCACTTAAGCCTTTATGTGGTGGGATTTTTGTGACGTCGCAGCCCACACACGCAGGGCTCAGGCAGAAAAACTGTCAGGCCAAATTACATTTTCTGTAAAGTCCTCATGCTAGAATGATTTAGATGATCTTTTTGATGGATTTTTTTTTTTAAGTCAGAAAAATATTAGTGCTTCTGGCTCTGAGTCTTATTTACCAAACTATTGCATAGTTACAGTTCATATTTTAATTTTGATATATAATAGAGTGTAAAAAAATCAGTTTTATATGATATTATTTTCCAGCATGCAATAATTATTCATTATTTAACATTATAAATAATAATATAAAATTTACAATTAACACTTTGCATGTTTGAATATGTAATAAATAAATGTATTTTAAGTATAAATTCAAAAATATTCTCAGAAATTATTGCTTTGTGAAACTAGAAACTGCTGAAAATTTTAAACACAAATTTAACATTATTGCTGTATAAGATATTACATGTTAATTACAAGATAATTAACTATTAAATACTCAGTAGTTACAGTACTGTGAAATAAAATGCAAATTCAAACCAAAACTTTTAACCAGATTTTTTTATAAACATCAGGAAATCAGCAATTATTATTGTTTTCAAAATTATTATTATAATTTTTATATTTATTTATTTATTTTACTTTTTAAGCTTTTTTTTACATATTTGCATATTCAGATTTTTTCTTAACACAATTTTGTATTTCTATATAGTTTTATTGTGTGTGTGTGTGTGTGTGTGTGTGTGTGTGTGTGTGTGTATATACAGGGTGTCTCAAAAAAATGTACTCACACTTTGAATGACGAGAAAACCTTTATTTATGAACATAGAGTGAAATGGAATAGCTTCGAATACAGAAGACAAATGTAATTGAAGAATCATGTTCGCAAATGTTCAAACTGATGACCATTATTGTCCAGACAACATTGATAACGCACACAAAGGGATTCGCAAACGTCACGAAACAGGTCATTAGGAATATCGCAACATTGTCTTTCAATTTCCAATTTCAATGCATCAATTGTTCTTGGTTTGGTGCAATAATTTCCTGCCATGCTGTGATTAATTAATTACACCTGCAACACAAAAAAGGCAGCATGTTAGGGACAGTTAAAGTGTGAGTACATTTTTTGAGACACCCTGTATATATATATATATATATATATATATATATATATATATATATATATGTAGGTACACAGTCCGTCTAAGAACTACAACAGCCCGTCTCTTTAAGAAACTACATTTCCCATCAGCCAACTTCCGCGTTGACCTGCGTCACGCCGGGGCGGGATCACCAATGTCACGTCCTCCATGAATGCATAAGTAACGGAACAACACTTCCGTCTTCCTCTTTTGGCGCCGTGATTCCAACACGGACACAGGGAGAATCGCTCGCTCCGCGAGCAAACTAGATAAAGACGTCTTTTTCTTTCTTTCTTGCAAGATCCATGAGTTAGCGTGATATCTTTGTTTACCACTGGCCACGGTAGATTCTAAGATCACGCGATTTTAAACTCAGCTCGAGTTACAACCGGTTTTTCATTTGTTCCTTATAAGTACGTACAACACTGCAATCAAGGCAGTTATTTTAAAGTTAAGAAGCGATTGAATCCTTTTTAACTCAAAAGCTGTGCACAGTATTTAATCAGAGACTTCCTTTGCATCACGAGCGACCATCGCCGGATCAAGAATTCTCTGCTTTCCACAGACGTGCTCCACGGGCCTCTGTGAAACTCAACTTCTCCAAGTACTTCCCTGTGACTCACGTGCTTCACAACGGTGAAAAACTCCAAAGTCTCGGGACATCTTCTCATAATCTCGTGTAGAAGCGAGATATTAAGTAAGACTTGGCAAATTTTGGGCATAATTGAAGCTAGTCTTAGGAATTTGCTTTTATTGAAATAGTGTGAATTTAAACCCAGGTTTATTTGTTACACTGTTAAACATGCAGCATGTTGATTTATTTTGTTCTATGTTCTATCAATTGTTTAATAGATAGGCTGTGCATGCTTCTCTTTACTCCTACTAACATATTTAGTTATCTTATTATACATCTTGACCGCATCAAGATTTCAGTGGATTCAGTATTGTTATAAGCTAGTGAAATTAGCCTACGGCTAATTCTTTGTTCCATTAGCCTTCAGGGCTAATTGTATTTGTCTCAAGGGATCACAAGCCCTCCACCACATGGAGTTAGCTACACAGGCTAATCTAGGCCTACACAGACACGTGGCCACTCACAATTCCTTTAGCTAGCTCCCCTTTGTCTTAGCTTAGCCACACGAGGCTAATCTAGGCCTACACAAACACGTGGCCACTCACAAATTCCTTTAGCTAGCTCCCCTTTGTCTTAGCTTAGCCACACGAGGTTAATCTAGGCCTACCCAAACACGTGGTCAACTCCTCCCCCACAAACACACGTGGAGTTAGCTACAAAGCTAACCCTCTTGTAGGCCACACCCACACAAGGCCTCTCATACACACACACACACACACACACACACACACACCTCACTGTTTGTATATATTTCAATCTGCTATTATAAATTTTTATTTTTGTTATAATAAATTCATTTATTATTGAAACTGTGTTTTATTTGTGTTCCAATAACTTTGAGTCCCCAGTCTCCCAAAGAATTCAGAAAGGTGCATATACAGTGGTGCTTGAAAGTTTGTGAACCCTTTAGAATTTTCTATATTTCTGCATAAATATGACCTAAAACATCATCAGATTTTCACACAAGTCCTAAAAGTAGATAAAGAGAACCCAGTTAAACAAATGAGACAAAAATATTATACTTGGTCATTTATTTATTGAGGAAAATGATCCAATATGACATATCTGTGAATGGCAAAAGTATGTGAACCTCTAGGATTAGCAGTTAATTTGAAGGTGAAATGAGAGTCAGGTGTTTTCAATCAATGGGATGACAATCAGGTGTGAGTGGGCACCCTGTTTTATTTAAAGAACAGGGATCTATCAAAGTCTGATCTTCACAACACATGTTTGTGGAAGTGTATCATGGCACGAACAAAGGAGATTTCTGAGGACCTCAGAAAAAGCGTTGTTGATGCTCATCAGGCTGGAAAAGGTTACAAAACCATCTCTAAAGAGTTTGGACTCCACCAATCCACAGTCAGACAGATTGTGTACAAACGGAGGAAATTCAAGACCATTGTTACCCTCCCCAGGAGTGGTCGACCAACAAAGATCACTCCAAGAGCAAGGCGTGTAATAGTCGGCGAAGTCACAAAGGACCCCAGGGTAACTTCTAAGCAACTGAAGGCCTCTCTCACATTGGCTAATATTAATGTTCATGAGTCCACTATCAGGAGAACACTGAACAACAATGGTGTGCATGTCAGGGTTGCAAGGAGAAAGCCACTGCTCTCCAAAAAGAACATTGCTGCTCATCTGCAGTTTGCTAAAGATCACGTGGACAAGCCAGAAGGCTCTTGGAAAAATTTTTGTGGACCAATGAGACCAAAATAGAACTTTTTGGTTTAAATGAGAAGCGTTATGTTTAGAGAAAAGGAAAACACTGCATTACAGCATAAGAACCTTATCCCATCTGTGAAACATGGTGGTGGTAGTATCATGGTTTGGGCCTGTTTTGCTGCATCTGGGCCAGGACGGCTTGCCACCATTAATGGAACAATGAATTCTGAATTATACCAGCGAATTCTAAAGGAAAATGTCAGGACATCTGTCCATGAACTGAATCTCAAGAGAAGGTGGGTCATGCAGCAAGACAACGACCCTAAGCACACAAGTCGTTCTACCAAAGAATGGTTAAAGAAGAATAAAGTTAATGTTTTGGAATGGCCAAGTCAAAGTCCTGACCTTAATCCAATTGAAATGTTGTGGAAGGACCTGAAGCAAGCAGTTGATGTGAGGAAACCGACCAACATCCCAGAGTTGAAGCTGTTCTGTACGGAGGAATGGGCTAAAATTCCTCCAAGCCGGTGTGCAGGACTGATCAACAGTTACCGCAAACGTTTAGTTGCAGTTGTTGCTGCACAAGGGGGTCACACCAGATACTGAAAGCAAAGGTTCACATACTTTTGCCACTCTCAGATATGTAATATTGGATCATTTTCCTCAATACATAAATGACCAAGTACAATATTTTTGTCTCATTTGTTTAACTGGGTTCTCTTTATCTACTTTTAGGACTTGTGTGAAAATCTGATGATGTTTTTGGTCATATTTATGCAGAAATATAGAAAATTCTAAAGGGTTCACAAACTTTCAAGCACCACTGTAAGTTATGTAATATGGTAAGTGATCATAATAATTTGGAATATACCATAATTTGGCTGTTTGGTAATTTATTATTAAGCACCAAAATTAACGGTATGATTCACTTTAAATGATTCACTTTGAATGATTCACTTGAATGATTCACTTTAAATGATTCAATTTAAACGATTCAAATGAGACTGATTTAATGAGATTGATCACTCAATTACCCAAATGCACCTACATATATATATATATATATATATATATATATATATATATATATATATATATATATATATATATATATATATCCAAATCTGTACCTGTGTACACGGGTCTGAGCCACGCCTTTGTTGCATTTGCATGATGCGTTTGAAGTTTGAAATAAATAATAATAATAATAATAATAATAATAATTATTATTATTATTATTATTATTATTATTATTATTATTATTATTATTGCATGATTGGATAACAGTGTAACCTCTATCATGCTGTATGTCCTTAAATTTCATGTATGTCATTTTAAGTTATTAAATATAACTAATCTGTGTGGATTAATTATTTGTCCTTTGTTGAATTAATCATTTGTTTTCATATTTTTTTCACCCCAGGAAAATTAAAAATGTCCTTGGAATAACTCTACACCTTCACTTTTCATCAAAATGACACAGACAATGAATATTAATGATTATGTAAATTAGAAAAAGGCCTCACTTCCACCTGTCATCCCAAAGAGCTAGCGCATCGCTAAACCTAGCTGGCAATTTTCAGAGGAAGTTGTAGGATTTCGAGGTTTAAAGTTTTGATTGCATCATCGTCATTTTAGTGGTTTACAAACCTGTAAAATAAATGAATAAATAAATAAATAAAGTTACCATAACAATCACTATTTAACACTAACACTGGCTAAGTTAGCGAGAGAGACATCGCAGCATGTAGATTTTGTGGCTCAGTTTCCAGAATAATCCTCAAATCAGTTTTATCCAGAAATGCTGAGAATTTGTTCCAATGTTTGTTGAAGAGAAAAGCGTGCGCAGTTCTAATGAACCTGCACCACATTTTCGAGTTTAACAAGATGTTAAAATGCAGACTATTCATTTTTTTTGTCTCCAGATATGAACTCCATTCAGCTCTGGTCATGGACGGAACAAATCCGTCAGAAGAACGAGCCTTGTTCTGAAGGAGAACACATTCACTCCTGTGAAGGAAAATTAATCTGATCAAACAACCCTTTATTTTCTTTACAGCAGCTTCTTCTGAGACGCGACTGAAAGCAATTTGTTTTGCCTCAAATCGACCGCTGGGTGCAGGCCTGTGTGAATCAGTGTGGCGTACGAGTGAGAGAGCGAGAGAGAGAAAGAGAGAGAAACACTGCTTTAATCAGATTAGGTTTGGCTGAAATCCAGCACTACGGCTGAGACGCAGCGCTCGTGGCTTCTGAACGGATTAAAGCTCAAACTCCTCCCTGGAAATAATCTGCACTTAAAACGCGGGAAACTAATCAACTCTGCTGAGGACACGAGTCTCTGTCATTATACAGTGATTAGGAGAAACATTTTCATACTCCGTGTGTGTGTGTGTGTGTGTGCGTTCATGTATTAGACACTGGATGTGTCCTGATAAACTGGTTTTGTGTGTGTGTGTGTGTGTGTGTGTGTGTGTGTGTGTGTGTGTGTGTGTCTAAAGATCTGACAGTATTTTAATTGTGGGAACATTTTGTGTGGTGCAACATTTATAAACACACACACACACACACACACACAATACAGTTAAAGTATACAGTGAACTTGTATGGGTCGGGGTAAGGACACAAACAAACACACACACACATACAAAAACATAAACAGACACACACACACACACACACAATACAGTTAGTGTATACAGTGAACTTGTATGTGTTGGGTTAAGGACACAAACACACACACACATAAACACATACACAAACACACACAAATTATAGTTAGAGCATACAGTGAACTTCTATGTGTCAGGTTAAGGACACACACACACACACACACACACACACACACACATACAAACATACAAACACACATAATCACACACATAAATACAACCACACATGCACACACACAAACACACACACAATACATTTAGAGTGCACAGTGAACTTGTATGTGCCGGGTTAAGGACACAAACATACACATACACACACACGCAACACAGTTAAAGTATACAGTAAACTTGTATGTGTCAGGTTAAGGACACAAACACACACACAAAGACACGCATACACGCACATACACGTGCACACACACACACGTAAACACACGCACATACATAAACACCCACACAAACACCCACACATACAAACAGACACAATCACACACACAAACACACATGCACGCACGCACGCACACACACACACACACACACACACACACACACACACATACACGCACAAAATACATTGAGCGTGAACAGTGAACTTAAGGACACAGACACACACACAAACATACACACACACAAGCACACATAAACACACACACAAAGACATACATCAACAGATACACACACACACACACACACAATGCAGTTAGAGTATACAGTGAACTTGTATGTGTCGGCTTAAGGACACACATGCAAACGCAAACACGTACACACACACACACACACACACACACACACACACACACACACAGATATACAAACACACATATACACAAACACAATACAGTAAGAGTATACAGTCAACTTGTATGTGCCGGGTTAAGGACACACACACACACACACACACACACACACACGGACAGAAATACACACACACATGCACACACACATACACATACAATACAGTTAGAGTACAAAGTGAACATTTATAGGTCAGGTTAAGGACACACACACAAAATCTCAAACATTCACACACACACAACAGAGTGTTTAAGGAACATGTATGTTTCGGATTAAGGACACACACACAATATACAGTTAGAGTATACAGGGAACATGTATGTGTTGGGTTAAGGACACACACACAAACACACACACACACACAAAGACGTAAATACACATACGCACACACACAAACAAAACCTCAAACACACACAAACGCAAACACACCCAAACACACGCACATACACACGTACGTAAAAACACACATGCACACACACACAAACACACACATACACAAACATAAACACACACACACACACACACACACACACAATACAGTTAGAGTATACAGTGAACTTGTATGTGTCGAGTTAAGGACACACACACATACACACACATAAACACACATGCACCCACACACACACAAACACATACACAAAAACACATACAAACATGTAAACACACACACACACACACACACACACACACACACACAATACAGTTAGAGTATACAGTGAACATGTATGTGTCGGGTTAAGAGCACACACACACACACACACGTAAACACACACACATACATAAACACATATACAAACACACACACACTCATAAACACACATACACAAACACACACACACACACAAACACACACATGCACAGACACACACAAAGACACACACAATACAGTTAGAGTATACAGTGAACATGTACTGTATGTGTCATGTTAATGACAGACACACACATGTACACACACACACACACACACACACACACACGTAAACACACTCACACACAGACACAATCACATAAACAGCCACACACACATAGACACACATAAACAGACACACACATACACACACAATACAGTTAGAGTATATAGTGAACTTGTATGTGTCTGATTAATCACACACACACAAGCACAAACATATACACACACATACACACACATACACATAAACACAATACAGTAAGAGTATACAGTCAACTTGTAGTTGTATGTGTCAGGTTAAGGACACACACATACAGACACACACAGAGAAACAGACACACACATACAAACACACACATAAACACACACACATGCATACACACATACATAAACAAATACACACACAAACACGCACAGACACACAAACACACAAATGCACACGCAATACTGTCAGAGTATACAGTGAACTTGTATGAATCGCGTTAAGGACACAAACACACACACAAACACATACACACACAAACAAACACACATACACAAACACACACACACAAACACACACACACAAAATACAGTTAGAGTATACAGTGAACTTGTATGTATTGGTTTAAGGACACACACTCAAACACACACACAATACATTTAGAGTGTACAGTGTCGGGTGAAGGACACACACACAAACACACACACACACACACACACACAATACATTTAGAGTGTACAGTGTCGGGTTAAGGACACACACACAAACACACACATACACACACACACACAATACATTTAGAGTGTACAGTGTCGGGTTAAGGACACACACACAAACACACACATACACACACACACACAATACATTTAGAGTGTACAGTGTCGGGTTAAGGACACACACACAAACACACACATACATACAATACAGTTAGAGTATACAGTGAACTTGTATGTATCGGTTTAAGGACACACACTCAAACACACACACACACACAATACATTTAGAGTGTACAGTGTCGGGTTAAGGACACACACACACAAACACACACATACACACACACACACAAACACACACATACATACAATACTGTTAGAGTATACAGTGAACTTGTATGTGTCAGGTTAAGGGGACACACACACACACACACACACACAAACACACACACATACGTCAACACACACAAACAGACACACACACAAGCACACACACACACACACACAAGCACACACACACACAAACAAACACACACACAAACATGCACACATACATGAACACACACATAAACAGACACATACGCACACATACACACACACACAAACAGACAGACAGACACAATACAGTTAGAGTATACAGTGACCTTGTATGTGTCGGGTTAAGGACACACACACACACACACACATAAACATACACACACACATGAACATACACATAAACAGACAACAGACACACACCCACCCACACACCCAACCACACACACACACACACACACACACACACACACACACACACACACACACACACACACACACTGTTCAGCTGTATTCGGTACAGCAGGTGTGTTTCCTGGAGCTGCTGTGACACAGATTAACGTCTCATTAATCAGAGTTACACAAACATTTTCATCCCAAATCAAACAAAAACACACAAAACTCCTGAAACTGAACCCCAAAATACCCAGAGCCTGGAAAAGGGAGACACACTTCACACACTCACACTGTGTGTTCAGAGATATGTTCAGTTCCATTCAGATTATTTCCCTAACACAGGAGTGTGTGTGTGTGTGTGTGTGTGTGTGTGTGTGTGTGTGTGTGTGTGTGTGTGTGTGATGTGTTGTTCAGAGGAATGTTCCTGTAATTGGACCTGAATCCTGAGTTTGGGTCCTCTGGTGTTGAACAGTGAAGCTGTGGGTCTGCAGCGTGTCGCCTTTCACACCCAGTCACCAATTTACAGCTGATTTCCATTCCAGTCTCTGCAGTCGTCACTTCCCCTGGTGGAACATCACACACACACACACACACACACACACACACACACACACACACACACTTTATTATTCTTTATTTTGTTTATGAATTCTGGTCGTGTGGGAGGAAGTGACCCACACCTCAGGTTCAGAAAACATAAGAAGGAATTAATGGTGCATTCACATCTCACACACACTGACTGTGTGTGTGTGTGTGTGTGTGTGTGTGTGTGTGTGTGTGTGTGTGTGTGTTAAGTTTATAAGCAGGGAATGAAATGAGGAGTCCATTTCTGCTTTTAATGAGGAAATGGTGACTTATTTTAATGGAAATCACACGCTCTGATGTTTTTTTTTCTTCCTGCCTCTGACCTTGCAGTAATCCTGAAACCGTGGGGCAATTTACAGAAAATTAACCAAAAAAAAAGTTACTTAATAACATTAATCATTTTCTGATTTATTTAATCAACGTGGGCAGGGAATAAAAATTATTTATAAATATATCTTTGATCATCATCCAGTTTCTAACATTATTCTCTAAACTCATCTCATCTCATTATCTCTAACCGCTTTATCCTGTTCTACAGGGTCGCAGGCAAGCTGGAGCCTATCCCAGCTGACTACGGGCGAAAGGCGGGGTACACCCTGGACAAGTCGCCAGGTCATCACAGGGCTGACACATAGACACAGACAACCATTCACACTCACATTCACACCTACGCTCAATTTAGAGTCACCAGTTAACCTAACCTGCATGTCTTTGGACTGTGGGGGAAACCGGAGCACCCGGAGGAAACCCACGCGGACACGGGGAGAACATGCAAACTCCACACAGAAAGGACCTCGCCGGCCACGGGGCTCGAACCCGGACCTTCTTGCTGTGAGGCGACAGCGCTAACCACTACACCACCGTGCCACCCTATTCCCTAAACTCTTTATTAATATATAGAGTTTTATCTGAAGGAATTTGGTGCTAAATTAATTCCCCTCCAGATTTCTTCTTTCATTCTGGAATTTTCTGTGCATCATGTCATGGGGAAAATAATCTTTTTTTAAAATTATTGATTAATGTTGTGGGCGGCACGGTGGTGTAGTGGTTAACGCTGTCGCCTCACAGCAAGAAGGTCCTGGGTTCGAGCCCCGTGGCCGGCGAGGGCCTTTCTGTGTGGAGTTTGCATGTTCTCCCCGTGTCCGCGTGGGTTTCCTCCGGGTGCTCCGGTTTCCCCCACAGTCCAAAGACATGCAGGTTAGGTTAACTGGTGACTCTAAATTGAGCGTAGGTGTGAATGTGAGTGTGAATGGTTGTCTGTGTCTATGTATCAGCCCTGTGATGACCTGGCGACTTGTCCAGGGTGTACCCCGCCTTTCGCCCGTAGTCAGCTGGGATAGGCTCCAGCTTGCCTGCGACCCTGTAGAACAGGATAAAGCGGCTAGAGATAACGAGATGAGATGAGATTAATGTTGAAAATCTTCTGTTTGAATGCAATAAATGACAAAAAATGCAATAATGACAAAAATTTTGAGTGTGTGTGTGTGTGTGTGTGTGTGTGTGTGTGTGTGTGTGTGTGTGTGTGTGTGTGAGAGAGAGAGAGAAAGAGAGAGAGAGCGATGCATTTCTCAGTATAAATCTCAATCATTGCAGTGGTTTTAATAATGAATATGTGCAAACTTTAGATAATCTGAAGAGCTGAAGAGCACACAGTGTGTGTGTGTGTGTGTGTGTGTGTGTGTGTGTGTGTGTGTGTGTGTGTGTGTGTGTGTAAAACTGTGTTTTGGGATTGCAGTGAGACTGTGGGTCGAGTGGTTGCTTTCTGAATTATTTATCAAAGCCTCCACAACTCACTGCAGTCTCTCTCTCTCTCTCTCTCTCTCAGACACTGTCTGTCTCTTTGTCTCTCTGTCTCTCTCAGACAGTCTGTCTCTTTGTCTCTGTCTATCTCTCTCAGACACTCTCTGTCTCTCGCTCTGTCTCTCTCTCTCTCTTTCTCTCTCTCAGACACTGTCTCTTTGCCTCTCTCTCAGACACTCTCTCTCTCTCTCTCTCTCTCAGACACTCTCTCTCTCTCTCTCTCTCAGACACTCTCTCTCTCTCAGACACTCTCTGTCTCTTTGTCTCTCTCTCTCTCGCTCTCTCAGACACTGTCTGTCTCTTTGTCTCTCTTGCTCTCTCTAACACTTTCTGTCTCTCTGTGTCTGTCTGTCTGTCTGTCTCTCTCTCTCAGACACTCTCTGTCTCGTTCTCCCTCTTTGTCTCTGTCTCTCTCTCTCTCTCTCTCTCTCTCTCTCTCTCTCTCTCGAACACTGCAGCTTCCTTTAACCACTATTTAATAAGAACAAATCGATGAGCTCCTCTAATTGCAACACTCTCTCTCTCTCTCTCTCTCTCTCTCTCTCTCCATTCATTCCACCTGTCTGTCATTGTTGCTGGTGGTTCTGCCGCAGTACACACTGCTCAGTTTTGGATAGATCACAAAACTGTGACGTTAAAACGTTAAACATGTGACCACAGAAACACATGGATCATTCCTGATGATGTCAGCACACAATCAAACCAGGGCTGTGTGTGTTTTCCAAAAGCCTTGCAAAGTTCAGATCATCTTATCTGAGAGAAGGAGAGTTCTGTGTGATGTTCGCTCGACCATTTAACGAAGCACTTTGTGTGATAATGCTTTTGGGAAACTCGGTCCTGATTGGCCGGAGCTCTGTGGTGTGTCAGAGCCGGAGGCGGGCATTATAATTATAACTTTTATTTAATTTAGTTCAGTAACTATTGATAAAGTGCTTTGTATTTTGTATTCTTCCTCCAGGAAAGGAATTTCCTGAAGATCACAGGAAGAAGAAGAAGAAGAAGAAGAAGAAGAAGAAGAAGAAGAAGAAAAGTCCGTTCTCTCATTTCTTTATTCTTTATTTTTCACCATTTTGTAATTGCAGTTGCCCGTAAAGCATGTTCTGGAACCTGAAGAACAGACGACCCAGTGTTTCACAAACGGTCAAGTGAAACACTCTCTCTCTCTCTCTCTCTCTCTCTCTCCCACTAAAGATTGTCTTAACTTTATGACAGTTGTGGGAACTCGGTACTTTTTTAATGTGAGTGACATCTGATCACAATCTTGTGAGAGATCAGCACTGTAAAGGCCAAGACTGAGATAACGATTAACAGGTGATATATTGCTCTTCCTGCAGCACGGCCCTGTATCAGTCCAGGGGGCTTTCATTATTGATTGGGGTCTGATTCCATTTTATTTCCTCCCGGCTAGATTAAATGTAAAAGAAAAAAAAAACAATACTCTAATGCAGTTGGAGCTCGTTGGGAAGCAGGCCAGTGATTACATCAGCACAGAGGAAAGAGCTGCATTAAGAGGTATTAGGTGTGCATGTAGAGGTTCTGCACGTTCCTCTGTTCAGGAGCGCCAGGTGTTGTGTGCAACGTTCCAGCACTCTGCTAAATTAGCTTCACGCCTGCCGCTAGCTGCAGCAGCACATCCATCTCTGGTGCAGGATTTGATTTGATGAAGAAACACTGCAGAGCTGCAGGAGAAAGCTTCATCAGCACTGTACGCTGCTCATCTCATTCAGTATAACACACACACACACACACACACACACACATTCAGACATTGAAGATTTTACATTATCAGGAGCATCATTTTTCAATTTGAATTTGCTTTCTCACACACACACACACACACACACACACACACACACACACACACACACACACACACAGTGTTTTGTCTGTTTGAGAGGAACCCTGCTCGTATGTTCTCCACCTCAATGTGGTTCTTTATGTAAGTGAGAACACGACAAACACACACAAGCGCAGACTGTAATAACCTGTAATAACATGAGCTTCTGAGGGAGGTGCTCGACTATGAATCGACTCTGAATCGACTCACCTGCAGGAAGTGAATCAAAAGCGCTGCGCCGTTTGGCTTGTGGTAACTGAACCAAAGCTATTTCTATAATTATGTTGTCGTTTATCTCATGCTGATTCTTTGTTCTCATTAGAAAAGGTTTGATTCATTTTTCCATCAACTTATTTCTGTTTTCACACACACACACACACACACACACACACACACCTCAGCTAAGTATGTTTTTTATTTTTCTCATAAATTTCCCACTTTAATCCCACAAATTCTGAATTTTTTTTCTCTGAATATTACCCCTTCCCTCAGCTATGTATTTTTTATCTTACAATTTCCCTAATATGCCATCATAAACATTCTTGTTATTCAAAAATAACAGTAATATTTGGGGCAATATTTTGTTTCCTGGGTGGCACGGTGGTGTAGTGGTTAGCGCTGTCGCCTCACAGCAAGAAGGTCCACTCGAATCCTAACAGGGTTCGAGCCCCGTGGCCGGCGAGGGCCTTTCTGTGCGGAGTTTGCATGTTCTCCCCGTGTCCACGTGGGTTTCCTCCGGGTGCTCCGGTTTCCCCCACAGCCCAAAGACATGCAGGTTAGGTTAACTGGTGACTCTAAATTGAGCGTAGGTGTGAATGTGAGTGTGAATGGTTGTCTGTGTCTATGTGTCAGCCCTGTGATGACCTGGCGACTTGTCCAGGGTGTACCCCGCCTTTCACCCGTAGTCAGCTGGGATAGGCTCCAGCTTGCCTGCGACCCTGTAGAACAGGATAAAGTGGCTACAGATAATGAGATGAGAAGTTAACACAACGAGGTGAACAATTTACCTTACTATATGAATTTCAATGAACTCAGAATTTTAAGGCAGCCTGGGTACTAACTTTTTTAAGTTAAAACAACAAATCATTTTTTACAGTGTGATCAATAAGTACACCTAGGAATGTGCTCTCATTTACACATTCTGTTTCTATATTATCTATTAAAATACGTACTGAACAGTTAATTTTACAATTGCCAAAAATTATACATTTTGTTTTATCTAGATTTAGTGATAACTTATTAATATCAAACCATCTTTTCAAAGTAATTCTTGTTGTACTGTTTTCAGCAGTTTCTCCAAGTCGTTCCCAGAACAAAATAAGTTTGTGTCATCAGCAAACAAAACAAAATTTAAAACCCTTGATATGTTCATAATATCATTTATATATAATATAAATAATTTGGGTCCCAAGACTGAACCTTAAGACTAATCTATCCCCAGTGAGCAAGCCTGTGGCGACAGTGGCAAGGAGAAACTCCCTCAGACAACATGTGGAAGAAACCTCGAGAGGAACCAGACTCAAAAGGGAACCCATCCTCATCTGGGTGATAACAGATAGCGTGATTATAAATAACTCGCTTCTATAACTGTGTCCAATAGAGTCACAAAGTACAACTGTGTAACCAGGAAATTCATTATAGTTTTAACATGGAGTCTGTTTTGTTGAAGTTATAAACTCTTCACTGATGGAAACTAGAGTGCAAAACTGTTCATGACAACTGCAGTCCTAAAGTTAGCAAGTCATCTGTAGTCCTCAGATATAAATGCATTACTGTAAGAGTCCAGAGCGTCTTCCAAGTGTGTCTTTTGAATGTCCTCTACAGGACCGACGTGATGAGACTCCAGCCAGATGTAGGGCATCAGGATGGATCAGGCAGGTCCGTGAGTGAGTTAGCTGCTGAACTGCTGAATTCATTTGTTACAAAAATACGATATTATCGTGTCTTGTTGTTTCAAAATATCTCTTGTTATTAAGCGAGGATTTCGAAGCAGCGATGTTAACAAGGCACAGTGTGTCCAAGGAACTCCAAAACAGCTTAACAATTCCACTTTCCATCAAACTTTAAACCCCTCCTTTGTAGAAACTTCAGATGATTTTCTGCACCTTTGAGAACCTCTACCTGGAGGTTCCTCCTCCAGACCTTCCAGATATTTCATATATCATCAATATTTTAACTCAAATAAGATCTGGTTTGATAATGCCAATGATGACTGTCTCTAAAATCCAATCTTGGAAGAGAAGCAACCTTGAACTGTGTGTATTTGGTAACCTTCTAAACATTTCCTGACCATAAATTTCCACTTTTCCCTCTTTGAGACGCTGTTGCATTAAATCCCTCAGTGCACCCGACTGTTCCACTAAACACAGCAAATAATAGTGTGAGAAATCGAGCATTTGTTTCGAAGTCTTCAAGCATCACGACACATTTGTCTTGCATTATTATCACTCCATGTAAAAATCCACTTCCTGGTCTGTCCTCTGTTACTGTTCATTTTATTTGGTGTGGCATCAGAGAGCAAAAGATGCTGAGCTCATGTTCAGGCGAGTATGTGTGAGATGTGTGAGCTCTATTCATCTCTTTCTTGAGGGTTTTTTTCTCCCTTTCTACCTTCTTACGCATATTCTCATGTTTCTCATGCACTTTTTATTAGCGTAAAGACTGCTGGAGTTAATTAATACTACGATACACCTAAACCTCATCCAAATAACCAAATAAAAGCTGTAAAAATGCCATTTTTTGAGGATCAGTCATTATGTCGTACCCCGTGTAGCGAGCATACAGCATATAGTAAAGACACAGGAAGCCATTTTGGGTTTTCAAAATACACTCGAGCTAAAATTCAGCTATATTGCTGAATGTTTATAACAGTAAAAACATAAAATAATACCCTACGCTACATAAAGATTGCCGTGCAACATATTGGTTAAAGGGTGTTGTTTGTAGGGTTTACAGATCTTCTATATTCCATGTCATGTATACGATAAATAATAATTTACTGATCTGTTGGTCATGTGGTCCATAATACTAGTGATTTTATGCTCGGAGCCCTGTGAGTGAAGCTACATTAACTCTTTTCACACATGCATCGATGTTCTAAATGAGACTTTTTGGTCGAGTGTGCATCTGAGAGTGCCACTGAATCAGATTTATAAAGATATCAGATAGAAGTGAAGTCTTTCCGCTTGTGCTCTCTCCTGTGGTACGAAGCAGGGCTTTAATATGAGTTTATAATTAGTCACAAGCGTAGCCCACAGTGATTAGTGCAAGCATAAGGTTGTTAACACTACATTCCTCCATTTCCCCAAAGAGCTTCCATTTAATTAGACAGAGCCTTGTTCGCTTTTTTCCCGCAGCCATCCTTGTCTTTGTGCTGAATGAGAATTGCTTTTGTTGTTCTGTGCAACAGTACAAACAATAAGCACACACACACATGCACAAGAATCTAATCTCTTGTACTTTTTTAAATTTGTTTTGCATAAAATTCCAGGCCAAGTTGTTTCAAATCAAAGTCAAGTAATTTAACGATAAGGCAAAAAAAAAAAGCCACACAGCACTTTTCCGCAGCATGGATCACATCGGAGAGAACGTCTCAAAGGCATGACCTGATGAACATTAAACTTAAAGCAGCAGACTTCCTGTACGGCACATCCGGATTCGTATCCTGCACTCGCACACTCACACCACTCACTGATGCCCTGAAACATGACGGAATTATATCAGCACCGATCGATCCACCATCCTGTACACTTGTGTGAAATAATGCATCGTAATGAGCTGCGAGTCCCAGCAGAATGACCGATAACCGCTCCCTCCACTACTTGCAGCAATACTGGCTCCAGGTCAACCGTGAATCCACTATTCCCGGCCTAATGGCTTTTTCAATCCTGCTGAAACATTACTCAGGTATTATCTGGAAATGACCGGAATATCGGGGAGCTTAAAATGGCCTCCATCAGTGGCCTACTCACGTTTCTAGCTTGATCAGACATTGTGAGAATTATGTTTGTCTTTGGTTTTACATCATTCCTGCTGTATGTCCTTGTATTTGCAGTCATTATTATTACATTTCTCTTTTCAGTATTGATCACATTAGTCCTAGCGGTATAACTGTCCGTGTCGTTTCCCCAACCCTGCCTTAAATATGCAACAAATAAATATGCACCTTTACCATTAAACACCACCACAAGATCATCATAAAATCTTTGTGTATCCTCGCAAAAATATTAGCTATCATAATGAAATTATAATTAAATTATCATGAAATCACCCTATATTGTAGTATTTTATCGCAAAATCATTGTGTATCCTCGCAAAAATATACCACAATTATAGTATAATCATAGCGTGTCTTAGTAAAAATATAATGTATCATAGTGAAATTATAATTATAATGAAACTGTACTGTATCATAGTAAAATTATAGTAAGATTGTAATGTATTGTAGTACAATTATAGTGTTTGTTAAATTACAGTAAATTCATAGTGTATTATAGTACAGTTAATAATATCTTGGGAGAATCTGTTGTAAAAGTTCATTTGATTCTCCCATAATGTAATTAAATGTAATTTGTACAAATAATTTTCGAATAAATAAAAATGTAAATTTTGGAATTGTAGATAAAGTTTATAATTTTACAAATAATCAAACCTTAGAAAAATGCACCATTGTTCATTGAGCTTTTACTATGACACACTATGAATTTACTATAATTTGACTATGATACATTATGAAGTAGCTATAATTTTTGAATGATACGCTGTCATTTTTCTATCATGAGACACTATGATTTTACTATAACTTTACTGATATACAGTAATTTTAACCGATAAACACATGATTTTACTACAAGAGACTATAATTTTACAGTGACACAATTTAGTATAATTTGATGATGATGCATTGTGACTGTACTATGATACACTATAAATTTAATGTAATTTAACAAATACTATAATTGTACTACAATACATTACAATCTTACTATAATTTTACTATGATATACTATGATTCGACTATAATTTTACATGACACACTGTGATTTTACTCTGGTTTTACTATGATATACCTGATTTTACTACAACAGACTATAATTTTACAATGATACACTCTGAACTTAGTATAATTTGACTATGATGCATTGTAATTGTACTATGATACACTATAAATTTACTGTAATTTAACAATCGTACACTATAATTGTACTACAATACACTACAATCTTACTATAATTTTACACAATATGATTCTACTATAATTTTATAATAACACTAATTTTACATGATACACTGTGATTTTACTCTGCTTTTACTATGATACACTTGATTTTACTACAACAGACTATAATTTTACAATGATACACTCTGAACTCAGTATAATTTGACTGTGATGCACTGTAACTGTACTATGATACACTATAAATTTACTGTAATTTAATAATCATACACTATAATTGTACAATACATTACAATCTCACTATAATTTTACTATGATATACTATGATTATACTGCAATACAATATGAATTTACTATAATTTTACAATGATCCACAATGATTTTACTACAATACACTACAGTTTCATTATAATTAAAATTTCACTATGATACATTATGTTTTTACTAAGACACATTATGATTATACTATAATTGTGATATAATTTTCCTATGATACACAATGATTTTGCTATAAAATACTACACTATAGTATATGATAATTTCATGATAATTGAATTATAATTTCACTACGATACATAATATTTTTGCAAGAATACACAGAGATTTTACCATGACACACTATGATCTTGCAGTGGAGTTTAATGGTAATGATGTTTGCTGTGTATTTAAGGCAGGAGATGGGGAAACGTACAACAAAAAAATATATTTAAGTGAAACTATGCGGTACTGTAACAAAATCTCATGCAATTAAAGTGGATTTGAGAAAACATTTATTTCTGTGAAAGTTAGTGTTGACATTTGCCCTATGTTTACTCAAGTATTTAATTCAATATATAAAAAGTAAATTGTTTCACTGAAATTATTCAACCTAAGCCTTGAGTTATCAGCATTCTCTTCTGACTTTGGATGAAAATACACAAAAGATAATATGATCAAATTAGTATCTGAGCAAAACAAGCGCAAACATCATGATCTTTCAGATGTAAAATAGCTTATAAAGGTATAAATGAAAGTGTTTGGGTATTAATCGTACAAAAATGTAATGGAACTTTCATTTATATTCCAGTTGAATATATTTATTATTTAATCATGATGCTATGAAGCTTTTACTGGTTTGCTTTGGGTTAACTAGGTTTATTATTATTATAAGTATTTTATGTATACATTTACTATGATGCTTTATGTTAATGATTATTGCATATTTATAATGTATTTTAATATGGTAATCTTATGGTAATGTCTGTTGTTATGAATTTTGACATTGGTTTTATTATGGTGTGTATGTTTATCTATCTATCTATCTATCTATCTATCTATCTATCTATCTATCTGTTATTGCATCTGTATATTTGGTTATTAGTTTTAGAAAAAAACTGAATCAGCAAAGGGTGGATGAGAGAGAGAGAGAGCTCTAAAGGAGGAAAATATGAAAAAGAGAGGGAGAGGGGTAATGTGCAGGAGGTGTAGAGGGAGTAGAGGATTCATGGAGGGTTGTGGGGGAGGTGCTTATGGATTTGGGGGGTGGGGCCGAGCCTGAGCTGCAGATTATTCTGGAAATTGCCAGCTGCAACGCTGCCTGCAATCAGGATAAAACTGGTTCTGACTGGGGGGAGGTGGAAAGTCACTGTCAATTTTTGTCAAGCCCGCCCCCGGTGCCTATTTATCTCCGAGGCTGAATGGGAGGACGTGCATTACAGCGGATGTGAAAACGTCCCGGCATTGATCATTTTCAACTTAATAATTCATCCGCTCTCGTTTTTCCCTTCCTGCAACTGAAAGAGGGGGGAAAACCGGATGCTGGCGGACTCCGTCACCGCTTCCAGGGCCTTCAAATACCATCGCGTCCGTCTTTCAATCTGAGCAGCGTCCACGCTACGACCTGAATCGACAGCATTATTGCAGTGTTCTCAGGGTTGGGTGTGATCTTGCAGCAGTGATGCATGTAATGTGCTGCAAACGGCGGCTCTAAAGCTCTCGTTTCCGCAGCGTGTCTCTGTGGATCGGGACACCGCTGCAGCCCCGTCAGGAACAGGCACCCTGGGAGGCACCCTGATTAAAACTGTCTATTAATAACAAAGAGGCCCTAATCTTAATCTGTGAGAGAGAGCACGTGCCCTGAACGCTGACGCGTATCTGCTCGTCTTCCTCATGACATCAGTGCAGTTTTTACGGCAGCCATTTTCCACAACTGAGCTGAGAGTTGGAATTGGAATGGAGGGATCTGAGCTGAGAGAGAGAAAGAGATGCATGTTCAACCATTGCTTTCAGCTATTTTACATGTTAAATTGGTTAAATTATCCCACAAACACACAACTGCCTGTTCACGCTCGCAAGAACACAATCGTAAAGCCCTTGCAAAATCCTTTTCTTTATTTCTACCATCTTATTATTATTAGCTTCTTGACTGCAAAAGGTTTTGGACTGCATGTAGTAGATATGATGGAAAAAAAACAATCAAAATGAGATGAAATCTCAATCACAACAACTGAAGTAACTTCTTTCTTCTTCTCTCAGCCTCTTTTCATGAGTAGTCCTGCGCAAAACTGCACCTAGGCTAGCAATCTTAGCATTTTCGTCTGTATACAGTATACACCGATCAGCCATAATATTAAAACCACTGAGAGGTGAAGTGTATAACATTGATTATCTCATTACAGTGGCACCTGCCAAGGGGTGGGATATATTAGGTAGCAAGAGAACAGTTGGTTCTTGAAATTGATGTGTTGGAAGCAAGAAAAATGGGCAAACATAAGGATCTGAGCGACTTTGCAAGGACCAGATTGTGATGGCTAGATGACTGGGTCTGAGCATCTCCAAAATGATACATCTTGTGGGATGTTCCTGATATGCAATGGTTAGTATCGAGCAAAAGTGGTCCAAGGAAGGACAACCTGCTGGAAATGTTAATGATGACACCTTTCTGTTTTTGCCAGCATTACCTTTTTCAGCAGTTTGTGCTACAGTAGCACTTCACTGAGATTGGACCTCAGTTAGCCTTCGTGCCCCATGCAAATCAGTGAGCCTTTGACACCCATGACCCTGTCTCCGGTTCACCGGTTGTCCTTCATTGGACCACTTTTGTTCGGTACTAACCACTGCATACTGGGAACACCCCACAGGATGTGTCATTTGGGAGCTGCTCAGACCCAGTCATCTAGCCATCACAATTTGGCCCTTGTCGAAGTCACTCAGATCCTTACGCTTGCCCATTTTTCCTGCTTCCAACACATCAACTTCAAGAACCAACTGTTCTCTTGCTGCCTCATATATCCCACCCGTTGACAGGTGCCATTGTAATGACATAATCAAAGTTATTCACGGGCGGCATGGTGGTGTAGTGGTTAGCACTGTCACCTCACAGCAAGAAGGTTCTGGGTTCAAGCCCAGTGGCCAACGAGGGCCTTTCTGTGTGGAGTTTGCATGTTCTCCCCGTGTCCGCGTGGGTTTCCTCCGGGTGCTCTGGTTTCCCCCACAGTCCAAAGACATGCAGGTTAGGTTAACTGGTGACTCTAAATTGACCGTAGGTGTGAATGTGAGTGTGAATGGTTGTCTGTGTCTATGTGTCAGCCCTGCGATGACCTGCCGACTTGTCCAGGGTGTACCCCGCCTCTCGCCCGTAGTCAGCTGGGATAGGCTCCAGCTTGCCTACGACCCTGTACAGGATAAGCGGTTACAGATAATGGATGGATTATTTACATGTAGACAAACTGAAAAACAAGACTCACTGGAAGTCATTCTCAGAAACTTGAGTCACTCTTCTGATACCAATCTGTTCCCAGTGATGCCAATTTAGTGATTTTGTTGGTAGATTTAGTGACTTCCTGACCTTCCATGGTGACTAAAAAACCTCATCTGGCAACTAGTAACAAATTTGGTTGCAAAAACTTCTTCAACTTTGGCAACCTTCATTCTCATCATTGAGCAACAGCAAACATCAACATCACCTACTGAGCTTTAGCGATATTCTAGAGAGCCGATAGAGACTTTTGGTGAGACTTTTTTTTTTAATTACAAGACTGATACCATTGTAGTGTGTGTCATGCTAGCTGAGAGCGGCGCCTGATGTTTTCTAGCATTCCTTATCTTTTTTTCCTCCACATCTCCTGGACATGATGTGAAGAGTTTGTATAGACACACTTCTAAAGATGGAGAACACTGTCCAGGTTAAAATAATAGCGTGTAAATAAGACAGCTGTGCCTCCATGCCTCATAGTGGCAGCTAATAAATTTGTATGTAGCTAACGGTTTTGTCTTCACCCTGCTGAGTGAGCGTTGGTGTTGCTGAATGTGCTTGTGCTTCTCGTGGCACTGATTATGGTGAAAATCCCAGAGTAGTGCTGGGAAAACATCAACCAAATCCCAGCGAAAGGCATTTCTGCGTGTGGAGACAGCTCTCAGGATGACCCCACTTCCTTCTCTTTCTCTCATGTTCTCATCTCATCCTCATGTCAGTTACTCCCACGTGCCTCTTCCTCCTCTCTCTCTCTCTCTCTTTCTCCCTCTCCTCCTCCTCCTCCTCGTCCTCATCCTCTGCCAGTCTTCTCCAGAGCTCAGCAGAGCTGTAATCCCTTGACATTTGGCTCTTTCACGTTTGCACTTCGCTTTGCAGCTCTCGCTGTCTTCCAGAGCAAAGACAAACATCGGTGCTCGGTTTGCTGAGGAGCTGTCGGAGCTGTCAATTATCCTTCACTAAATCGTTCGCGCAGTGTCGGAAAGAAATTATTATTGTGCTTTCAGATATTAATCTCATAAAGATAAAGATAAGGATGTAACCGCATATTAAAACAGCTCCCCCAGTGTAAATGATATTGCACATTTGTACACGTTTTGACAATTTGTTTTTAATAGTCATCTTCAAAAATTGGACTACAGATCCCTAATGAGAGTCTGTAACCCCACAGTGCGGGTGAATCTTCGATTCTGTTTGGTCAGAAGGTGTTGAGTAATTGTTCTGTACCATGTGCAGCTCTGACAGTAGTAGTAGGTTTATGTTAACGCACTCGTTCTAATACGCCATTGTTTCCATAGTAACGGCTCATTCAGAAGGACTTGTGTATAAAACAGGAACTGATTTGTTTATTAGATGTTCCACAACATTAAACGTAACTAAAAATGGATACAAGTATGATCGAGGAATAAAAGAACATCACAACATGAAGGTTGTGATGTTATTGGAAAATAATCAACTTCTGTGTGGGAAGAGTGGGGTAACTCTGCTTCATCACACCCCTGCATCATTGATTATTTCCCTCTAAAAGCATGTCGGTGTTTTATTCTTTTAAAAAAATATATAGTTTTAAAGGCGTCTTGATATCAATATTCAGGTTTTTGCCAACTGAAATAAGCCTTTATAAATTTTAGTTTCTGTCAGTTGTCAGGGCGGCACGGTGGTGTAGTGGTTAGCGCTGTCGCCTCACAGCAAGAAGGTCCGGGTTCAAGCCCCGGGGCCGGCGAGGGCCTTTCTGTGTGGAGTTTGCATGTTCTCCCCGTGTCCGCGTGGGTTTCCTCCGGGTGCACCGGTTTCCCCCACAGTCCAAAGACATGCAGGTTAGGTTAACTGGTGACTCTAAATTGAGCGTAGGTGTGAATGTGAGTGTGAATGGTTGTCTGTGTCTATGTGTCAGCCCTGTGATGACCTGGCGACTTGTCCAGGGTGTACCCCGCCTTTCGCCCGTAGTCAGCTGGGATAGGCTCCAGCTTGCCTGCGACCCTGTAGAACAGGATAAAGCGGCTAGAGATAATGAGATGAGATGTCAGTTGTCGTGAAGGCTTTATGTCACTGTCATGTAGCATCATGAGGACTATTGAAACTAAACCTAAACACTAATGTAGTGTACAAATGAGCTAAACTTTCAGATTTCATGTTTTCATCAGAAAAGTAAAACTGATTTGAATTTTTTTTTCAACTATCCAACTATTTTCACACTCTTGCAATCAGTCCAAAAAAAAAGAATCAAAGTCCTTCCCCTGCCAGGACTTGGTGCTCCCAGGGAGCCTCCTGTCCCGGTACCAACCAGTATGGGCGCACTCGGCATCACCTATCTCCATTTCTAGCCCTCGGCGACATACCGTAGCTAGGGTTACAGTACGGGGCTGGTCCTCTGGTAACCATGAGAGTTTGAGTCCCTACTCACATCTCATCCGATGGCAGCAGGTACCATTTTTATGATGATGTGACCTGACCCGGTCGAGAGGCGGACACGCTAAACACTAAGCCAGCTCACGGTCTCGTGATCAGTAGACCACATAAAAATTTTTCTATCTTCATTAAAACAGTTCACTCTGACTAAAAACATCTGCCAAAATCATATATTATATGCATCAGGTCTATCAATAAAATAAAGAAGCTAAATGTGACATAACTCCTCACACTGTCTCAGCCTGTAATTCCTCCGGTCTCCAAAAGGCTGTGAATTACACATATGTGAAAAAGAATGATACAGGGTCCAGTGCATTTGAGTTAAACTTTCATTTAAACTCACACAACGACATATCAGCTCCCTTTCAAGCTTTAATGAAACTGGGTCCAAGAGCCAGCACTGATTTATCATAACAAGTCGATCAGAGGATTTCTTATAGTACTCACATTTTTGTACTTAAGCATATGGTGAGAAAATCTGTTGCTATTAATACTGATGAATAATCATCTTTGCCAGGCTCTCCAGATTTCTAAATGTTCATTGGCGGTCCACAAAGAAGTCAATAATCCTGCAATTACTGAACTAAATGTTTTATTCACCATCTGGGCGTGAAATCGTTCGGAATTTAAAACAGCCCACTTGGAATTGATTTGGATTTGTGGGTAATTAAAGTGAAAAGATGCCAAAATGCACAAAATTTTATCCACAGTTATGAGATCAGAGTCCCTCAGTGAGGTACCTGAGAACACTCATGCATCATGAAGAGTATTATACAGTATAAAGTCTCAATGATTACAATTTTTAATTGTCACTTACGTTATAGCAGCGATAAACATCCATCAGCCTAGTTTTCTCACGCTTGACCTTATGACAAGTGTAAACTTGTCTGTGCTTTTATTGACACCGGGACTCCTTCCAGAAATGTTACGAAAAGTCTCCCTCACCATAGCAATGCATAGAATGGATACATCCATTATTATTCTATCCACATTCACTGAATATGAGCAATCGCACGCTCTGATTGGCTACTCTACTACTAGGATATCAGCTCATATACCGTGAGGAGGCGGAGCGTGTTGCTGAATCAACCGAGGGTGAAATAAAAACTCTACTTGAAAACAAAATCCCCCAAAAATACAAAAAAAGCAACAAAATATGGAATGAAAGTATTTGATGGTAAAAATGTCTCATCTCATCTCATTATCTGTAGCCGCTTTATCCTGTTCTACAGGGTCGCAGGCAAGCTGGAGCCTATCCCAGCTGACTACGGGTGAAAGGCAAGGTACACCCTGGACAAGTCGCCAGGTCATCACAGGGCTGACACATAGACACAGACAACCATTCACACTCACATTCACACCTACGCTCAATTTAGAGTCACCAGTTAACCTAACCTGCATGTCTTTGGACTGTGGGGGAAACCGGAGCACCCGGAGGAAACCCACGCGGACACGGGGAGAACATGCAAACTCCACACAGAAAGGCCCTCGCCGGCCACGGGGCTCGAACCCGGACCTTCTTGCTGTGAGGCGACATCGCTAACCACTACACCGCCATGCCGCCCAATTTTGTCAGATGTTTTGTATAAAGTTTTTATTTATCGAATTTGCAAAAAATAAAAATAAAAATAAAAATGCTCCATTTCTCAAAATCTAGTGAATGTGGATAGAATAAAGCAGTTATTCCACTCAATCTCATCATACACGGATTATAGACAACTCGGTGCTAAGGGCCTGGTCAGCTTTCAGCTCATGTACAACTCGATTTTGTGGAATAACTGTTAAATATCCTCTGCTTATGTACAGAATCTTTTCTACAAGCGTGTATTGTTGTTCCTGTAGAAACGCTAATGTACAGTGTTAAAACCAATGCACTGCTATAAACCTGTGATTGGAATTACAGACGCTGTTGTAGAAAATTAATCATAACCTTTTGACCAATCAGAACTGAGAATTCGACATGTTTGCAGGGAGATGAGGGATTAGTCGATAATAAGGCTGGTGTGGGAGGAATGTTGACAGTGTTTAAGGAGTGAAATGCATCCACTCCCGCTCTGGTCCGATGTCATGATCATGTGACCTCATCACAGAGGCCACATGTTTAGTATTCGCCATCTTTCCCACCTCTGTCAGAAAACGCTGACCTGAGCTGTCTGAAGTGAGCGCGGACTGCTGAATCGACAGTCCACCACCTCAGGAATATAAAAAAGACAACTGAGCTGCGAAGCTGCTGCAGGAAAGAAAGATACTAATTAGAAGTAGAGTGAAAATAGTTCAGGAGCACAGAGCAGGTGAATTATTGAGTCTGTTTCATCAGAAGGTGTGTTTTATTTTTGTATCACAGCACGGCTCAGACAGACGTACAACACGAACTATAGGTTTATATTAATGCCCTCGTTCTAAGATGCTGCTGTGTGTTTCTATGGTAACAGGGGCTTGTATGGCAGAAGCACCACATAATAATAAACGGATTTATATAGAAAACGAAGAAAAACACATCATCGTTGATGTGGTGATGTTTTTTTTCTTAAGAGACATTTCACATTAATGGAACATTTATGGAAGGAGTCTCAGGTGTCAGCGCTTTATAACGGTGCTTTGTAACATTTTCTGGGGGTTGAGGGAAGGACTGTTTATAGCTGCTATAATGTAAGATTTTTTTTTTGGTCAGGTCAGGTTTTGGGGTGGCACGGTAGAGTAGTGGCTAGCGTTGTCGCCCCACGGCAAGAAGGTCTGGGTTTGAGCCCCGTGGCCGGCAAGGGTGCTTCTGTGCGGAGTTTGCATGTTGATGATAGTTTATTTCAAACATATAAACAAACAATGAATAAATAAGCAGATAACAAGAAAAGCAAAACAGCATTTGCAACAAGGACATGTAAAAGCCACTAAATTTGAAAATAAACCTTAAATAATATAGGTAATAATAATATAACAAAAGAAAACAAGACAAAAATACAAACAAGGACGCACTAAGCAGTTTTGAGTTTACATGTCCAAAAAGGAGTGGGCTGAAGTAAAAACTTATTTAATCCCACCCCTCTATTTTAATCAATATAAATTGATTATTGAGCTTCCTTATATATACACACACACACACACACATATATATATATATATATATATATATATATATATATATATATATATATATACAGTATAGTACTTATTACTTCAACTATTCAGATATCAATTCTCTATGACTATATCATATAATTAATTAATTATATGCGTATATCCATATGTCTACACACAAGTTTACTACAAATACCACACTCACAATGGAGAACAAAATAAAAACAAAACAAATAAACGAAGACTCAAAAAAGAAAAAAAGAAAATTTACACAATAAACAGCTAGTTATGATTAATCCCCTTCATCCTTATACCTTGTGAAAATCAAATTTTTGTACATCTTTGTAAACCGCTTCATGTCTGGACATCCCTTGAGCTCCTCATTTAAACTGTTCCACCGCTTCACCCCGCAAACAGAAATACACAAACTTTTCTTGGTTGTGCGCACCCTATAATTTTTACATTTTAAATAAACCCCTTAAATTATAACTCCCATCTCTTTCAGTGAACAGTTTTTGAATATTATGTGGCAGTTGATTATTGTTTGCTTTGAATAATATTTGTGCTGTTTGATAGTCCACCAGATCTGCAAATTTCAGTATTTCTGACTGTAAGAATAATGTATTTGTACGATCCCGATAACCAGCCTTGTGTATAATCCTTATTGCTCTTTTTTGGAGAATGAATAATGAATGTATTGTATTTTTGTAATTATTGCCCCATACCTCTGCACAGTAACTTGAAAAAGGTGAAACCAGGGAACAGTAAAGAATCCAGAGTGAATTGTGATCTAGAAACTGTTTGACTTTGTTTAATATTGTAATACTTCTTGATACTTTGGATTGTATGCGGTTTCCAGCTGAGTTTTTCATCAATAGTTGTTCCAAGAAATTTGATTTCCTTAACTCTTTCTATAATAACCACATCTATTTGAATATTTATTTGCGTGTTTGTTTTTGTTGTTACCAAATAATATTACTTTGGATTTGTTCAAGTTTAATGATAATTTGTTACTGTTGAACCATATTATTAATTTACTTATTTCTGTTGTGATCTCCTGCAATAGTTCCATTAAATTATCACCAGAAAAGAGGATATTTGTATCATCAGCAAACAAGACAAGCTTCATTACTTTACATACACTACATATGTCATTGATATATAATATAAAAAACTTTGGTCCTAACACTGACCCCTGGGGAACACCACAAGTTATGTCCAAACATGAGGAAGAGCAATCTCCCAGCTTCACAAACTGTCTCCTGTTCCCTGTACTTGAGTTGAGGGGGGATGGGGGGATGCCATCCCCCCTGGAATAAAAAATGGTCAAAATCATCCCCCCTCTAAAACGGGCATCCCCCCTCCCTTCCCTTGAGCAATTTTATTAATGTGGACATTACTTCTATTTAACATTGGAATTAGAAATGCCATTCCACGTAGCTTTGCTGAAACTGAGCATACAATAAGCTCCGCGAGAGAGGGCACGCGCAAGCGAAGCGTTTGAGGAGGTGACATTCAGTTGGGGTTCTGTTATTTTTTATTTCATTCGGCGTCAGTGACAGCAGCGGATTGCAGCATCATGGCCAAGCGGAGTGCACAGCAAGACCTAAGCAAGTTCGGATTTAAGATCGCAAGAAAAAACATTTCAGGAGGTAAGTCAAGAGTTACGAATATCAGTCCCACTTTCTGTGAGCCCACTATCATGCTGTAAAGTTACCGATATGGAGCCTAATTTGTGGGCGGCGGGTAACAACACAGCTATCATAATGAATGTTAGTTTGGAGTTTAGCCAGCTATCGATAGCTTACTCAGGTTCATGTTAGCTTTGATTTCTTGTATAAGGCCATTAATTTAATCAGCCTGGACGTTCGTTTGTTATTCTTCAGGCAACAAAAAGTGTTATTCAAGACAGGAAGGCTAAAATAAACGACACTAGCAGTTTTGAAGGCTTCATTGCCTCATTAGAGAGCCGGTCACAACATGTAAGGCAGAGCAGGATTGGTGTAGGACTCGACAAAGTGTCTGCTAAAATGCAGCTTTCTTTTTCTTCGTCATAGGCTCTTCTTCTGTCTCCTCAATGGGCCTTTTCCCCTTTCCAAAGAAACTTTCCAAAGATGCCTGCTTTTAACTCATTTTGCTAGCTTGTATCCAGTATGTATCAAAGTGCTGGTATGTATCGAAGCAAAGTATCAAAGTATCCAAGGCAGCTCCTTGGTAACCGTCAACGTTAAGGTGTCACGTGACCTAGATAACAGCGGGAATCAACGTTACAGAAAGAATCCGGTCATTTTTCAAACCTCAAATCCTCGTTCAGATAATAAATAAATCAGAAATAACATTATAATTATATTTAATTAAATTATCTTATCCACTGCTCTTTATTCCAGATGACAGTCAGCAGCAACTGCAACACAGTGCGACAGGAGCTGGAGGACCCGGAGTGGGAGACGAGCAAGCAGGAGAACCAACAGCTGAAGAGCTGAAGATTTACAATTTACTGTGGCTTGTTTTAGCTGATTGGTTCCCTACCTACCTCTGTATTTAACTCAATGTTCCCAATGTTCAGCTTTGAATAAAAATTCTATTGACTTGATATGAAAAGATTCAGTTGTTCATTTACATTGCCTGCTGAGGTTTTAATAAATTATTTACCAAACGATTTAAAAGGAGCCTACCATGACTATGAAGTTACACTTCAAATTGGTCATCTGCATTTCACCCTAATATGGAGAATGTGGTAGGTATGTCAGCCAGGAGACTGACTAAATATGACACGACATCCACACTGTGCATGTTTTACAGTAAAATACCAGTGTATTATGTTTTTTACAACAATAAAAAGGGTACACAGTGTGTACTACACACTTTATCAGCACAAAATACTGTATGTCTGGTAAATGAACAAGATCCACAGACCTACGTTGTGTGCAAACCCTCCTAAAAGCAAACCAGTTTCCCACCGACGGACCGACCGATGGGTCGACACACGACTAAAAATTTCACCATCCCCCCGGTTTGATTTTACAACTCGACCACTGCCTGTTACTTACCGTAAATAGCTTTTAATCCAGTTTAAAACTATACCCCTGATGCCGGCAGCACGGTGGTGTAGTGGTTAGCGCTGTCGCCTCACAGCAAGAAGGTCCTGGGTTCGAGCCCCGTGGCCGGCGAGGGCCTTTCTGTGTGGAGTTTGCATGTTCTCCCCGTGTCCACGTGGGTTTCCTCCGGGTGCTCCGGTTTCCCCCACAGTCCAAAGACATGCAGGTTAGGTTAACTGGTGACTCTAAATTGACCGTAGGTGTGAGTGTGAATGGTTGTCTGTGTCTATGTGTCAGCCCTGTGATGACCTGGCGACTTGTCCAGGGTGTACCCCGCCTTTCGCCCGTAGTCAGCTGGGATAGGCTCCAGCTCGCCTGCGACCCTGTAGAAGGATAAAGCGGCTAGAGATAATGAGATGAGATGAGACCCCTGATGCCATATCATTCCAGTTTTTTTATTAATATGTCATGATTTATTGTATCAAATGCTTTCTTTAAAACAATGAATATTCCAACTGCATGTTTTTTCTGCTCTATGGACTTGGTGATTTCTTCAACTAATTCTATTAAAGCCAGTGATGTTGATCTATATGCTCTAAATCCATATTGACGGTCACTAAGTAGTTTATGTTTGTCAATAAATTTATCCAATCGGTTATTGAAAAGTTTTTTGAGAATTTTGGAGAATTGCGGAAGTAGTGAGACAGGTCTGTAGTTTGTGAAGTGGTGTTTGCTCCCAGTTTTGTACAGAGGAATGACTTTTGCTGTTTTCATTCTGTTTGGAAATGTACCAGTTAGAAATGACAGATTGCATATATATGTGAATGGTTTGGATATTCCATCAATAACATTTTTCAATATCATCATGTCAATGTCATCACAGTTGGTAGATTTTTTGTTCATACATTTCCCAACAATATCAACAATTTCTTTTTCTTCCACTGCTGTGAGGAACATTGAAAAAGAATTATTATCTATCAAATTGCCCAAATTTTCAACAGATGTTCCTGGATCCGGGATTTGTTCTGCTAAGATTGGTCCTACGTTTACAAAGTAATGGTTGAAACTATTAACTACCACATCCATATTATATTCATCTTTGTCATTATTAAGAAAGTACCTTGGATAATTTAGATCTCTTGACCCATTTTTCATAATACTGTTCAAAGTGCTCCAAATTACTTTGATATTATTTCTATCGTTTAATAATTTCTTATAATATTCTTTCTTAGCAGCCTTTATAATATTAGTTAATTTATTTTTATATTTTTTATATCTATCCTCTGCCTCTTTAGTTTTGTGCTTTATGAACTCTCTATACAATGTATTTTTCTTTTTACAGGCATTTTGTAAACCCCTTGTAATCCATGGACATACTGTATGTTTGACTTTTTTACTGTATTGAACAATTGGGCAATTTTTATTCTATAATGATGTAAATATCCTCAAGAATTCCTCATATGCTTTATTTATATCTTTTAGTCGGTATATTTCATCCCAATTTTGTGCCAGCAAGTCATTTCTAAAAGTGTTCACTGATTCCTCTGATCTAAGTCGTCTGAAAAGTTTTGTGTTTTCTGGTTTATTATTCCCAAATTTTGTTTCATAAACTGAGAAAACTGGTAAATGATCACTGATATCATTTATCAATAGTCCACTTACTAAACTGTCATTAAAACTGTTAGTGAATATATTGTCTATGAGGGTGGCTCCGTGTGAGGTGATTCTGCTGGGTCTAGTAATTTTTGGGAAAAAGGCCAAACTGTACATTGTGTTGATAAAATTGTCTGTCATTTTGTGTTTATTTGGATTGAGCAGGTCAATATTGAAGTCTCCGCATATGAAGACTGTTTTGTGACTCACTTTTGAAAACATTTCTTCTATCCACTTACTGAAGACCTCAATACTAAAATCTGGAGCTGTATACTGTATATACAACTAACAATTACATTTTTATGTTTCTCTCTGCAAAATTCAACTGTTATGCATTCCAGTATGTTGTCAATTACTGTTGATATACTTTCCATCACATTGAATTTCAAATCCCTATCCACAAATATGGCCGCTCCCCCTCCACTCTTGTTTTGTCTATTTACATCGTTGAATTCATAGCCCTCCAGCTCAAAGTCCGTGCCTTTGACGTTATGTATCCAAGTTTCAGATATTGCTATGATGCTGAACGGATGCGAAAACTGATGTAGATATTCCTTGATGAGATTGAAATTTTCTCCCCGTGTCCGCGTGGGTTTCCTCCGGGTGCTCCAGTTTCCCCCACAGTCCAAAGGCATGCAGGTTAGGTTAACTGGTGACTCTAAATTGAGCGTAGGTGTGAATGTGAGTGTGAATGGTTGTCTGTGTCTATGTGTCAGCCCTGTGATGACCTGGCGACTTGTCCAGGGTGTACCCCGCCTTTCACCCGTAGTCAGCTGGGATAGGCTCCAGCTTGCCTGCGACCCTGTAGAACAGGATAAAGCGGCTACAGATAATGACATGAAATGAGATGAGGTCAGGTTTTGGACCTGCTATCAGTAGCCATGTAAATCTGATACTACCTGTGTCATGGTCAAAATGCTGGTGACTAAACCAGCAACCCTACACCTAGGTGTGAGGAGGGTGGGTGGACACCCTGGCAAGACAAAAACAAGACCTGTCTACTTAAGGGCAGAAGAACTCTGTTGATTACAAGGAGTCAACGGTCATCTAATAAACGGAGCTGGAGTCCCATGAAAGCATTCGAACTCAGCGCTGCTGACTCTTATGGGAACTCTTGCATCCCCAGTGAATCTCAGATGTACTGGCCCCGCCTCTCCTCTGGTTTAGATGAGCTGGGGATGAAAGAAGCTCTTGATAAGTGTTAAGGACCATGCAAGGAAGCTTAAATTGTCCTGGCTTGAAGATCATCAAATCATCTAGCCAATGATGCTCCCGCCTCTCAACTGGGATGAATGACGATCTTCACTTGGCATAGTCAGAAATGACTGAAGCTGGCCTGAGAGAGAGAATATAAGTAAGGACAGGAACTAACTCATCTCTTGGATGTTCCATGTTGTTAAATCCAACTATAAGCTGTTAAAATGTGCGATGTGTCCTTCATTAATAAATTGAACATTGTCATTCTTGGGCGCCATGGTGGTGTAGTGGTTAGCGCTGTCACCTCACAGCAAGAGGGTCCGGGTTCGAGCCCCGTGGCCAGCGAGGGCCTTTCTGTGCGGAGTTTGCATGTTCTCCCCGTGTCCGCGTGGGTTTCCTCCGGGTGCTCTGGTTTCCCCCACAGTCCAAAGACATGCAGGTTAGGTTAACTGGTGACTCTAAATTGAGCGTAGGTGTGAGTGTGAATGGTTGTCTGTGTCTATGTGTCAGCCCTGTGATGACCTGGCGACTTGTCCAGGGTGTACCCCGCCTTTCGCCCGTAGTCAGCTGGGATAGGCTCCAGCTTGCCTGCGACCCTGTAGAAGGATAAAGCGGCTAGAGATAATGAGATGAGATATATTTATACTACACTATACTCACCGGCCACTTTATTTGGAACACCCATCCACCTGTACACTTGTTTGATGCAGTTCTCTAATCAGCCGATCCCTCGACAGCAGCAGCAGCACGATGCATCAAATCATGCAGATACAAATCAAGAGCTTTGGAGGTGTCATGGCTCAATTGGATAAGGTGCCATACCATAAATCTGGGAACCTGGGTTTGATTCTGACCTGAGGTCATTTCCTGATCCCTTCTTGTCTCTCTCTCCTGCTCATTTCCTATCTCTACACTATCCTATCAAATAAAGGTAAAAAAAAAAAAGCCCAAAAAAATATCTTAACAAATCAAGGGCTTCAGGCAATGTTCAAACATCAGAACAAGAAAAATTGTGATCTCAATTTTTATGTGACTTTCTTTCACTGTGGCATGGGTGTTGGTTTGAGCCAGACGGACTGGTTTGAGTATTTCAGAAACTGCTGATCTCCTTCCTGGGGTTTTCACACACAACAGTCTCTAGAGTTTACACAGAATGGTGCGAAAAACAAAAAACATCGAGTGAGTGAGCGACAGTTCTATGGGTGGAAACAAACGCCTTGTTGATGAGAGACCTCAGAGGAAAATGGACAGATTGGTTCGAGCTTTTTTACCAGGAAGGATATAGTAACTCATATAATCACTATTTACAACCGTGGTGAGCAGAAAAGCATCTCAGCATCCAACAGCAAACAGAACACATTGGGTTCCAGTCCCGCAGCCAAGAACAGGGATCTTAGAATCAACAAGTTCCTATTAAAGTGTCCAGTGAGTGTATATTATACACTAATATACTTCAGAAAAAGCCTATAATACACTGAATGATTCCATATTAATTGAAATTTGAAAAAGGAATGTCGAGGTTAGCTTTAGGGCGCGGAGTTAATGGTAAATCATACCATTTTTCTAGTCACTAATACCAATTTATAATAATTCTCCAGCACATCTGGTTAATATACATGTGTTCTAAACCTCTTAAGTATAAAAGTATATCTTTTTCTATTTTCAAATCTTATTTCTTCCAGGAACATTTCTCTTCCTCTCTTACTGCTTAGTCTTTTTTTTCTGTAAAGCACCTTGGAATTGTGAAAGATGTTATAGAAATGTAATTTATTTTCCATCCATTATCTGTAGCCGCTTTATCCTGTTCTACAGGGTCGCAGGCGAGCTGGAGCCTATCCCAGCTGACTACGGGCGAAAGGCGGGGTACACCCTGGACAAGTCGCCAGGTCATCACAGGGCTGACACATAGACACAGACAACCATTCACACTCACATTCACACCTACGCTCAATTTAGAGTCACCAGTTAACCTAACCTGCATGTCTTTGGACTGTGGGGGAAACCGGAGCACCCGGAGGAAACCCACGCGGACACGGGGAGAACATGCAAACTCCACACAGAAAGGAAAGGCCCTCATCGGATACTTGAACCCAGAACCTTCTTGCTGTGAGGTGACACTGCTAAGCACTACACCACCGTGCTGTCCGTAACATTATTATTATTATTATTATTATTATTATTATTATACACTGAACAGGACTGAGGGTGAAATTAGAACCTGGATTATTAGCATTGTTCTCATTTTGCGCTAAACAAGTCCTGTACGCTTGAAATAAGTAATGAAGAAAGCCCTTGAGCATGACCAGCTTCAACAAAACTCCTTTTATTCCTGATTAAGTTTTTCCCCCCCAACAAGGTGATGTTATTTAGACAATCAGCCGGACTGGAGGAGTGAATTATGCAGGGTGTATGATTGGGAGCGGTGCTAATTTGAAGAGGTCAGCCCTACACCCTGATGGGAAAAGACGAAAATCAGGGAATATGGCAGTATAATGACAAGGTGTTACAAGCGTTCATCAGGACGTGGGGGGAGGGGTAGAGGGGGAGGGGTTTTCCAAGTTTTCAGTGTGAAAATGTTCAAGCCATTCTTTTTTTTTTTTTATACCTGTAACGATTCATCTGCACTCTACGTGCTGGAAATGAACATTCATGGTTGGCTAATTATCATAATTATGCACGTTTCTATGGCAACCCGCTTGTTCTTTCGTTTCGATGTGTTATGTTTTACATCGCGGCAGATTGTAATGACCATGTTGGAGTGAACAAGAGGAAGCAGAGTGAAGTTGATGAAAATATACTCTGGACTTTTAACGAGCTTCAACACACACAGTGATCGAAATGAACTCAGCGTGTTTTCTGACAACTGTTTAAATCTCGATTCCGATTGGTCAGAAGGTGATGAGTAATTTTCGATAACAGCAGCTCTGACAGTAGTTCCAGGTACAATTCGCACGTTTGTACTAATACTTTCCCGTTTCTATAGTAACAGGAAGTTCTTTCAGTCAGCATTAAATGTAAGTCTAAATGGACAAAAAGTACAATGAGTGGTTTGTTAATTTAAAAAAAACCTATATATGACTGTTACAGGAAAACAATCATCTTCTTTCATGTTAGTAACATTAACTCCACTTCGTCACACCATTATATTACTGATTATTTTCCTATAAATAGGGTGGCACGGTGGTGTAGTGGTTAGCGCTGTTGCCTCGCAGCAAGAAGGTCCTGGGTTCGAGCCCCGTGGCCGGCGAGGGCCTTTCTGTGCGGAGTTTGCATGTTCTCCCCGTGTCTGTGTGGGTTTCCTCCGGGTGCTCTGGTTTCCCCCAAAGACATGCAGGTTAGGCTAACTGGTGACTCTAAATTGAGCGTAGGTGTGAATGTGAGTGTGAATGGTTGTCTGTGTCTATGTGTCAGCCCTGTGATGACCTGACGACTTGTCCAGGGTGTACCCCGCCTTTCGCCCGTAGTCAGCTGGGATAGGCTCCAGCTTGCCTGCGACCCTGTAGAAGGATAAAGCGGCTAGAGATAATGAGATGAGATTTTCCTATAAATGCTTTATTTATTAAGTATTTGATATTCTTACGTTGTAGAATAACATGAACATGGTTTTGTGTGTGTGTGTGTGTGTGTGTGTGTGCATTTATTTATTAGTGTATATTTTGGCACATCACATTTTCTTTAGGTTTTCCAAAAGTTTCACAATGAAACGTTTAAAAAAAAAAAAGACTGACGTAAAAAATGTACTGAATCATGATGTTTGTGTGGTTTCTGGTATTTTTATTTATTTCCACAACATGCTTGACTGCATTATATTCTATACAAAGTCATTTCAAACCTGACATTAAAATAACTAATGCAGCTGCAATAATACCTCCACGCAAACAGAGGGCTCCCACCTGCAATGATGCACTTCCTGTTCCTTAGTCACTTCCTGTTTTTGGACAATGTCAATGCAATATCTTGCCAATTCTTTCACTGAGTAACGTCCGTGTGGTTATTTCATGCTTTAGATCCTTACTCCGTTTTTTTTTTAAACGTCTCTGCTAAATGTTGTCCTTCGATTGATGTTTACCTTTGCCTGGACTTCCTGCCCTGGTTTCCCAGCCTGTTTTGGATTTTTTAATGTTTCATTAAACCTCAGTGAGTAATGAAAGTCATATAGTAGTCACATGTTGTGAACATGTGAAGGTGTTGCGTTGATCAGTCGACTGATATGTTCACTAGTCACCGCTGTGGAAAGAACAGACAGTGAGACTGCAGCAAAATGTACTGTAACTGTTCTTCATGATGGGTGGATTGTGTTTTTTCAGTTTGCATCTCTCTGAGAGTCTGGTTAGCGTGATATCTCAAGAACAAGTGGTTGAGTGTTTCTCGGATTTATATGGAATTATCATTTTCAGCAGCAGATGAATTTTTGGAATTGATGCAAAGAGGCTTAGTTATGGTGGCATGGTGGTGTGGTGCTTAGAACTGTTGCCTCGTAGCACGAAGGTTCTGGGTTTGAGTCCAGTGGCTGATGAGGGCCTTTCCTTTCTTTATGGAGTTTGCATGTTCTCCCTGCGTCTGCATGGGTTTCCTCCAGGTGCTCCGGTTTCCCCCACAGTCCAAAGACTTGCAGGTTAGGTTAATTGGTGGACCTAAATTGACTGTGAGTGTGAATGGTTGTTTGTCTCTACAGTGGTGCTTGAAAGTTTGTGAACCCTTTAGAATTTTCTATATTTCTGCATAAATATGACCTAAAACATCATCAGATTTTCACACAAGTCCTAAAAGTAGATAAAGAGAACCCAGTTAAACAAACGAGACAAAAATATTATACTTGGTCATTTATTTATTGAGGAAAATGATCCAATATTACATATCTGTGAGTGGCAAAAGTATGTGAACCTTTGCTTTCAGTATCTGGTGTGACCCCCTTGTGCAGCAATAACTGCAACTAAACGTTTCCAGTAACTGTTGATCAGTCCTGCACACCGGCTTGGAGGAATTTTAGCCCATTCCTCCATACAGAACCGCTTCAACTCTGGGATGTTGGTGGGTTTCCTCACATGAACTGCTCGCTTCAGGTCCTTCCACAACATTTCCATTGGATTAAGGTCAGGACTTTGACTTGGCCATTCCAAAATATGAACTTTATTCTTCTTTAACCATTCTTTGGTAGAACGACTTGTGTGCTTAGGGTCGTTGTCTTGCTGCATGACCCACCTTCTCTTGAGATTCAGTTCATGGACAGATGTGCTGATATTTTCCTTTAGAATTCGCTGGTATAATTCAGAATTCATTGTTCCATCAATGATGGCAAGCCGTCCTGGCCCAGATGCAGCAAAACAGGCCCAAAGCATGATACTACCACCACCATGTTTCACAGATGGGATAAGGTTCTTATGCTGGAATGATGGGAAGAGGATCACCAATCCCCCTAATTCTGCGCCGACAAATAGTGGAGCAATATCAGAAAGGAGTTCGACAGTGTAAAATTGCAAAGAGTTTGAACATATCATCATCTACAGTGCATAATATCATCAAAAGATTCAGAGAATCTGGAAGAATCTCTGTGCGCAAGGGTCAAGGCCGGAAAACCATACTGGGTGCCCGTGATCTTCGGGCCCTTAGACGGCACTGCATCACATACAGGCATGCTTCTGTATTGGAAATCACAAAATGGGCTCAGGAATATTTCCAGAGAACATTATCTGTGAACACAATTCACCGTGCCATCCGCCGTCGCCAGCTAAAACTCTATAGTTCAAAGAAGAAGATGTATCTAAACATGATCCAGAAGCGCAGACGTCTTCTCTGGGCCAAGGCTCATTTAAAATGGACTGTGGCAAAGTGGAAAACTGTTCTGTGGTCAGACGAATCAAAATTTGAAGTTCTTTATGGAAATCAGGGACGCCGTGTCATTCGGACTAAAGAGGAGAAGGACGACCCAAGTTGTTATCAGCGCTCAGTTCAGAAGCCTGCATCTCTGATGGTATGGGGTTGCATTAGTGCGTGTGGCATGGGCAGCTTACACATCTGGAAAGACACCATCGATGCTGAAAGGCATATCCAGGTTCTAGAGCAACATATGCTCCCATTTACAATTTGTACTTTGTCCCAACTTTTTTGGAATCGGGGTTGTAAAGGGTTCACAATCTTTCAAGCATCACTGTATGTGTTAGCCCTGTGATGATCTGGTGACTTGTCCAGGGTGTACCCCGCCTCTCACCCATAGTCAGCTGGGATAGGCTCTAGCTCGCCTGCACAGGATAAGCAGTTACAGATAATGGATGGAGGCTCAGTTCTTTCCTCAACATTAAATGTGACTCGAATTGGGTAAAAGTACGACGAGTGGTTTGTACGTGATGTCACTGAGCACCCCATTAACACCCAAATGACTCCAAACATGTCTCTGATTCACTGGCTCATCGTTTACATATCTTGAACCTGAGCATTTAATTTCTCCAAAACAGTCTGAGCGCAGATCTTTATTTTACATGCACAAACAAACTGAAATAGTTTTATTCACATTCTCTTGATCTGCCAACTTCATCCAGCTGGACAAGACTTGTTGGCATCCCCATCAAGTTCGACTTGATTTAATTTAATTTTGCCTTAAATGCCTGTTAACATTTTGGAGAGGTAGGTGTCTGTGTGTGTGACTAGTTTGGTCAGATCAGCATAGAATGCTAGCTCAAAGTGGCTGATCCAGAGTCTTTTCCAGACACGACTGAGGAAGGAGTTGAACTTGGCGGGAAAACCTTCCAGATGCTGCTGTAGACTTCCTGTTCTCCATCCATCATTATGCACCACGGAGCTTCCCTGCTGCGCGTGCTCAGTTTCACAATCGCTTTTATTTTTAACAGCTGGTATGTCCTTAAACAGCGTTATATGTTGATAGAACAATGCTATCTATACTGTATGAGTACTGAGGATGTTATGGTGTATTAATGTGTGTGTGTGATTCTATTTTTTAAAATGCATGCTAACAAAATCTGCTGCTGCGCTCCAGTGTTTTGCCGATTTGATGGAAAACTGCCACCATCTCTGAGATCAAATGAATCTGACTAATTGTCTTAGAAGCACAAATACAGTAGGCCAGATGTGCAGGCAGATGTCCAGATGCACATTATTATCCATCATAGTCTCTCCCTCTCTCTCTCTCACACACACACACACACACACACACACACACACACACACATTTTAAGTCAAATCAGAATCAAAATTTTACATTTTAGAGACTGAGCCAGGGTGCCTTTGGGGTGGTTAGGAGGTGTGTGTGTGTGTGTGTGTGTGTGTGTGTGTGTGTGTGTGTGTGTGTGTGTGTGTGTGTGAGAGAGAGAGAGAGAGAGAGAGATATGCCAGTGTTGACTTGCTGTTAAACTGTCCATGAGTGCTGAAAATCTCCCCTCCGGCTCACACTGCTCAGAAAGAATGTCTGAATCCACTAAACAATTCTTTATCAACACACACACACACACACACACACACACACACACACACACACACACACACACACACACCAGTGAGTAATATATCACTCATAAAGGCCATTCCTTTGCTCACACCAGCTAGTACAGTAATATGAACAGTGTATTGAGGGTGACTCTATTGACATGCAATTGAATCTGTGTGTGTGTGTGTGTGTGTGTGTGAGAGAGAGAGAGAGAGAGAGAGAGAGAGAGAGAGAGAGAGAGCACTTCTCTTCCTGCAGCTTTCACAGTTCTAACCTATGACGCTGGGTTACACTGTGATACTGAAACATTAGCAGAGATATTTATAGACGACTTCTTCTTACAGCACCTGTGACTCTGACATTATAGCTGTCTTACTGCCTCTCTCTCTCTCTCTCTCTCTCTCTCTCTCTCTCTCTCTCTCGGGCTCTCTGTCTGTCTCTCTTCCTCTCTCTCCTTCTCTCTCTATGTCTCTCTCTCTCTCACACACACACACACACACTCTTCCTCTCTCCCTCTCTGTCTGTCTCTCTCTTCCTCTCTCTCCTTCTCTTTCTCTCTCTCTTTCTCTCTCTCTCACACACACACACACACACACACACACACACACACACACACACACACACACACACTCTTCCTCCCTCTCTCTGTCTCTCTCTTCCTCTCTCTCCTTCTCTCTCTGTCTCTCTCACACACTCTTCCTCTCTCTCTCTGTCTGTCTCTCTCTTCCTCTCTCTCCTTCTCTCTCTCCCTCTCTCTCTCACACACACACACACACACACACACACACACTTCCTCTCTCTCCTTCTCTCTCTCTCTCTGTCTCTCTCTCACACACACTCTTCCTCTCTCTCTCTCTCTGTCTCTCTCTCTTCCTCTCTCTCTGTCTCTCTCTCACACACACTCTCTCTCTCTGTCTCTCTCTTCCTCTCTCTCCTTCTCTCTCTCTCTGTCTCTCACACACACTCTTCCTCTCTCTGTCTCTCTCTCTTCCTCTCTCTCTGTCTGTCTCTCTCTTCCTCTCCTTCTCTCTCTCTCTGTCTCTTTCTCTGACACAAACACTCTTCCTCTCTCTCTCTCTGTCTGTCTCTCTCTTCTGCTCTCTCCTTCTCTCTCTCTGTCTCTTTCTCTCACACACACACTCTTCCTCTCTCTCTCTGTCTGTCTCTCTCTTCCGCTCTCTCCTTCTCTCTCTCTGTCTCTCTCTCACACACTCTTCCTCTCTCTCTCTCTCTGTCTGTCTCTTCCTCTCTCTCCTCTCTCTGTCTCTCTCTCACACACACACTCTTCCTCTCTCTCTCTCTCTGTCTCTCTCTGTCTGTCTCTCTCTTTCTCTCTCTATCTCTCTCTCACTCTTCCCCTCTCTCTCTCTCTCTCTGAAATTCCTGTAAGACTGAGGCTCCCCCAATACAGTCACCATGATCCTGACCATGATGAAGCTGTTCCTGAAGATGAATCGATGATTTAATGAATCAATGAATCGACGAATTGATGACTCAATGAAAGATCTAATTCATAATAAATTACAGTAACATTTTACACTATCGCTTGGTCAGATAGTCATGTGAAGCGTGTGTATAGATTTGCGTCTGTATACACACTCACACCCTGAACATTACTGACGCATTACATTTTACAGATTCCACAAATGATTCCGGTTCTTGACCTGTTCTCCAAAACTCTCCAAACCTGAAGGATCTCGAGTGTGTAATGGTGCACTATGGAAGAGTTCATGTCCAGTTATTCAAAAACACTAACCCCACTAACACGACAGCACAGAACAGAAATACATTTCATTCATTCATTCATTCATTCATTCATTCACTCCAAAGCTTTAACTGTTTATTTCCTTGGTACGGGGTTGAGAAGTGGATGCATGTCAGATGGAATGGAGATAAAATGAGACATTAAAAGTTTTCCCAGCAGCATTAACCAGCGCCTGGAGATTCGGTCTGGACGCCTCGTACCGTACGGGTTTCTGTTTAACAGTGAAAACCGGACTCGAGGGCGGAACTGAGGTCTGCTTCATCCTGTGGTGGTGGTGAGGCTCAGAGGGGCTGGCGGCAGATTTGCTGTGTTTGGGGTGTTTGATGTTCAGTGTGTGTGTGTGTGTGTGTGTGTGTGTGTGTGTGTACATGTTATAACTACAAATGATTTTGAAAAAATGATCGATTCTGGCACCAGAGCAGCTCCATGCAACTTTTCAGTAGGGTCTGATATCGACCCGATCGTTATTAGAAGCAATTAGATACCGATTTTCTTCGATCCGGTGATGTTTTGCATTCAAAGCGCTGCACTAGAGAAATAAAAAGTTTCTAAAACTATTATCCAAACTTCTGCAGGCTCTCCATAAGGTTTTAAACTGAAAGAAAAATTGCAGTGATGTATACGAGTTAATTTTACTGTCTTTAATGATGTACAATACAAAAGAGATGTTTTAATTTTATCCTCGTGTAACATCGATGTCGATTATCGAGCATGGGGTCTCGCTCACGGATCTAATATCTGAAGCCTATCAAAAAAACGGATAAATATAAATCAGTGAATCCTTTCATTCAGTTTCAGAGAGCATGATTTTTAAGTGTTGTACTGTAACACTGTTGAAGCGCAAAGAATTGAATGATTCATGAATTTATTTCGAAAAACGACCACCTTTTGCACTTTATGAAATCAAAATACTGTAATACATAAATAACAGTAAAAAAAAAAATCTTTTTTAAAAATCTTCGCCAGTCACATACATGGCAACCTATACGGAATGTCCATATTTTATACAGATTTGATTCAATAAACGTAGTATACGGGCGTATAAATAAAGTTATACGGATTCTTTAAAAAAACTTCAGTATTTATTTAGAGCTATAATCAATTCCCACGATGATAAAAGAGCGCATAACATTTACAAACGTACTGTACACCACAGACAGCCAGTAAAGAGTCTTATGACTTGTGGTAGCGAGACTTCGTTCCACTTTTGATCATGCGCACACCGCATTGCAAGAATCCCGCCAACCATGAAGTCATAGACATATAAACATAGACGCCGCCTTCTGCGTAGAATCATATGTCATCCTCGCCGCCATATTGGATGTGGCAAAGTGGAGATTCTTCAACCGTCTCTGATATAGCGTCTAGACAGTAGCCGAGAATAAAGATGCCTCATTCATGTGCTGCGTTTAACTGTACCAACAGGTTTACCGTCCAAACGAGATCACATGGGATTACCTTTCACAGGTGAGACTGGAAAAATACTTTTCATTGTATTTGGTCATTATAACGTAATTTTACGAACAGATTTTCCTGACTTTGTGGCTAATATGAAGTCTCGCGCATAATAGCCGCTCGGTGAAACCTGTCTCCAAACAACGAAGTATTTCCTTCGTAACTACGCTGATAACACTTTGTGTTTTTGTCAAACATTGGAGCTTTGTATTCATTCTGAAGGTTTATTGTTATTAATATTGAATAAAAAGTAACTGGGATATATAATTGTTAATTATCATTCAAATTTTAGCTAAATTATTTTAATTTGCATCTTATACGGATTTTATAAGGAAAATACGGATTTTGGAGGTTGGTTATACAGGTTTGATTGACCAAAGGTTGACATGTATGCAGTCAAAACAGGTCGAATATAATCACTTTCGACTGTTTTTCTTTATCGGATTTTATTTTTAACTCAGCCAAGTTTTAAAAAAATCTAAATATTTCCCCTCATTTCATGCACCTATTGTGTATAAATGCGTATAAGCTTTAAAGCTCTTATGTTTACTTTTTAATCTCACGTTGAGGAAAATAACAGAAATTGTTTTTGCTCACATTTTCATTCTTTCACCATGACGTACTTATGTTTGATGTTGCGATTATCGATAACTAACTAACAGCTCATAAATAATATCCATGCTCTAGTACATGTTATAAACGTGTATTACGACTGTTTATAACCATACAGCGTTTATAAACACAATTTGACCTTCAGAGTGGAAGCCGCCATGATTTCCTGTTTCCTCTCCTCTCGTACTCACTGCAGGTGTGTGTGTGTGTGTGTGTGTGTGTGTGTGTGTGTGTGTGTGTGTGTGTGTGTGTGTGTGTGTGAGATATACAGCTCACATAGAGAGACACAGCATGAGGTAGATCAGTCAGGATCAGTGAGAACACTGCCACCATCTGGTGTTCAGTGAATGTGTGGACTGCAGGACGAAACGCTGTCTGTCTGTCTGTCTGTCTGTCTTAGAGCAGAAAATCAGAATGTCCAATTTACATCATACGTCACAGCCGAAACATGTAAGTAATAACACACTTGGTGTCATGCTGTTATAGGAAAATAATCAACAGTGTGATGGCGTGCTGAAGCAGAGTTACTGGTACCTGGTGTGTTTTATTCCTCTGACACCACAGCAGTTTATCCAAGATTACAATATGCTCCTTATTTAAAAAAAAAAGTCATATTGTTTTTATCTATTTATAGTTACATTGTTTAACATCCATACACAGTACTGTACAAAAAGTTTTAGCCCCCCCATTTTTTTCCTCATACAAACTTTGTTATAGATTTCTATTTTATGATTTCTACATTATCGAGTCAAAACATTACAAAAACATTTTCAAGTTCAAAAAGTTTATTATTTTTTCCAGCACAAAATTAAATGTTAAGGAAGAAAAAAGTTTGTATCTGAGTAGCATATTACATAAGGGAGCACTTTTCAGATTAAAAAAGAAAACATAAAACTGCACTCACTGTTCCTGAGACTACTTTTTTTTTAAACAAAGGGTCGTCTCACACCAAATATCAACTTTGTTTCATTTATTATGGCTCACTGGTTACTGTTTATAGTATTATTTTTTTAATGTTGAAACATTTCATTATTTTTTTAAGCCATTTTTAGTCAACAGCATTTCTTTACATGTGTCTGAGACTTTTGCACAGTACTTATTGATTGATTGACTGATTGACTGATTGATTGATTGATTGATTGATTGATTGATTGATTGATTGATTGATTGATTGCGAACTGTAAAGAAGATATAAAAAAAAAATGCAATCATCAAAACATCACCATAAACAGAATAGCGTAGCCACAAGGCAATAACATAATAATGTTCAGAAAGGATTAGGAATAAGTAAATAACTTATCAAATCCTAACCCTCTATACCACCGTTAATCAAACGTCACTTTCCACCATAATAAACTATATATACAAAAGAAAGCAAAATCAACAACAACAAAAAAAAACAAAACATACCAACATGGTATAATATCGCCCAAATCAAATAATATACAGTGGTGCTTGAAAGTTTGTGAACCCTTTAGAATTTTCTATATTTCTGCGTAAATATGACCTAAAACATCATCAGATTTTCACACAAGTCCTAAAAGTAGATAAAGAGAACCCAGTTAAACAAAAGAAACAAAAATATTATACTTGGCCATTTATTTATTGAGGATAATGATCCAATATTACATATCTGTGAGTGGCAAAAGTATGTGACCCTTTGCTTTCAGTATCTGGTGTGACCCCCTTGTGCAGCAATAACTGCAACTAAACATTTGCAGTAACTGTTGATCAGTCCTGCACACCGGCTTGGAGGAATTTTAGCCCGTTCCTCCGTACAGAACAGCTTCAGCTCTGGGATATTGGTGGGTTTCCTCACATGAACTGCTCGCTTCAGGTCCTTCCACAACATTTCGATTGGATTAAGGTCAGGACTTTGACTTGGCCATTCCAAAACATTAACTTTATTCTTCTTTAACCATTCTTTGGTAGAACGACTTGTGTGCTTAGGGTCGTTGTCTTGCTGCATGACCCACCTTCTCTTGAGATTCAGTTCATGGACAGATGTCCTGACATTTTCCTTTAGAATTCGCTGGTATAATTCAGAATTCATTGTTCCATCAATGATGGCAAGCCATCCTGGCCCAGATGCAGCAAAACAGGCCCAAACCACGATACTACCACCACCATGTTTCACAGATGGGATAAGGTTCTTATGCTGGAATGCATTGTTTTCCTTTCTCCAAACATAACGCTTCTCATTTAAACCAAAAAGTTCTATTTTGGTCTCATCCGTCCACAAAACATTTTTCCAATAGCCTTCTGACTTGTCCATGTGATCTTTAGCAAACTGCAGATGAGCAGCAATGTTCTTTTTGGAGAGCAGTGGCTTTCTCCTTGCAACCCTGCCATGCACACCATTGTTGTTCAGTGTTCTCCTGATGGTGGACTCATGAACATTAACATTAGCCAATGTGAGAGAGGCCTTCGGCTGCTTAGAAGTTACCCTGGGGTCCTTTGTGACCTCGCCAACTATTACACGCCTTGCTCTTGGAGTGATCTTTTTTGGTCGACCACTCCTGGGGAGGGTAACAATGGTCTTGAATTTCCTCCATTTGTACACAATCTGTCTGACTGTGGATTGGTGGAGTCCAAACTCTTTAGAGATGGTTTTGTAACCTTTTCCAGCCTGATGTGCATCCACAACACTTTTTCTGAGGTCCTCAGAAATCTCCTTTGTTCGTGCCATGATACACTTCCACAAACATGTGTTGTGAAGATCAGACTTTGATAGATCCCTGTTCTTTAAATAAAACAGGGTGCCCACTCACACCTGATCGTTATCCCATTGATTGAAAACACCTGACTCTAATTTCACCTTCAAATTAACTGCTAATCCTAGAGGTTCACATACTTTTGCCACTCACAGATATGTAATTGGATCATTTTCCTCAATAAATAAATGACCAAGTATAATATTTTTGTCTCATTTGTTTAACTGGGTTCTCTTTATCTACTTTTAGGACTTGTGTGAAAATCTGATGATGTTTTAGGTCATATTTATGCAGAAATATAGAAAATTCTAAAGGGTTCACAATCTTTCAAGCACCACTGTATATACAAATACTTATGCTATGCATATATACACACATACAATACATATATACAGTACATACATACTGTATACACATACCCATAACCATACACATCCATACGTACACAGACGCCATATCATAATTATGCATATTATGCTTATATATTATGCACTACATATGTGACGAGTCATGGAATCCATGGACACATGTCGGCCGAAGCGAATCCGAGAAAATCACAAAAGAAGCATTGTTTTTCAAAAAAAAAAAAGCTTCTTTTGCGATTTTCTCGGATTCGTTTCGGCCGACGTGTCCGTGGATTCCATGACTCGTCACATATATATATATATATATATATATATATATATATATATATATATATATATATATATACACAAATACTCACTTTTTATATAATATATCCAAATGTACCCATACCAACATATATACACTTATATTCATAAAGATCTGTTCCTTATACCTTTTTTTGAACTGGTTTATCGTTGTACATTTCATGAGCTCCACATTCGATATATATACTGTATATATTTATTTAAAAAAAAACAGCCTGTCAGTCATGTTACTGTTCCGAAGCCCTAACACTGGAGACTCCTTCCAGAAAAAGCAAAACATCACAATATCAACATTTTTAAATCACATAAATGATAAAGTCTATCTGAAGCCATCAAGACTGTAAGATGTCAGAACGAGAGTAAGCTGCACTACTGTCGGAGCTGCTGTTATAGAAAACTAATCAACACCTTCTGACCAATCAGTATCCGGAACTCAGCACCATTGTGGTATAAATACAGAAAACATCATGGATCCAGGAAGTAACTCAGTATTTGTAGAGTGGATGTGTAGTACGGCGTGTGCTGTACTGATGATGTACTGTACACACACACACACGAACGGTGCACTTTTTATTTTTTATGAATTTAAAATCAGTTTCTGAGAGCAAAGCATGGACTTTTGGACTTTGTCACAACCTCTCCTTCTGTTTTGTTCGGATGTTAAAGCTCTTGATGTTAAAGTCCTTGCGAATTTTAAAAATGCCTACAAAAAAATTAGCTGTAAAAACCTCACAAAAAGTAGCATGATGACAAATAAATCCTTGCATAAACCTCGAATTAACCTTTATAATGTTATATAAGTCCAGACAGAGCCAAACTGTTATTTTAAACACTCGAGATTTATCCATGTAGCCTTGACTTTCCTGATCCACCCACATGACCTCATGATAATAACGCAGCTACTATTTATTACACTGCTTCTATTTATTATTGTATTGGATTTAATTTCTGTGCACTGTGTGTGTCACGCTCTTGCTCACCGAGTCAGATGTTCTTTTATGTAACAGGAAGTAGAGTTGTTTTGTCACCGAAGAAAATAGTTTTAAAAATCTACACTGATTTTTACCTTATTATCCAATGTGATACAGAACCAAACTAATTATCAAGTGAATCAACAGCATGGAGCTTGGATCTGAGCTTTATAGTTGTTTATTTGGTTCGCGCTTTTACCCAAAGTGACTTACAAGTGGCACCACTGAACACGTCCTGGAAATAATTAGTATTAAAGCATCTTTGAGAGCTGATATCTGCAAGTGAGTCGATTCAGAGTCAAATCACTTCCTATTGAATCACTTGGAAGTGGATCCGAGTGTATGTTGCACCAAAGGTGAGAGCACAACCTTGATTAAAGGGTACCTGTAGTGAATTTTAATCACTAGCCATTTCAAAAGATCACGTATGATATCAGTGGTTCCGTCATGTAACGTTCGTCATAAGCATACACGTCAACCTATACGGAATGTCCGTATTTTATACGGATTTGATTCAATAAACGTAGTATACGGGCATATAAATAAAGTTATACGGATTCTTTAAAAAAACTTCAATATTTATTTAGAGCTATAATCAATTCCCACGATGATAAAAGAGCGCATAACATTTACAAACGTACTGTACACCACAGACAGCCAGTAAAGAGTCTTATGAAATCGCGCGTTAGCTTGTGGTAGCAAGACTTCGTTCAACTTTTGATCATGCGCACATCGCATTGTGAGAATCCCGTCAACCGTGAAGTCATAGACATATAGACATAGACGCCGCTTTCTGCGTAGAAACATACGTCATCCTCGCCGCCATATTGGATGTGGCAAAGTGGAGATTCTTCACCCGTCTCTGGTATAGCGTCTAGACAGTAGCCGAGAATAAAGATGCCTCGTTCATGTGCTACATTTAACTGTACCAACAGGTTTACCGTCCAAACGAGATCACATGGGATTACCTTTCACAGGTGAGACTGGAAAAATACTTTTCATTGTATTTGGTCATTATAACGTAATTTTACAAACAGATTTTCCTGACTTTGTGGCTAATATGAAGTCTCGCGCATAATAGCCGCTCGGTGAAACCTGTCTCCAAACAACGAAGTATTTCCTTCATAACTACGCTGATAACACTTTGTGTTTTTGTCGAACATTGGAGCTTTGTATTCATTCTGAAGGTTTATTGTTATTAATATTGAATAAAAAGTAACTGGGATATATCATTGTTAATTATCATTCAAATTTTAGCTAAATTATTTTAATTTGCATCTTATATGGATTTTATAAGGGAAATACGGATTTTGGAGGTAGGTTATACAGGTTTGATTGACCAAAGGTTGACATGTATGCATAAGCTCTTGTCAAGTACGCGTGGGTTTTAAGTCACTGCTCCGACAGTCAGAGACATGTTGCCTCCTTCGTGGGCTGTTCCAGCACCGGTAGTGATGCACAGTCATTGGTTTGTCCGATTGTCTGGGCTGCAGTGGACTGGACACTGACCCCATGCTGCAAACACCAGTCTAAGAGAACACATTATCAACCGATCTGCTCATAAGAAATAGAAGAAATATTTACACTTACTCGATCTTTGGCTGGATCGAGTTGAAGTGAAAAAAAGGCACCGTTCATCAGTGTCGCAGTTCTCAAGACTGAACCGAATTGCTATCGTGAACATGAACTGAATCATGAATTAATTCGCTGTCCTGAAATTTAATCGCGGTCCTAAATCATAAAGTGAATCATGAATTGAATCACTGTCCTGAATTGTAAAAGTAATCTTGAATTGAATCGCTGTCATTAATCATAAAACGAATCTTGAGTTGAATTGCTGTCCTGAATCGTAAAATGAATCTTAAACTGAATCGCTGTCCTGAATCATAAAGTGAATCATGAATTGAATTGCTGTCCTGAATCGTAAAATGAATCATGAATTGAATCGCTGTCCTGAATTGTAAAACAAATCTTGAATTGAATCGCTGTCCTGAACCGTAAAATGAATCATGAATTGAATCGCTGTCCTGAACCGTAAAATGAATCTTGAATTGAATCACTGTCCTGAATTGTAAAACAAATCTTGAATTGAATCACTGTCCTGAACCGTAAAATGAATCATGAATTGAATACCTGTCCTGAACCGTAAAATGAATCTTGAATTGAATCGCTGTCCTGAATTATAAAACAAATCTTGAATTGAATCGCTGTCCTGAACCGTAAAATGAATCATGAATTGAATACCTGTCCTGAACCATAAAATGAATCTTGAATTGAATCACTGTCCTGAATTGTAAAACAAATCTTGAATTGAATCGCTGTCCTGAACCATAAAATGAATCATGAATTGAATCACTGTCCTGAATTGTAAAACAAATCTTGAATTGAATCGCTGTCCTGAACCGTGAAATGAATCATGAATTGAATTGCTGTCCTGAACCGTAAAATTAATCTTGAATTGAATCGCTGTCGTTAATCATAAAACAAATCTTGAATTGAATCGCTGTCCTGAATCATAAAATGAATCTTGAATTGAATCGCTGTCCTGAATTGTAAAACAAATCTTGAATTGAATCGCTGTCGTTAATCGTAAAACGAATCTTGAATTGAATTGCTGTCCTGAATCGTAAAATGAATCCTAAATTGAATCGCTGTCCTGAATCAGAAAATGAATCATGAATTGAATTGCTCTCCTGAATTGTAAAATGAATCATGAATTGAATCGCTGTCCTGAATTGTAAAACAAATCTTGAATTGAATCGCTGTCGTTAATTGTAAAACAAATCTTGAATTGAATCGCTGTCCTGAATCGTAAAATGAATCTTAAATTGAATCGCTGTCCTGAATTATAAAATGAATGATGAATTGAATCGCTGTCCTGAATTGTAAAACAAATCTTGAATTGAATTGCTGTCCTGAACCGTAAAATGAATCATGAATTGAATCGCTGTCCTGAATTGTAAAACAAATCTTGAATTGAATTGCTGTCCTGAACCGTGAAATGAATCATGAATTGAATCACTGTCCTGAATTGTAAAACAAATCTTGAATTGAATCGCTGTCGTTAATCGTAAAACGAATCTTGAATTGAATCGCTGTCCTGAATCATAAAATGAATCTTGAATTGAATCGCTGTCCTGAATTGTAAAACGAATCTTGAATTGAATTGCTGTCGTTAATCGTAAAATGAATCTTGAATTGAATCGATGTCCTGAATCGTAAAATGAATCATGAATTGAATCACTGTCCTGAATTGTAAAACAAATCTTGAATTGAATCGCTGTCGTTAATCGTAAAACGAATCTTGAATTGAATCGCTGTCCTGAATCATAAAATGAATCTTGAATTGAATCGCTGTCCTGAATTGTAAAACGAATCTTGAATTGAATTGCTGTCGTTAATCGTAAAATGAATCTTGAATTGAATCGCTGTCCTGAATCGTAAAATGAATCATGAATTGAATCGCTGTCCTGAATTATAAAATGAATCTTAAACTGAATCGCTGTCATTAATCTTAAAATGAATCTTAAAATGAATTGCTGTCCTGAATTGTAAAACGAATCTTGAATTGAATTGCTGTCGTTAATCGTAAAATGAATCTTGAATTGAATCGATGTCCTGAATCGTAAAATGAATCTTAAATTGAATTGCTGTCCTGAATTGTAAAACGAATCTTGAATTGAATCGCTGTCGTTAATCGTAAAACGAATCTTGAATTGAATTGCTGTCGTTAACCGTAAAATGAATCTTGAATTGAATCGCTGTCCTGAATTGTGTAATGAATCATGAATTGAATCAAGCAATGAATCATGAATTGAATCGCTGTCCTGAATCGTAAATTGAATCATGAATTGAATCGCTGTCCTGAATCGTGAAATGAATCTTGAATTGAATCGCTGCCTTTTATTAAATCAAATTTGAGACCTATGATTTCTTTCAGCGTGACCGCAATGCATGATGGGATATATTGCTTGGTTAGTGACCATTGGTTATACACTAGTTTTCGTGATGCATTGTGGGATACTGTAAGTGCACTATATAGGATGTAATAATCTTCACTATCGTTTCGGATAGTGAGCACTACAAAATGGCGTCCTCACTATATAGTGCTCTATATAGTGAGTAGGGAGTGATTTCGGACACAGGGCATGGGAACAGTCTTTTATGAATGTGTAAGTGGGCGATCAGCACTCCAACTCTGGTGTGACTGAGGAAGGTGACAAGTTTTATGTTTCATCTAATTTAGGTCATTTAAAAACTATAATATTATTTGGCAGTGGGCACAGAGGAAAGTGTAAAGTATAAAGTTTCTGTCAATATGTTTATCATGCTTGTATTATAAAAACTTGTGAAGATATTTATCTCAATACATGACCTATTCATTCTAAACCTGTTGAGCTTCGCTGGTGAAGCTCTCGACCTCAAAGTACAACCAAATCTACTTGCTCATAATGCCATGAAATAATAGATATGTGCCATAAAATAAAGCTCTATTACAAGTATTAGATCTATATTTATTCAATGTGTTCTGAAGTTATTTGACTGGGAACTGGGAATCTCGACCCACAGGACACTGCTTGTTTACTCGCACCCGATAACCTGGAATCAACGACTGTACGCCACTTCCGGCCGGCAATGGCTGCTCCCTGTGGTTCTGCCCCCGCGGGTAATTCACGGACTCCACAAAAGTGCTTTTATGGTGTTTTTTTGACTGAATGTGCCCGTCTTTTGTCTATAAGTAATACATAAAGCATGATTAATGTTGTGAGCATGACCAATACCAGAACACTTTAAACACTGGATATATGAAAGAAATCTAATCATGGAATTTATCCGACTGCAGACAAATCAGCCTGTTTATTCAGGATTTTAATCCATTGCAGCTGTGTACCTCTGTCTATGTGTGTATCAGTAAACTTGGATGAACGTCAGTGTGTGGTTTTGAGTGCAGCGTTGTGGTCTTCTGTCCGGATTCGCATTCATACGTTAATTGTTGATTAAAAACATTACAGGAAACGGATACGAAAAGCAAAAAAAACAACCATCGGATTCCTTTATCCAGCTGAATATGAATGGATTTAATCCTGTAGTTTCAAAAAAAAATGTTCATATCCTACTCGTGCTCCTGAGTGAGTAAATTTGCACACAAGACAAAACAACTCATCTAAACCTCAACTGATTAACTTCAGATCATATCACCTGCATGGATCTGTGTGTTTTTCTGTCTGGAATATACCGTCTTTTTTAATTTGCTTGTTTTTATTACATTTGCAGAATTTAGCAGACTTTCGCAAATCTGGCGCAAAATATTAGTTCGATTTGGATTACGCAAACACTGCTACACGTTTTAAAAAAAAGAGGGGAAGATCAATAAATGATTTCCATTGAGCAGAGTCGAGAACATGAATGAAAACCACACAAGTGGAAACGTTATTTTAAAAAGTGTGGGATTTTTTTCCAGTGCAACTTCAAGGAACGTACAGTCGTGCTTGAAAGCTTGTGAACCCTTTAGAATTTTCTATATTTCTGCATAAATATGACCTAAAGCATCATCAGATTTTCACACAAGTCCTAAAAGTAGATAAAGAGAACCCAGTTAAACAAATGAGACAAAAATATTATACCTGCTCATTTATTTATTGAGGAAAATGATCCCATATTGCATATTAGTAATGTTTTTTATTAAGAATACAACTTCATATCACCACAGTCGCAGCCCTAGGGCTGAATTGATGTTGTGACATTACAAAATACAATTGTTAACATTAAAAATAACGTAAATATCAATATTCAGACTTATACTCCTAATTAAAACATAGAAAGAACATTTGAACAGTTAAGCGTTTATTAAACGAGCCATGTGCGGGATGGAACTAGTTCTGTAACGTTCAGTTCGACACTTAAGAATGTCCAGATTGCTAGCAGAACGGGTTTGATGGCAGCTCACTCTTGTAGGTGGTAGAAGATGGCGATATTGTTCAGACACTAAGAGTGATTTAGCAAACTTTAAAGTCAGAGTCGAACGTCTGGAGTGAAGAGATGGCAAACCAAGGTACCGGTATGCGCAAGCTTCGGCGTAGCAGGTGTAATCATGTCCCACTATGATACGTACCACCCTACGCTGGATTTTTTCAATCTCATTGTTCAACAATGTTGTCAAACCTGGGTGCCATATCTGTGAATGGCGCCCAATGTGCCCAACTGCATGGTGTGGGAAGGACTTTAGACTCTTTTTTTGTTTGTTTTATAAGTCCCCTTGTCTTGAATAGAGTTGTGCCCGCATCCAATTACAGCACAAAGAGTAGCACAGCGAAGAAACAAAAGGAATTCTTGAACGTAACAACCTCTCAAGCAAATCTTCTATGTGTGCCGCGTGAGTTTGTGTTTATCCTCCAACATGGCTGACTTCCAGTTCAAAGCCTCGTGCATAATTAGCTTCGTGCAAACAAAGAATATCCTAAACTCAGACATTTCCTAAATTCCTGTGTCAAATTTGTCACTTCCTGTACACCTGGCTACAGGAAGACACAACATTAGCTACATTTTCAAAACACAAATCTGTGTCGAAAGTATGTTGCGTACCTAAGGTTTTGTTGCTACGATTCTGCAAGTAACAAATCAACTGCAAAGAAGAAGAAAGCTCTGAAAATACTTTTTTTTTTTAAGAAATACATATATGTTTATGGATTAATGCAGTGTTTGGTTTTATTTATTCCTTCAGCTTCCTGTCTGCAGAGTCGTCTATCGTACAGAAAGAACATAAATCCTGTCAGATGTCCTTTTTTTATTTTATTAAAAAGCACGAGCTTTTGGAACACTGGAGCACGAGCATGAGAACAAAAAGAGAACAAAAAGAAAAGAAAACAGTTTCTGATTTGAATTCCCCCACTACATACACAATTACGGATCTAGTCATGGATAACACTGCATAGGACACTTTATATACACACACACACTACCTTTTCAATTGTGTGTCAGTAATAACAGCCCTGCATTGCGCTGAATTGGTGCACCCGTGCAGCGTCCAGTCGCAGCTATAATTGCATGTTTATAGGCCCTCGATTTGTATTTATTCTGCTCATCGTGAAACATCTCTGTGATTTACCTTTCACAACGTAATTGAAAAAGAAAATCAATACAAACTCACGTGAGGTTGCCGTCCCCTAGGAACCATCGCTCCACCGAAACGGACAAGCATCCGTAAATTTGTAGATGTTTTTCTTTTCACTGCTCAGCCCGGTGTTAAAACCTACGTCTTTTTTTTTTGCCTGTGGTTTTATTTTCACCTTGCATGAGCGTGTCTGTATGCACATATAAATTTCATGTTTCAGAGCTTGGCAGCAACATGGCGGCTGTGCGGTGTACCGTGTGGAGTAGAGAGTAGGGATGCTAATAAACCACCTAAAGAAAGAAAGAATGCATGATTGGTGCGATCAATATCGGTGCTTGTTTGATGTTATAGCGAGGCAGGCAAGGTGTATCGATCGCAGGATAATCAGAGAGGGAGCTGGTGCTGCTTTGCTCTCCTCAATAATTCAGAGGCAGGGTTATGGTGGATGTTGGATGGGATGTGTTCTGCGCAGCTTGAGAACATGGGAAAATAACAACTGATTACCTAAAATGTATCAAGCTATAGTCTTAACTATAGCATGGAATCTTTAGAGATGACTTTTGACCCCATAGCGGCCTCTGTTACAGCTGAAACTGTGTGAAAGATTAATGGCTGCATCATAACTAAGGGTGATGTTCAAATGTTACTGGTAGTACTGCTACTGCTGCTGCTGCTGCTGCTGCTTGTTACCGCGACTAATAGCAGAGCTCCGTACTCAAGAGAATATGGTCAAACATCAACCTGATTTTTGATGGCTTTTGACCGAACAACGTACGAGTCCCACTACAAGGAACCCAATCATAAGTGCAAAGTAATGTATTTCATAAACACTTGACCACCAGACAACAAAATTTGTATCTTTATTGATAGATGGGATTTTATCCAGCGCTTATTTTTAATTTGCTTTTTAAAAAATAATATTGGATTATTTACTAACACATTATACTGAAAATATTCGTGATGGTTTCATATAAAACCATTTAAAACAGTTTTATTAGTCCACTATCATGTTGGACAGTTGACAGTTTCTGTCATGTAAGGGCGATAGATGGATCTAAGTGCAGGAAGAGTTTTATTGAAAACACATGAGCAAACAGATCCAAAACACAGACAAAGGCAGAGTCGAAAAACAGGCAGTGAGGCACAGACAGGATATCAGAGGGAATATAATACTCACAGTCAGGGGCGCCACCAGAAATTTTGGGCCCCATGAAAGATTAGAATTTTGGGCCCCCCAACTTTGCCCACCCTCGTCACAATTGCACTATTGTCATTATTTGACTTTTGATAGCCCATGGACCTTGAGTTTGTGACTTTGTTATTACATTTTATGTATTAACCTACCAGGAACTAGATGAAAACTGGTCAGTGACTAATTCTGGTGCATTTACAATCACAAATGAAAATTCAAGATTTTGCCACATGCCTTCTTGTGCTAGGACAATTGGTAGTGAAATGTGTGATGTGACTGCTAATAAATCATAGAAAAAGTTTTCTACCCAGCATCAAAATACCTATGAAAATCCCATGGATTGTTATGTGTTAGGTAGAAAGCTGTGTGTACTGTTCTGCAAAAAGGGAATATGTTCAATTTGAAACCAATGGTTTAGAACGTGTGAACATTCCACGCACGTAACCACTTGACTGGTGTCCGTTATTAGCAACACTTTAATCTAGCAAACTGTATATGGCGCTCGCTCATTAAAAACTTCAATCCTAAAGCATTTATGGGTTGTATTGCTGCTTACCTCCTTCTCCAAAGGGGGGTTCAGTGGTTTGGTAGGGCGGAGGTCCCCCTGAGGCTGAATCTGTGCATATTTAGGGCACCCCATTAATTATGAAACTGGTTATTAGCACTAGTTATTAGCACCAGCATAACCTAATATTTCATCTTGCTTATCACACAAGTCAGTTCAGTTATTAAAATGGAAAAAATGTCACTGTACAAACTGTAAAAGTGTTCTCTTGATAGGCTAATCCAACCACGTTCATACTGTTCATTTACCGTTCGCTAATATTTTGAACACACATGTGAGCGATAGCTACCTTTCTTTGGGAAAAACTGAGTGACCAGTTGCCTGCCTCTCCGGTCCCTCTCAGCTTTCAGCTGCCTTTCTTTACGTTTTTGACAGCCACTCTTCATATTTAGCGATCATAGACTGTACGCACTCCACTGCTGGCTGGCTGGCTGCTGCACCGCGACACAGCAATCGCGCTTCTACCAGAACTGGACCGTACCATTTCGCAAAAGAGGGAGGGTTAAATGACAATATGTTGAAGAACTCAAGAAATAGACAACCTTGTTCAATTAGCTCATTTTACCAGATGGAATATTGCATTGTTGTTATTTCAAAAGTCTTATTAAAATCATTAAAAGCATATTATCAGCCCCTTAAAGGGCCCCATGGCAGTGCTGGGCCCCTAGAATTGTTCTAACCTTTCCCCCCCTGGCGGCGCCCATGCTCACAGTTCAAAAACACAAACAGGGTCAAAACCAGAAAAGTGACACAACATACAAGACTTTCACAAATTCTGTGTGTTACTCAGAGTCCTTATATATATGCGCTGTGATTGCACTCTAATCAGGAACAGGTGCATGGTAATTAGTCCTAATGGCATTGTGTGCACATGGATGCACAAACCTGTTTGACGTATCAAGTTTGACATCGGATGGTAACTCTACAGTACTGATGTAAAGAGAAAGCACTGGTTCACTGCTGTCCACCAGGCACCCAGCAGAGTCACACCATAATAAATGTGGTGGTGGTGTTTCTGGTGCATGGCATGTGGTGTCAAAGAAAGGAATAAATATGTATCATAACTGTGATGTGTATCTCATTATTGTATCACTGTCACAAGACAATGCAGCATTTTATTGAGGTGAAATAAACAACGCTACACAATTCAATGGTTCATTCATGGTGCTTTAATATTATTATTCTATTCAGGGTGATTTTGTGCCCTTTTAAATATTTTGTTCATAAACTCATCAGGCGCTCGGCTTTTAGACAGTGACTAAATTATATATATTATTACTCCTATTGCTTCTATTACTACTAATATTATTACTACTATTACCTCTGCTGCTGCTTCTACTACTACAAATAACAGGTATTCCACGAAATCAAGTCGTACATGAGCTGATAGCCGACGAGGTGCATAGCACCGAGTTGTCTGTAAGCCGTGTGTGATGAGATTGAGTGGAATAACTGTTTTATTCTATCCACATTCACTGGATTTTGAGAAATGAAGCATTTTTAGTTTTAATTTTTGCAAACTCGATAAATAAAATCTTTATACAAAACGTCCGACAAAATAATTTCCACTTAGAATGTAAACAAACAGGTGAAATGACAGGAGCAATTTGTGAAAAATGCGATGATGATAATGATGATGATGATGATAATTCTTGAAAAATTAAAAAAAGAGATATTCTTACCATCAAATACTTTTATTCCATATTTTGTTGCTTTTTTTTGCATTTTTTCAGGGTTTTCTTCTTCTTTAGGGTTTTTTTGGCAGTTGGCAAACCAACTTAAAGGTGCATTACCACCACCGACTGGGCTGGAGGGTGAAACAGGAGCTATTGGGGAGAGGAGGAGGATATCCTTTTAGCTATTTTTGTTTCTTTTAAATACTTGATGATAATTTTGAGATTTTGTTTTTGAGTCGAGTTTTTATTTCATCCTCGGTTGGTTCAGCAACACGCTCTGCCATTTTGTTTTTCTCTCCTCACGGTATATGAGCTGATATCCTAGTAGTAGAATAGCCAATCAGAGCACACAGTTGCTCATATCTGGTGAATGTGGGGAGAATAATCATAATCATAATAATCTCATCTCATTATCTCTAGCCGCTTTATCCTGTTCTACAGGGTCGCAGGCAAGCTGGAGCCTATCCCAGCTGACAACGGGCGAAAGGCGGGGTACACCCTGGACAAGTCGCCAGGTCATCACAGGGCTGACACATAGACACAGACAACCATTCACACTCACATTCACACCTACGCTCAATTTAGAGTCACCAGTTAACCTAACCTGCATGTCTTTGGACTGTGGGGGAAACCGGAGCACCCGGAGGAAACCCACGCGGACACGGGGAGAACATGCAAACTCCGCACAGAAAGGCCCTCATCGGCCACGGGGCTCGAACCTGGACCTTCTTGCTGTGAGGCGACAGCGCTAACCACTACACCACCGTGCCGCTAATAATAATAATAATTATCCTACTGCTGCTACTATTCCTTCCACTGCTGATACTATTGTTACTACTATTACTACTACAACCCCGATTCCAAAAAAGTTGGGACAAAGTACAAATTGTAAATAAAAATGGAATGCAATAATTTACAAATCTCAAAAACTGATATTGTATTCACAATAGAACATAGACAACATATCAAATGTTGAAAGTGAGACATTTTGAAATTTCATGCCAAATATTGACTCATTTGAAATTTCATGACAGCAACACATCTCAAAAAAGTTGGGACAGGGGCAATAAGAGGCTGGAAAAGTTAAAGGTACAAAAAAGGAACAGCTGGAGGACCAAATTGCAACTCATTAGGTCAATTGGCAATAGGCCATTAACATGACTGGGTATAAAAAGAGCATCTTGGAGTGGCAGCGGCTCTCAGAAGTAAAGATGGGAAGAGGATCATCAATCCCCCTAATTCTGCGCCGACAAATAGTGGAGCAATATCAGAAAGGAGTTCGACAGTGTAAAATTGCAAAGAGTTTGAACATATCATCATCTACAGTGCATAATATCATCAAAAGATTCAGAGAATCTGGAAGAATCTCTGTACGTAAGGGTCAAGGCCGGAAAACCATACTGGGTGCCCGTGATCTTCGGGCCCTTAGACGGCACTGCATCACATACAGGCATGCTTCTGTATTGGAAATCACAAAATGGGCTCAGGAATATTTCCAGAGAACATTATCTGTGAACACAATTCACCGTGCCATCCGCCGTTGCCAGCTAAAACTCTATAGTTCAAAGAAGAAGCCGTATCTAAACATGATCCAGAAGTGCAGACGTCTTCTCTGGACCAAGGCTCATTTAAAATGGACTGTGGCAAAGTGGAAAACTGTTCTGTGGTCAGACGAATCAAAATTTGAAGTTCTTTATGGAAATCAGGGACGCCGTGTCATTCGGACTAAAGAGGAGAAGGACGATCCAAGTTGTTATCAGCGCTCAGTTCAGAAGCCTGCATCTCTGATGGTATGGGGTTGCATTAGTGCGTGTGGCATGGGCAGCTTACACATCTGGAAAGACACCATCAATGCTGAAAGGTATATCCAGGTTCTAGAGCAACATATGCTCCCATCCAGATGACGTCTCTTTCAGGGAAGACCTTGCATTTTCCAACATGACAATGCTGAACCACATACTGCATCAATTACAGCATCATGGCTGCGTAGAAGAAGGGTCCGGGTACTGAACTGGCCAGCCTGCAGTCCAGATCTTTCACCCATAGAAAACATTTGGCGCATCCTAAAACGGAAGATACGACAAAAAAGACCTAAGACAGTTGAGCAACTAGAATCCTACATTAGACAAGAATGGGTTAACATTCCTATCCCTAAACTTGAGCAACTTGTCTCCTCAGTCCCCAGACGTTTACAGACTGTTGTAAAGAGAAAAGGGGATGTCTCACAGTGGGAAACATGGCCTTGTCCCAACTTTTTTGAGATGTGTTGTTGTCATGAAATTTAAAATCACCTAATTTTTCTCTTTAACTGATACATTTTCTCAGTTTAAACATTTGATATGTCATCTATGTTCTATTCTGAATAAAATATCAAATTTTGAAACTTCCACATCATTGCATTCCGTTTTTATTTACAATTTGTACTTTGTCCCAACTTTTTTGGAATCGGGGTTGTACAACTAGTACTATTACTACTGCTATAATTGCTGCTATTACTGTTATTAGTGCTGCTGCTGCTACTGTTAGTACTCTTACTATCCTTGACTTCCAAGTGACATCAAAGCAAAACAAAAACCCGGATGTCGGCCATGTTGGTGGAGATACAAATGCGGGGTCAAGTGACATTCCATACAAAACATAGTCACGCGTGCACAACTCTTTGTTTTTCCACTGCTTTCAGCGTTCTTTTAGCGACGCCATATCTTTGTGCTGTATATGATTGTGGTCACAACAGTACTCGTGACCGTGGCACATTCTGATTGTTTAGAATTCCGTCCGTGATTCGGAAAGAGGGCGAGGAAACTCTGAGGCTGAGTATGGAGAGGAGACGAGCATGGCTGAGCAACATCGGCAGGGCTGATCTAACAGACGCTAAAACCAAAACAGCTCGTGTTTGCAGTAATTATTTTATCTCAGATGAGACTCAAAAGCTTTCTCAATAATAACATGGAAGAATTTTATTTCCTGTTGCTAGAATTTTGCTGTAAAATGAGAGTTCTCTTGTCATGGTTCACTCGGTCGTTGTTATAATTTTAATGTGTATTACCATTTCGGGGCGGCACGGTGGTGTAGTGGTTAGCGCTGTCGCCTCACAGCAAGAAGGTCCTGGGTTCGAGCCCCGGGGCCAGCGAGGGCCTTTCTGTGTGGAGTTTGCATGTTCTCCCCATGTCCGCGTGGATTTCCTCCGGGTGCTCCTGTTTCCCCCACAGTCCAAAGACATGCAGGTTAGGTTAACTGGTGACTCTAAATTGAGCGTAGGTGTGAATGTGAGTGTGAATGGTTGTCTGTGTCTATGTGTCAGCCCTGTGATGACCTGGTGACTTGTCCAGGGTGTACCCCGCCTTTCGCCCGTAGTCAGCTGGGATAGGCTCCAGCTTGCCTGCGACCCTGTAGAACAGGATAAAGCGGCTAGAGATAATGAGATGAGATGAGATTACCATTTCGCTTCTAGGAGCGCCAGCAAAATTATACGATAGAAACAATTCAGACTGGGCACCCACTCAGAAAATGGGCCATGTTTCATCCAAGGTCGGACTTGATTCTTTGGCAGCCAAACCAGATAGAACGTGATATCTGGGTACTCGATGGTCGGTAGAAGCGTCTTATCTTCAGAAAAGTCTGACTTTTTTAAATAATATGGGTCAAAACCCACATATCTATCTTCTCTCGAGCGTTCGAATCGTGGTAATACTGAGAAAATTCAGCATTGTTTACAGACACACTTTCAGCGGCTGCCGTCCTAGTTGCTTTGTAAATCCACCATCATGGCAGACGCTCATGACGTAGCACATTTTGATCACATAGTTGCAAGTCATCTATTGTTGCTATCATGACTACTACAGTTACAGCAACACCATGCCATGAGACCCTCAGTGCTTTATTCCTTAGTTTTTATAAAACTACAGGAAATAATGCTGGGCATCCACCAATCAAGTCCCTGTGAATTTGTTGTTTCGATAGAAACGATAACTCTATAACAGCCCTATTGTCCACAGCCATGCTGTTTCTTTGCGTCTGTAGCCTCAGGCTGTGTGTTAAAGCACTTAAAGCTGAACCTAGTAAGAAATTTGACCTTCTGAATACAGGTACGATATCTGATCTGTGATCTTCCAACAATCCAGTGGCTCCTTTATAAGGATGTCAGGAGCCCATGAGATGTTGATTGCACGTTTTAAGGTCAGCGCTGAGGGTCGTCCTCTCACCCTCACTCTTTCTTTATCACCTAATCGCAGCAATTACGCCACCGAGTCGCTCTGTTTGTTTGCTGGGCATCGGTTGTATTAGAGTGTTTGTTTGTTTGCTCGCTTCCTGCTGTGAGTTCCATGCAGAGACCGAGGGACTGAGACCGTGACCATCGAACGCTAAAGTCGACAGCCCTTGAGACACACACTGTCTCTCACACACACAAACACACACGGGGAAAAGAGTGGACATGGTTCCATGCTGTGCAGAGAAAATGGCTGAAGAGGATGTGAAGATGAAACAGCACTAAAATGACAATTTTCTCACACTTTTGTGCTTCATATTGCATCATATTGCAATTGACTGAAACTTCCACCCACAAAATATCATTTTCTCTACAGTGGAAAAAAAAAACTTTGGAATAAACTAAAAAATAATAATAATACATAAAGTAGTTGCAGGTAATTGGGTTTTTTTTTCTCAGTTGGAAAAATATTGATATGGTGTAATTTTATTTCAGTTTTTCCAAAATTTCAAGAAGAATAATTTTGCAACACGGTGACAATTTTTAGTTTTTTTTTATTGTATTAATCAGTATTTGTTTTGTTGTTGTTGTTGTTGTTGTTGTTGTTTTAAAGGTAAATGGGGCATACTTATAATATGAAAAATGTGATTTTTCTGGCCAAATGGTCAATTACTTAAAATTTATAAACCTCTAGTCTTAATGACTAGTTGCTACTAATACTGCTGCTGCTTACTGCGACTAATTCCAGTTGTATTGACCTGTGCTGTAATTGTAATTTCCATCCTCAATGTTTAATTATCCCCCACCCAAACGAAGTTTAGCAGGGGATATAGAAACGGGTTCTGTCCGTCCAGCTGTCTGTCCGTCCGTCCGGTCACATTTTCATTTCTGGGCCGTATCTTTAAAACTACTGAAGATATCTTCATGAAACGTTGTATACATCTCATCTCATCTCATTATCTGTAGCCGCTTTATCCTTCTACAGGGTCGCAGGCAAGCTGGAGCCTATCCCAGCTGACTACGGGCGAAAGGCGGGGTACACCCTGGACAAGTCGCCAGGTCATCACAGGGCTGACACATAGACACAGACAACCATTCACACTCACATTCACACCTACGCTCAATTTAGAGTCACCAGTTAACCTAACCTGCATGTCTTTGGACTGTGGGGGAAACCGGAGCACCCGGAGGAAACCCACACGGACACGGAGAGAACATGCAAACTCCACACAGAAAGGCCCTCGCCGGCCCCGGGGCTCGAACCCAGGACCTTCTTGCTGTGAGGTGACAGCGCTAACCACTACACCACCGTGCCGCCCACGTTGTATACATATCAAGCAAAATGGGAACTGATGCCTTTTGCTATTTTGAATTTTTGAAAAAAATGTATTTATCAAATTGTCAGATTTATCAAATTATCAAATATCTGTGAGTGGCAAAAGTATGCAAACCTTTGCTTTCAGTATTTGGTGTGACCCCCTTGTGCAGCAATAACTGCAACTAAACGTTTCCGGTAACTGTTGATCAGTCCTGCACACCGGCTTGGAGGAATTTTAGCCCGTTCCTCCGTACAGAACAGCTTCAACTCTGGGATGTTGGTGGGTTTCCTCACATGAACTGCTCGCTTCAGGTCCTTCCACAACATTTCCATTGGATTAAGGTCAGGACTTTGACTTGGCCATTCCAAAACATTAACTTTATTCTTCTTTAACCATTCTTTGGTAGAACGACTTGTGTGCTTAGGGTCGTTGTCTTGCTGCATGACCCACCTTCTCTTGAGATTCAGTTCGTGGACAGATGTCCTGACATTTTCCTTTAGAATTCACTGGTATAATTCAGAATTCGTTGTTCCATCAATGATGGCAAGCTGTCCTGGCCCAGATGCAGCAAAACAGGCCCAAACCATGATACTACCACCACCATGTTTCACAGATGGGATAAGGTTCTTATGCTGGAATGCAGTGTTTTCCTTTCTCCAAACATAATGCTTATCATTTAAACCAAAAAGTTCTATTTTGGTCTCATCCGTCCACAAAACATTTTTCCAATAGCCTTCTGGCTTGTCCACATGATCTTTAGCAAACTGCAGATGAGCAACAGTGTTCTTTTTGGAGAGCAGCAGCTTTCTCCTTGCAACCCTGCCATGAACACCATTGTTGTTCAGTGTTCTCCTGATGGTGGACTCATGAACATTAACATTAGACAATATGATAGAGGCCTTCAGTTGCTTAGAAGTTACCCTGGGGTCCTTTGTGACCTCACTGACTATTACACGCCTTGCTCTTGGAGTGATCTTTGTTGGTCAACCACTCATGGGGAGGGTAACAATGGTCTTGAATTTCCTCCATTTGTACACACTCTGTCTGACTGTGGATTGGTGGAGTCCAAACTCTTTAGAGATGGTTCTGTAACCTTTTCCAGCCTGATGTGCATCCACAACGCTTTTTCTGAGGTCCTCAGAAATCTCCTTTGTTCGTGCCATGATACACTTCCACAAACATGTGTTGTGAAGATCGGACTTTGATAGATCCCTGTTCTTTAAATAAAACAGGGTGCCCACTCACACCTGATTGTCATCCCATTGATTGAAAACACCTGACTCTCATTTCTCCTTCAAATTAACTGCTAACCCTAGAGGTTCACATACTTTTGCCACTCACAGATATGTAATATTGGATCATTTTCCTCAATAAATAAATGACCAAGTATTATATTGTTGTCTCATTTCTTTAACTGGGTTCTCTTTATCTACTTTTAGGACTTGTGTGAAAATCTGATGATGTTTTAGGTCATATTTATGCAGAAATATAGAAAATTCTAAAGGGTTCACAAACTTTCAAGCACTACTGTACATGTTAACAAGGTGGTGTAGATGTGCCGTTTCATACTAAGAAATTTGAGAAGTTTTAATTTTTCATGTTTCCATGGAAACAATTTCAGACTGAGTCTCTCAGGTTAGTCTTCGGGGTAGGTTTTGTTTCCAGAGCAGAACTTGAAAACTATGAGTGGTATGGTCTTGAAAGTTGGTACATGTGTTGGTTAAGTAATGTATATGTTCCTTTTGATACTTAGAAATGTGAGAAGTTTTGATTTTTAGCTCACCTGGACCAAAGGTCTGATGGGTTTATACCATGGGCTGCTGAGGTCAGTGTAAAGCGGTAGGGTTGGTTTCCTGCAGCACAACTTAAAAAATGTGACAAATAATATCTTGAAACTTGGTATATAGTTGGTATATAGGGCGGGGGATATAGATGACTCTGTCTTCTTTTTGGCATTGCTTTACAACATATGAAAGATAGATTTCTTGATTTAAAAAAAAATGAAGTGTGTTCCAGGGATTGAACGGCCCTGAGATGTGAGAGGATGAGCTGTCGTTACATAAGGAATAACGCACGACCAAAAGGATACACATCTGGGTGGTGTGATATGGCCTGATGTGAGATGGGCACACAGGTAATTATGAAAATGTATTATTTTCATATAACAGCAAACTCGGAAGTGTGTTGTTTTGCTTAAACCGCACCGATTTGCCACTGATTACAATTTTTAACTCGCACATCATGCTTTTTAATGGTTTATACATAACTATGTTCAATGTACTAGAACATCCACAAGACAACTTGGTTCCTGTTATGGCTTACAGTGGTGCTTGAAAGTTTGTGAACCCTTTAGAATTTTCTATATTTCTGCATAAATATGACCTAAAACATCATCAGATTTTCACACAAGTCCTAAAAGTAGATAAAGAGAACCCAGTTAAACAAATGAGACAAAATATTATACTTGGTCATTTATTTATTGAGGAAAATGATCCAATATTACCAATATCTGTGAGTGGCAAAAGTATGTGAACCTCTAGGATTAGCAGTTAATTTGAAGGTGAAATGAGAGTCAGGTGTTTTCAATCAATGGGATGACAATCAGGTGTGAGTGGGCACCCTGTTTTATTTAAAGAACAGGGATCTTTCGAAGTCTGATCTTCACAACACATGTTTGTGGAAGTGCGTCATGGCACGAACAAAGGAGATTTCTGAGGACATTGTTGATGCTCATCAGGCTGGAAAAGTTTACAAAACCATCTCTAAAGAGTTTGGACTCCACCAATCCACAGTCAGATAGATTGTGTACAAATGGAGGAAATTCAAGACCATTGTTACCCTCCCCATGAGTGGTCGACCAACAAAGATCACTCCAAGAGCAAGGCGTGTAATAGTCGGCGAGGTCACAAAGGACCCCAGGGTAACTTCTAAGCAACTGAAGGCCACTCTCACATTGGCTAATGTTAATGTTCATGAGTCCACCATCAGGAGAACACTGAACAACAATGGTGTTCATGGCAGGGTTGCAAGGAGAAAGCTGCTGCTCTCCAAAAAGAACATTGCTGCTCATCTGCTGTTTGCTCAAGATCACGTGGACAAGCCAGAAGGCTATTGGAAAAATGTTTTGTGGACGGATGAGACCAAAATAGAACTTTTTGGTTTAAATGATAAGCGTTATGTTTGGAGAAACGAAAACACTGCATTCCAGCATAAGAACCTTATCCCGTCTGTGAAACATGGTGGTGGTAGTATCGTGGTTTGGGCCTGTTTTGTTGCATCTGGGCCAGGACGGCTTGCCATCATTGATGGAACAATGAATTCTGAATTATACCAGCGAATTCTAAAGGAAAATGTCAGGACATCTGTCCACGAACTGAATCTCAAGAGAAGGTGGGTCATGCAGCAAGACAACGACCCTAAGCACACAAGTCGTTCTACCAAAGAATGGTTGAAGAAGAATAAAGTTAATGTTTTGGAATGGCCAAGTCAAAGTCCTGACCTTAATCCAATGGAAATGTTGTGGAAGGACCTGAAGCGAGCAGTTCATGTGAGGAAACCCACCAACATCCCAGAGTTGAAGCTGTTCTCTACGGAGGAATGGGCTAAAATTCCTCCAAGCCGGTGTGCAGGACTGATCAACAGTTACTGGAAACGTTTATTTGCAGTTATTGCTGCACAAGGGGGTCACACCAGATACTGAAAGCAAAGGTTCACATACTTTTGCCACTCACAGATATGTAATATTGGATCATTTTCCTCAATAAATAAATGACCAAGTATAATAATTTTGTCTCATTTGTTTAACTGGGTTCTCTTTATCTACTTTTAGGACTTGTGTGAAAATCTGATGCTGTTTTAGGTCATATTTATGCAGAAATTTAGACAATTCTAAAGGGTTCACAAACTTTCAAGCACCTCTGTACCTTCTTGTGAGTGCCTTTCTTTTGTTCTCTCTCTTGAAGTTCATGAGATAAAAATGTCATTTTGGTGAGAGAGTGGGAATCATAAAGTCCTCTCTCCCATGCTGTAAACGCTACAAAGCACTGAGCCTGTTATAAAGCACCGACACTTGAGACAAAAAAAAAAACATTAACAATTGTACATTTTTCAGAACCATGATCAAGGCCTTTTATTCTGCTTTACAGCAATATAGTAAGAATTTTGGTATTTAAAAAAAAAAAGTAGTGCCATGTTGAAAAAAGGGCGGCACGGTGGTGTAGTGGTTAGCGCTGTCGCCTCACAGCAAGAAGGTCCGGGTTCGAGCCCCGTGGCCGGCGAGGGCCTTTCTGTGCGGAGTTTGCATGTTCTCCGCGTGGGTTTCCTCCGGGTGCTCCGGTTTCCCCCACAGTCCAAAGACATGCAGGTTAGGTTAACTGGTGACTCTAAATTGAGCGTAGGTGTGAATGTGAGTGTGAATGGTTGTCTGTGTCTATGTGTCAGCCCTGTGATGACCTGGCGACTTGTCCAGAGTGTACCCCGCCTTTCACCCGTAGTCAGCTGGGATAGGCTCCAGCTTGCCTGCGACCCTGTAGAACAGGATAAAGCGGCTAGAGATAATGAGATGAGATGAGATGTTGAAAAAAATAATTCGACCAATTTTTTAAAGTTTCATTTCCAAACTGATCAGATTATTGACCGAATTCAATAACTTAGCTAAGTGAAGTGAAGCTTGTGTTGTTTCTCAGTTCAGAAAAAAGTGCTGAAGTTCTTGTCTTGAGCACACACACGGAGAAGACACTTCCTCTATCATTCACTCCGTAACCTGTCAGGTTAACTGTCCATCATCATCAGGATACGTGTCTGTTATTCCATCCATTCTCTGTTCTCTCTCTCTCTCTCTTTCACTTCTTTTCTTTCTCCCTCCCTTCCTCTTTTCTCCCCTCCTCCATCTTTTCCTCCAGCTCATTACCTCGGTTAAATATATTCCCTTAAAAGTCCGTCCACGTGAGCACAAGACCGAGAGAAAGACAAAGGCGGCGAGTTAATTACTCATCATTTACAGCAGATGGCTGGAGATGATATGTAAATGGTACTGTGTGTGTGTGTGTGTGTGTGTGTGTGTGTGTGTGTGAGAGAGAGAGAGAGAGAGAGAGAGAGAGATTGTATGGTTTGGGGGACTGGGGTGATTTTATTCCCTGTAACACAAAGTTGATAACAACAGCCATAATTATAGGTTGTAATTTTCAGTAATTATGTGCAACCTGCTTTATTCTTATTTTACATATTAATGTCAAATGTAATGAGAGTGTAAACTTGCTTTCAATGTGTGTGTGTGTGTGTGTGTTGAGACACTTTATACGCTTTCTATGAAACCCATATTCATAAATCACTACGTCTGCATTTATTATGCATTATGTAATGGAGTGTGTGTGTACACACCTGACATGAAGCATCACGACTTGAAGCCTTGAATCACCCTGAAGTGGTTTCTTTCACACCGATGACTGGCTCACTGTACATTTTCCCAGTTTATATATATATATATATATATATATATAAAACCGTTCAAAAGTTTGGGGTCACTTTGAAATGTCCTTATTTTTGAAAGAAAAGCACTGTTCTTTTCACTGAAGATCACTTTAAACTAATCAGAAATGCACTCTATACATTGCTAATGTGCTAAATGACTATTCTAGCTGCAAATGTCTGGTTTTTGGTGCAATATCTCCATAGGTGTATAGAGGCCCATTTCCAGCAACTCTCACTCCAGTGTTCTAATGGTACAATGTGTTTGCTCATTGCCTCAGAAGGCTAATGGATGATTAGAAAACCCTTGTACAATCATGTTAGCACAGCTGAAAACAGTTGAGCTCTTTAGAGAAGCTATAAAACTGACCTTCCTTTGAGCAGATTGAGTTTCTGGAGCATCACATTTGTGGGGTCGATTAAATGCTCAAAATGGCCAGAAAAATGTCTTGAGTTTATTTTCTATTCATTTTACAACTTATGGTGGTAAATAAAAGTGTGACTTTTCATGGAAAACACAAAATTGTCTGGGTGACCCCAAACTTTTGAACGGTAGTATATATATATATATATATATATATATATATATATATATATATATATATATATATATATAGTGGTGATAGTGGTGATAGATGTGGCGATCCCAGCTGACGCCAACATCAAGAAGAAGGAACATGAGAAACTTGAGAAGTATAAAGGGTTGAAAGAGCAGCTGGAATGGATGTGGAAGGTCAAGGGTTGCATGGTCCCCGTGGTAGTGGGGGCACTTGGGGCAGTAACCCCCAAACTGGGAGAGTGGCTCCAGCAAATCCCAGGAACAACATCTGAAGCCTCAGTCCAGAAGAGTGCAGTACTAGGAACATCGAAGATACTGCGCAGAACCCTCAAACTCCCAGGCCTCTGGTAGAGGACCCGAGCTTGAGGATGACATGGATACCACCCCCCCGCCGGGGGTGAGAAGGAGATTTTTTTTTTTATATATATATATATATATATATATATATATATATATATATATATATATAGTCACTGCCTAAAAGTTGAGCTCCTGATGAGTGTAAAATGTGTTTGTAAATGGCAGCCAGAGCTGTCATTCATTACTCCTGTTCCGTGCGGAGCTGTCAGCCCAGGAAGTTGTATTTGTTATAACAGAGACACTCGCTGCTGTGTTTATATTCCCCGTGTGCCTCCGTCAGAGGTTTAATGTGGTATGTTATAAAGCTCTGCTGTCTGTCTGTCATCCTGATAGTTCATTCATGCACAGTGTGAAGTTTGTGTGCTGTTTATGGCGTGTGTTTTGTTTGTGTTCGGTGCATTGGTTGAATTGTGGTTTAGTACGAGACTGTGAGCACAGGGGCTAACGGTGCACGTCTGGTGAACTTGCAGAGGTTCGGCTGGTCCTTGTTTGAGCGGAGCGAGGTGTGTAACGTTCAGTCTCTACACATCACTCTGCAAAACTGTGTGTTTGTATTTGTTTACAACCAGGTTACATTCATTATTTTTGTTTTGTTTTCTTTAGTTGTCTCGGTGTATGGTGTACAGTGTTTGATGTCCGGTGTTTGATACTATACTTGTGTTCAAGAGGAATAAAACACATCTGCACCTGTCACAGTCTCTCTGCTGTTGATCTTAGTAAATAATCCTACGTTATTTTTTTAAAAAAAGCAAATTAAAAATACGTTCTGGATAAAAACCCATCTATCTTGTGTAATTAAAGATACACATTTTGTTGTCCGATGGTCGGGTATTTATGAATTACGTTGTCTTTCGCTTGCGATCAGGTTCCCTGTGGTGGTACACGGACGTCGTTCGTATGTATGGACGTCGTACGGTTGCAGAAATCAGGTTGATGCGTTCCCATATTCTCTTAAGTTTGGAGTTCCGCTATTACACAGCTACTTACTAGAGAAATCAATAATCTGGCACAAAATATTGATTTAAAAATGATTTCATTGCGGGGCGTCGTGGCTCAGGTGGTTAAGGCGCCATACCATGAATGCGGGCGACCCGGGTTCGATTCCGGCCCGAGGTCATTTCCCGATCCCTTCCCGTCTCTCCCGCTCATTTCCTGTCTCTACACTGTCCTATCCAATAAAGGTGCAAAAAGCCCAAAAAAAAAAAAAAAAAAAATGATTTCATTGCTTCCGCTTAAAAAAATAGTCCATTGGAGCTGCATCCACGGCAATGTAAACTCTTTAGCCTTCTTAAGATTAGCTTAGCATTATAATTCACATTCAACTGAGCATTAAAATTTATATTATAAAAATCTTCCATGGTGGGTGGCACGGTGGTGTAGTGGTTAGCGCTGTCGCCTCACAGCAAGAAGGTCCGGGTTCGAGCCCTGTGGCCGGCAAGGGCCTTTCTGTGCGGAGTTTGCATGTTGTCCACGTGGGTTTCCTCCGGGTGCTCCGGTTTCCCCCACAGTCCAAAGACATGCAGGTTAGGTAGGGTGACCAGATTTCCCTAGTCTGAAACTGGGACACTTTTGCGCGCGACCATGCTCGTGCACGCACACCTTTTTTTTACGTAAACGTGACACTTAGAGAGGTGCTCTTATCATTTTGTTGACGCTCACATTTATCAACATCTCACATGAAATAAAACAAACAGGCATGTTGTTATCTAGTAGCATAGTGGTATACAGATCAGTTAAATTACGGTCAGACAACAGATTTTGTAATGGCTGAGAATAGGCCAGGCTATGTCCATAGGCCACATTTAAACTGATTTATTTCACCTGTTTGTGAGAACACCAAGAAGAATGCATATGCACATGTAGGCTATATCTCTAAAATTGTATGCACTATAGCATGAACTTAAAAAGTAGATATGTGACCTCAACATAGCCTAGGTCAGAATCAACCTTACTAACCATTCCCCACAACTGAATGAATAAAGCAAGAAGATGTGGACAAAAGTGAACACTTTAATGGAAGGTGCAACAAGCTGTTCAACACAGCAATATGGCCAAACTGTCAGAATGGTATGTTAAACAGAAACAAAAAAGAGACAAGTGATTTGAGAATATACACTCAAACAAAACAGCAGTAAAGGAGGAGAGGGGCGACAGCCCGAGGAAAGCCCCCACAGGAGCCCACAGCATTTGCAACATAGGCTACCCAACTCAGTACAAGAACAAAGCACAGGAACAAAGATAAGGCGACTGTCAATCCACCCACCCTAAACAAAATTCATTAGCCTACGTATATTTACTTACAGTGTGTGCAGTAGGCTTCGTGCGCATTGTTCTGCACCTCTCGGAGGAAGGGGTAGGTGCCCTGTAAATCTTTGGAAAAGGTACATTTTCTTTTCAGCATAATTGCTGCGGCATTACTGCTGCTAGCTGCTAGACAAAGAACATTCGCGCCAGTTAATGTTTATTTTATTGTTGCATGGCAACACGTTCTGTTGTCTGGAATAATGTGGCTAAATAAACACCCATGCCACAGGGCCAGGGGGCAGTAACCAGGAAAGTTTGTGATTCCTGTCAGTTCATCAAAATAGTAAATGCAGACATTTCTCCGCTAATGATTCCCACACTGCTCAGTCGCAAACCGGGACATTTCCGTGTCCCTTCAGACTTTTTTGTCGGGACTCGGGACACACAACCCCAAATCGGGACTGGGACGTCTGGTCACCCTAAGGTTAGGTTAACTGGTGACTCTAAGGCCCTGTCTACACGGCAACAGATTCAGGTGACTCCGATACAATTGCTTATCGTTTAGGCCTGGCGTCCACATGGCACCGGCGTTTTGGGTGCCCAAAACGCAATCTTTTTGAGAACGGGTTCCAGAGTGGAAAGATCTGGCAACGTTGCCGTTGTGAAGTCGCCTGGATGAGTAGAACGGATTTGTTTACGATGATGTCACAACCACATGACTGTGAGTGCTTCACGCCGGGTAGAAGTGTAACGAATATCACCAGGATATCACCAGGAAAAAGCCTTACAGAGCACTAGTGAGAGTGAAACACAAGCTTGGATATTATTATTATTATTATTATTATTATTATTATTATTATATTCAGTGTTAGTTCACAGTAGTAATGCAAGAAGCAGAATAGTGACAGTAATAGTGAAGCAAAAACATGCAATTGTACAAACACTGCAGCTCTACAGCAAAATATTCATTTATGAAATGGTCTGATTCTTAACACCAGTAGTGCCAATGATCTTCTCATTGTGATGTGATGCGAGTTGTCAACAAATCCTATAACTTGGTTCATGAAACGCGCTTACAAAATAATTTCACTGTGAATATTTATTGTGTAATGGTGCACAGTGAGAGAGAGAGAGAGAGAGAGAGACTCTGCCCTTAGGGCAGAGTCAATCCCGCCAGCAAAAATAGGGGAAAAAAAGGAGCGATCTCACCTCTTCAGATGTTGGTTTTAGTCCTACAATACATTCCTCAAAAAGGGCGTAGAGGAGCAAATTAATCCATCAACGTGTAGCATTCAATTTATTCCGGACCATTAAAGACGCCGCCTTCCGCGTAGAATCATACGTCATCCTCACCGCCATATTGGATAGGTCAAAGCGGAGAATAAAGATTCATGCGCTGCCTTTAACTGTACCAACAGGTTTACCATCCAAACGAGATCACATGGGATTACCTTTCACAGGTGAGAAACAACAAATTAATCCATCAACGTGTAGTATTCAATTTATTCCGGACCATTAAAGACGCTGCCTTCCGAGTAGAATCATACGTCATCCTCGCCACCATATTGGATAGGTCAAAGCGGAGAATAAAGATTAGCTGCGTTTAGCTGTACCAACAGGTTTGCCGTCCAAACGAGATCACATGGGATTACCTTTCACAGGTGAGACTGGAAAAATACTTTTCATTCTATTTGGTCATTATAATGTAATTTTACGAACAGATTTTCCTGACTTTGTGGCTAATATGAAGTCTCGCGCATAATAGTTTATGCGCATGCGTCCTTACTTCTTCTATTGTTCTGGTGTCTCCGAAGGGGCCGTCTTACAGCGCCCCTAGAGGTGTGGCATGTGTATTGCATCGTTTTCAGCAAGCGTTGCGTTGCCATATGGACCTGATATTTTACTGATCGTTGCCCATTTGGATGCGATATATTTTTAAATAACATCTCGTTGCCGTTGTCGTGTGGATGTAGCCTAAATTGAGCGTAGGTGTGAATGTGAGTGTGAATGGTTGTCTGTGTCTATGTGTCAGCCCTGTGATGACCTGGCGACTTGTCCAGGGTGTACCCCGCCTCTCGCCCGTAGTCAGCTGGGATAGGCTCCAGCTCGCCTCCGACCCTGTAGAACAGGATAAAGCGGCTAGAGGAGATGAGATGAGAAATCTTCCATGGTGTTTTCTTATGGAGTAATGTTTGTTGTTGTTAATTTGATTATTAAAGCAGCGAAATTTACCAGACTTCTTTCTGCAGATTGATCTGATTGGACACGACCCTCCAGAGTCTATGATCAGAACTGTGTCCATAGCAACTGTCTGCGATTCAGGAATAAGGGACTGTAGAACGCTGTAATTGACCAATCAGAACCGAGTCGTGTAATACTGAGTATTAATCTGGTCATGATTGGAAGCTTGTGAGTGTTTGTTATATTAATAATGTTTCATAAAGTATTATAATGTTCTATAATTGGAGTATTTTCTTGATGTCATGTGTGTTGTAGCACAAGCGTCACTAGTGAAGTGTGAGTGTGACTGTTCATTATAATAGCACGTGTGGTGTAGCAAATACTGAACAAATAAGGACCTGTGTATAATTACAGTATCAAGCAACCATGATATTTATTGATTAAAAAGTTAATTTACAGTTAATTATCATTAATGACTTTATCAATGACACAGTGGTGTAATGAAGCACTTGTTTCCTGTCTTCAATCACTGCATGTTAAAAAAGTATAACATATAGTTTAACGTAATATAGTCCTGATATCTGTGTCATTGTAATGTAATTATAATTAAAGAAGAGGTTTGTAATTCCCAGCGCCCTCTGCTGTCTGAGAGATAATGAACACAGACCTGATGAGAAGTCTTTCCATTCCTTTTAACTGACTCCACCCACTTTGTGAGTTTCGCAAAACATGCACTAATGAGCAGCCCTGTTCTAGATGGAGGTGGAGCTTATTTCAGGGCCAGAAAAAAAAGGCAAACTGAATCATGAAATAAGGAAAGGAATGAGAATTACTGCTTGGCAACATTGCAGGTAACAGTTACTGAAAACGATGTTTAAAATGAAGTGATTTTTACAGGCCGAGAAAGAGTTTGAATCTTACAAACTGCCGCTTTAAAAAACATAATTCCTTGAGGTTATTTAACATATAGTCATGATGATTTTTTTCTTGTTACAGGAGGAAATTTTGACCTTCTCGTTGACATTTTTTTTTTGGAGGGGGGGCAGCACAGTGGTGTAGTGGTTAGCACTGTTGCCTCACAGCAAGAAGGTTCTGGGTTCGAGCCCAGCGGCCGACGAAGGCTTTTCTGTGTGGGTTTCCTCCGGGTGCTCCAGTTTCCCCCACATGGAGGTTAGGTTAATTGGTGGCTCTAAATTGACTGTCGGTGTGAGTGTAAATGGTTGTGTGTCGGCCCTGCGATGATCTGGTGAGTTGTCCAGGGTATACCCCGCCTCTCACCCATAGTCAGCTGGGATAGGCTCCAGCTTGCCCATGACCATGTATAGGATAAGCAGTTACAGATAATGGATAGATGGATGGATAGTTGACTTTTTACTATATATACATTTTATTTATATATACACATATAAGATACTGACTCAGTTATTACTTGGATGCCATTTCTAATTGTGTAGGAGTGCCAGAACTTTCTGTACGGGTTTGCTTTTTGTTCTCGTGTGTGTGTCCACATCTGCTTGCTAATGAAGTCTGAATTCAGCCCACTTTCTCAGTCCCACAGTGCAAACCCACTCATCTTTACACACTGCTAATGACCACAGGCAGAATGCACACAGCCTTTTTCTGCACACTGGTTCAATAGAGGAGCACACTCCTGCTGCTGCTGCTGCTGCTGCTGCTGCTGCTGTGAACATGTGGGACATCAGCCGAGGCCTGGCGGAGCCAATGTGCAAAATTAGCTTTTCATATCTAACAGGTCATTTACAAAAACGCTGCACTTTGTGGAGAAGGTTGCTTTCACCTGGTGGAAGGTTTGGGCTTTTTTTTAACGATTTGTGCTTCTGAGACTGTATAGCGTTGTCGTGTCAGAGATCCATAAAGATCAGAAAGCATGGATCAGAAAGAATCCTCTGGGTCTGTGTTAAAAAAATAATTAGCACACGTATTAATGCATTGCTGTAGTTTACTCCAGTCCTCTTCATCACTGGCTTTAAAGCAACGAGGACCTCTGTTGGCAGAAATACAGCATGATGGTAAATGACACAATGACCACCAAGAACGTGACAGTAGAGGACACTACGACTACGTGCTGCACTCATTACATCACATGGCATTTAGCGAACACTCTTATCCAGAGCAACGTACAACGAGACGTACACTCGAACATGCTTGTTAGCGTGAATAGACAGTGTTCGCTGATGTTGTCAAAAACGAATCCTAAATATTTCATCTCATCTCATTATCTGTAGCCACTTTATCCTGTTCTACAGGGTCGCAGGCAAGCTGGAGCCTATCCCAACTGACTACGGGCGAAAGGCGGGGTACACCCTGGACAAGTCGCCAGGTCATCACAGGGCTGACACATAGACACAGACAACTATTCACACTCACATTCACACCTACGCTCAATTTAGAGTCACCAGTTAACCTAACCTGCATGTCTTTGGACTGTGGGGGAAACCGGAGCACCCGGAGGAAACCCACGCGGACACGGGGAGAACATGCAAACTCCACACAGAAAGGCCCTCGCTGGCCCCGGGGCTCGAACCCGGACCTTCTTGCTGTGAGGCGACAGCGCTAACCATTTAGGATTTAGGATTCGTTCCACCACCGTGCCGCCTCCTAAATATTTTTAAAGGTGTTTTTATTTCATAACAGAAAAAGGATTTGATTTTCGTCAGTGTCTGTACAGCGCTCTGTATCCGTCAGGACATTTTCCATGATGTAAAAGAGTGAAATTCTTCAGGACAAAAGAGTTTGTGTTTTGTAGTTTCTCAGTAACATGAACAAACTGTAGGTTGTTTTTTTTTTTATCCTTCCACTGCCTCAAATACATATACATTTTTAAAAAATAATAATAATAATGTATTTATCTTCCTTAAAATGGCTTATTAAATAAGGGGAAATTATTATTATTATTATTATTATTATTATTATTATTATTATTATTATTATTTAAACAGGAGTAGTTGGTTTCTTGTTGCCATATGGCAACAATGTGCAATGGTGGAAAGTGCTATAAAATCTATTTTTTCCTTAAAAATGTACCTTTCCTTCTTCATCTTAATCTTCTCAATCTCAACAAACTTCATAATCATAAATATTTACACTGCTAAAATAATTGAGTTACAAAATAATCCAATAAAATGGATTAAAAAAATATTCTGAAAATATTATTCCAAAAATAAAGTTACAAATAATCCATATTTTAATTACCTGGAACACATTTCATACAGTGGCTTGCAAAAGTATTCATCCCCCTTGGTATTTGTCCTGTTTTGTCGCATTACAAACTGGAATTAAAATGGATTTTTGGAGGGTTAGCACCATTTGATTTACACAACATGCCGACCACTTTAAAGGAGAAAATTGTTGCTTTATTGTGATACAAACAATAATTAAGATGAAAAAACAGAAATCTGGAGTGTGCATAGGTATTCACTCCCCAAAGTCAATACTTTGTAGAGCCACTTTTTGCTGCAATTACAGCTGCAAGTCTCTTGGGGTATGTCTCTATTAGCTTAGCACATCTAGCCACTGGGATTTTTGCCCATTCCTCAAGGCAAAACTGCTCCAGCTCCTTCAAGTTAGATGGGTCGTGTTAGTGTACAGCAAGCTTTAAGTTATGCCACAGATTCTCAATTGGATTGAGGTCTGGGCTTTGATTAGACCATTCCAAGACATTTAAATGTTTCCCTTTAAACCACGCCAGTGTAGCTTTAGCAGTATGTTTAGGGTCATTGTCCTGCTGGAATGTGAACCTTCGTCCCAGTCTCAAACCTCTGGCCGACTCAAACAGGTTTTCCTCCAGAATTGCCCTGTATTTAGTGCCATCCATCTTTCCTTCAGTCCTGACCAGCTTTCCTGTCCCTGCAGATGAAAAACATCCCCACAGCATGATGCTGCCACCACCATGCTTCACTGTAGGAATGGTGTTCTCAGGGTGTTGGGTTTGCGCCACACATGGCATTTCCCATGATGGCCAAAAAGATCAGTTTGAGTCTCATTTGACCAGAGAATCTTCTTCCATGTGTTTGGGGAGTGTGCCACATGCTGTTGGGCAAACTACAAACATGTTTTCTTCAGCAATGGCTTTTTTCTGGCCACTCTTCCATAAAGCCCCGCCCACTCTGTGGAGTGCACAGGTTAAAGTGGTCCTATGGACAGATACTCCCATCTCCGCTGTGGATCTTTGCAGCTCCTTCAGTGTTATCTTTGGTGTCTTTGTTGCATCTCTGATTAATGCCCTCCTTGCCCGGTCTGTGAGTTTTGGTGGGTGGCCTTCTCTTGTCAGGTTTGTTGTGGTGCCACATTCTTTCCATTTTGCTATAATGGATTTAATGGTGCTCTGTGGGATATTCAAAGTTTGGGATATTTTTCAATAACCCAACCCTGATCTATACTTCTCCACAACTTTTTGTCTCTGACCTGTTTGGAGGCTCCTTGGTTCTCATGTTGCTTGCTTAGTAGTGTTGCAGAGTCAGGGTCCTTCCAGAACAGGCTGATTTATACAGACATCATGTGACAGATCATGTGACACTTTGATTGCACACAGATGGATCTTAATCAACTAATTATGTGACTTATGAAGTGAATTGGTTGGAGCAGCTCTTATTGAGGAGTTTCATACAAAAGGGGGTGAATACTTATGCACACTCCAGATTTCTGTTTTTTCATCTTCATTATTGTTTGTGTCACAATAATTTTTCTTTTTCGCCTTTAAAGTTGTAGGCATTTTGTGTAAATCAAATGTTCCAGCTTGTAATGCAACAAAACAGGACAAACATGGGGGGGGTATACTTTTGCAAGACACTGTATATCTATCCAGTTTGAAAATAAACTGTGAGGGTTTTTTGTTTGTTTGTTTAAATACTGAAAAATACTTCGGTTTTCACAGCCCTCGGATGACGACCTTGACGGCGTCAAGCATCTGCTGAAAAGCGAAGTGTAAATTAAAACACAGCATTTCCTGCTCATATAACCTGATACTGTAATTATGTTTCATAACAAAAGAAAAGCCCACCTTTTAACCAATAAATAGTAAAACATGGGTGTTTTATGTCTTTCAAAAAAAAAGACATAAAATAATTGTTGCCATATGGCAACAGCATGCAGTAATTTCAGGAGAGAGGAAGAAAAAGACTGAAGGTCTGTTTAAACAGTTTACTGGTAAGTAATTGAGAACAGGAACGTGTTTTCGTGGATGTTCCACAATATTAAAATGTAATTATAAACAGATAAAAAGTATGACATGTCGTGATGTAATGAATAAAAAGCTAATAATCTTATTCGCATGTTATGTATTATTCTTTCTTTTCTTTTTTCGTAAATGTGCCAGGTCATTGTTAGGTTTCCTCCTCCACCATGTAATGTAGACGTGTAGAAGACAAATGAAGAGGTCAGGAGCGAGTGGGAGGAACACCATGTTGTATTCGCACCACGTAACTGCAGAAAACGAGTGCGCCCAGTGGATTTGGACATGCGACTAAATTGAGTGGCTTAACGGAAATGTATGCATGGACGTAAAGAAAACCAGCTTTTTAAACACATTTTTTTTTTGCGAGTCTGCACATGAGCATCTGTCATGTTTGTTAAACGAAGAGTAAACATAATTAACATGCAAAATACATTGGGGGAAAAAAATGCACAAGTTTCAGGTCCACCTACAATCTAGGTCACTCTTTTAGGTGTCCGATTACTTCCTGACTGCAGCTCAGAAAGAGATGAGCACCACAGAGCAGATGCTATTCGGGTGGCGGTTTGTTCTCAGCACAGCAGTAACACTGACATGGTAACGCGTGGGTCGAGAAACAGTCCAATAAAGCCAGGTACGAGGAGTGCAGTAATCAGAAGCTGACTCAGATGAAGACTAGAGGACATTTAGTCTCTGACCGAATACCTACAAGGTGACCGATGAGGTAGGAGTGTGTCAAGTATATTTTAAACGCATCACTGCTGTAGCTGATCCACTTGGACTTGCATCACGCACACGAACATGTCAGTATCACCAGCGAAATAATACCTACCTGGCAGTGCTCTTGTGCTAATCTCACACTGCACACAGCTGCACTCAGTAATTGTATACCTACAGCATGTGGTACTCAGACCTGAGAAAATGGCCACCGAGAGCGTATGTTTATTTATTTTGCATGTTGAGTCTCTTCACTGCTCCCGTTTAGCGAAGTCTTGCCTTGGTTTGATTGCTGAATTGTTTGATTTTGACCTGTTTACAACGTACGACTATGACTGTGTCTTATATCAAATCCAAAACAAAATCCACCCTGAGGAATCCTCAGCTAAGGTCAAAAGAAAACTGGAAAAGTCAGACACGTTTCTTTCTTTCTTTCTTTCTTTCTTTCTTTCTTTCTTTCTTTCTTTCAGTCTTTACATGGGAAACAATTTCACCATAGTGTGCACGCATTTCTTTTTACAGTTTCTGTATTATCATCATCATCACATGTAACGGACATTATTCGCTCCATAAATCCCCTTTTTTGTCTTCTCCCAATATGTCTATATATGAAAATAAAAATGTCTGCGCACAATGGTGAAACTGTTTCCTGTGTGAAGACCCAAAGAAGAAAAACTGCATGCTACCTTTCCAGGCCTTCAACACCTTAAAAACAGCACAAAAAGACATGAACCTAGTTCAAAAACCTGTAAAGGGAAATACGTTTCTTCTTTTTTTTTTTCAGTTTTTGCATAATACATTCACCATAGTGTGCATGCTATTTATTTATTTATTTATTTATTTATTTATCTATCAATCAGTTTATGCAATCCGCCCTGTTCTCATCATTTGGTCCAGACATTATTCACTCCATTTTTATAGCTATCGCCTCACAGAGGCTGTAGCCGCTATGTCATCATGTTGTAAGAATGTAAGAATGAGTGTAACGATCGTGCACTGCGCATACACATACACATGTTCCGATTAAAATGGCCGGTGAGCGTATACAATTCGGTTCACCATTCGAAATAAATGGACTAGACTAAAGAAATCACTTTCAGACATGTTTATGCTTATTACAGAGGGAAAGTGCATTCCACTGAACTCTAGCGCCGGGCCATTTCCGGGAAATAAGAGTTTGGGTCATGGCGACAGCGTGTGTATGTCAGCCTCAGTTCGGAGGTTTCAGTTTCGAAAACTGTAAGAGTAGAATAATATAAAGTACAGACACTTGGTATATTTTACTTCTGTGATTTTTAAATTGTTTATTTTTGGATTACGCTTCATTTTTGTAGCTACTGCCTCATAGAGTAAATACAGTGGATATAAAAAGTCTACACACCCCATTAAAATGATAGGCTTTTCTGATGTAAAAAAAAAAACAATGAGACCACGATAAATAATTTCAAAACTTTTCACACCTTTAACGTGACCTATAACCTGTACAATTCAATTGAACAAACAAATCTATTCGGGGGAAAAACATAAAAAATAAAAAAATGTACAATAAGCTGGTTGGGTAAATGTGCACACCCTTAAACTAATACTTTCCTGAAGCACCTTTTGATTTAATTACAGCATTCAGTCTTTTTGGGTCGGAGTCGATCAGCCTGCCACATCTAGACTTGGCGATATTTGCCCACTCTTCCTTGCAAAAGCGCTCCAAATCTGTCAGATTGCGAGGGCGTCTCTTGTGCACAGCCCTCTTCAGGCCACCCCACAGATTTTCAATTGGATTTAGGTCTGGGCTCTGGCTGGGCCGTTCCAAAACTTTTTTTGGGTCATTGTCATGCTGAAAGATGAAATTCCTCTTCATTTTCAGCTTTCTAGCAGACACCTGAAGGTTTTGGGCCAAAATTGACTGGTATTTCGAACTGTTCATAATTCCCTCCACCTTGACTAAAGCCCCTGTTCCAGCTGAAGAAAAACAACCCCAAAACATGATGTTGCCACCACCATGCTTCACCGTGGGTATGGTGTTCTTTTGGTGATGCGCAGTGTTGTTTTTGCGCCAAACATACCTTTTGGAATTGTGGCCAAAAAGTTCAACCTTGGTTTCATCAGACCGTAACACATTTTCCCACATGCTTTTGGGAGAGTTGATGGATTTTTTTTTTCTGCAAAATTTCGCCGGGCCTGGATGTTTTTATTTGACCCTACCTCATAGTCCAGACATATGGAGAATATGGGAGATTGTTGTCACATGTAGTACACAACCAGTACTTGGCAGAAATCCCTGCAGCTCCTTCAGTGTTGCTGTGGCCTCTCGGCAGCCTCCCTGACCAGTTTTCGTCTTGTCTTTTCATCAATTTTGGAGGGATGTCCAGTTCTCGGTAATGTCACTGTTGTCCCATACCTTCTCCACTTCTTGATGTCTGTCTTCACTGTGCTCCATGGTATATCTAATGCTGTGGAAATGTTTTCGTCCCCTTCTCCTGACTGATACCTTTCAACAATGAGATCCCTTTGATGCTTTGTAAGCTCTCTGTGAATGCTGGCTTTTGCTGGAGGAGGCAACTGAGTAAACATCTGAACTTTATTTGGGTGAATCAGAGTCATTTTAATTGATGGCAGGTGTGAACCCAAAAAGACTGAACGCTGTAATTAAATCAAAAGGCGTTTCAACAAAGTATTAGTTTAAGGGTGTGCATACTTATGCAACCAGCTTATTGTACATTTTTTATTTTTTATGTTTTTCCCCCGAACAGATTTGTTTGTTTTTCAATTGAATTGTACAGGTTATAGGTCACATTAACATACATGTCAACCTATACGGAATGTCCGTATTTTATACGGATTTGATTCAATAAACGTAGTATACAGGAGTATAAATAAAGTTATACGGATTCTTAAAAAAAACTTCAATATTTATTTAGAGCTATAATCAATTCCCACGATGATAAAAGAACGCATAACATTTACAAACGTACTGTACACCACAGACAGCCAGTAAAGAGTCTTATGAAATCGCACGTTATCTTGTGGTAGCGAGACTTCGTTCCACTTTTGATCATGCGCACACCGCACTGCGAGAATCCCGCCAACCGTGAAGTCATAGACGCCGGCTTCTGCGTAGAATCATACATCATCCTCGCCCGAGAATAAAGATGCCTCAGTCATGTGCTGCGTTTAACTGTACCAACAGGTTTACCGTCCAAACGAGATCACATGGGATTACCTTTCACAGGTGAGACTGGAAAAATACTTTTCATTGTATTTGGTCATTATAACGTAATTTTACGAACAGATTTTCCTGACTTTGTGGCTAAGATGAAGTCTCGTGCATAATAGCCACTCGGTGAAACCTGTCTCCAAACAACGAAGTATTTCCTTCGTAACTACGCTGATAACACTTTGTATTTTTGTCAAACATTGGAGCTTTGTATTCATTCTGAAGGTTTATTGTTATTAATATTGAATAAAAAGTAACTGGGATATATCATTGTTGATTATCATTCAACATTTAGGTAAATTATTTTAATTTGCATCTTATATGGATTTTATAAGGGAAATACAGATTTTGGAGGTTGGTTATACAGGTTTGATTGACCAAAGGTTGACATGTATGCATTAAAGGTGGGAAAAGTTTTGAAATTATTTATCGTGGTCTCATTTTTTTACATCAGAAAAACCTGTCATTGTAATGGGGTGTGTAGACTTTTTATATCCACTGTATATATGCTATACTTACTGGATGGACATGTTATCAGAAAACAATTTTATTTATAAGCAGTAGACACATGTACCCATAGGGTACCTATTTTTAATATTTTATTTTCCAATACATCTTACAACACATGCTTCAGTACGTTACTGTAGATACACAATCTGCTTACACTTTCACTTTCTTTGCTATAGGTTACGTCGTTTGCAGAAACTGATTATACTTAATTTGTATTATTATTATTATTATTATTATTATTAACAACATCTCTTTTTAATCCAGCTCAAATAAAACGCAAGTCATTTTATCCGTATAGCACTTTTATCAACAGCCATTGTCGCAAAGCAGCTGTATGAAAAATTAAAGACTTTAAACATATGAGCTAATTTCATCCCTATTAAATTTATTTATCCCTGACGATCAAGCCTGAGGCGACGATGGCAAGGAAAAACTCCCTCAGACAACACGAGGAAGAAACCTCGAGAGGAACCAGACTCAAAAGGGAACCCATCCTCATCTGGGTGATAACAGATAGCGTGATTATAAATAACTCGCTTCTATAACAGTGTCCTATAGAGTCACAAAGTACAACTGGAAAAGTACAACCAGGAAATTCATTATCGTTTTAACATGAAGTGTGTTTTGTTGAAGTTTTAAACTGTTCATTGATGGAAACTTGAGTGCAAAATTGTTCATGACAACTGCAGGCCGAAAGTTATCATGACATTTGTAGTCCTATACCATCGCAAGTGTCCAGAGCGTCTTCCAAGTGCGACTTTCGACTGTCCGTATGGTATGGGGTCGTCCTCCACAGGAGCGACGTGATGAGACTCCAGCCAGACGTAGGGCATCAGGATGGATCATGCAGGTCCGAGGAGCAGAAGAGGTCAGTATCACTGGTGTCTCAAGATGGACATATAACTCAACAGAGAGAGACACAGACCCATGGTATTTTGTTCCAAAACTCATAATTTGGAGTAAAAATGCAGCTCTGGCAACCCTTTATCTCAGTTTGCAATGTATATGTATTCACAAATTGTATGCAAACGTTTTTTATTTATCAGAATGAATGCATCAGGAAATATTGTATATCTGGGTTTGTGGAGAATTCTCACTCGTGGAGTTTCCTCATGCATGCCCACACACACACACACACACACACACACACACACACACACACACGTCCTACCTGCAGAAATCACAAGCTTTTTTTTTTGCTTTTTTTTTCCCAGAAATGTGTGTGTGTGTGTGTGTGTGTGTGTGGGCTGTTTGATCTGGGCAGATTACTGGATAAACAGGGGTCCTTTCCCTGAGCGGAAATCCATTATGCACTCCGTATCCACAGCTGCTTGTCATGCATTGGCTGCCTCGAATCCCTGCGAATCAAAGGTGTCCGTTCTGCCTCCAGTGCTGCCATGAATATTTATGTGCTTTGCAGGCAGAGGCGTTCTGTGATGTAATTGCAGTATACCAAAGAGCTCGACATTACAGAGCCAAGCCCCTGTACAAAACCACCACGCCCGTATGCCTTATTCACACGGTTTTATTCAATATCTACAAATACTACATCCGTAAGAAGCGTTATCGTACTTTCCCACTTTCCTGAATGTGTCCTGCACGTGAATATGACTAATTATAAGAAATTATACACTTAAACCAGATCCTGTAAGATCCTGTATTACACTATAATAATGTTCATGTTAAAGTTAATGTACTCGCATTTATAATAAGTGTACAGGTTTCAAATATTTTGTTCTCTTTCTTCCAAAAACTGACGCTTGGGAGAACCTTTCTTTTCCAGGACATGTTTTGGGTTTTGTGGTTTTTGAGAATTCTTCTCTCAAGAATCAGGAGCACAGGAACACATCCACCTACGCTGGCAGACTCTGACTTATTTAGAGCATGATGAAAACGTCAGGACGTATACACACAACGCGAAACAAAACCAATCCACAGATAAAGGTGTTTCACTTGGAGCTTTTTTGAATCTCTTCCTTTCCATCTTCTTCTGAATGTTGTTTCATACGCCACACAGGGCCGAGGTGTCGCACGAAAGCTGAAATTCTCCTTTCGCTTCAACCTGATGCATAATTCTGCATGATCTGAGATGACTGATGAACCACATGTACATCACTCCAGTTCATAAACGTGAAAATCAAACACTTTACAGTAATTAGACAAATCATACGTACAAATAGATGAAGGTTATCGAACATTACTAGCATCATTTACTGCATTAGTTAACAAACTCTTTAACAAACATTATTGTAAGGAATAAAACACTTGAGGGCGTGGCTTGATGAAGTGGATTTACTGTTACTGTTCCAAAGAGTTTTCTTCCTCTTCTTCCTTGTATACAATTCACCAGAGATTATATTTTCTATTTATTTAATAATGGCACGTCATACTTTTCTGTACATTTTATAGTTACATTTCTTGCTTTCTTGGAACGCCCACAAAACATGTTATTTCTTGTTATCACGTGTTTAAGCAGCTTGATTGTTGAGTACTTTATACTGATTGGTCAATTATTTGATTCTATAACAAACTATTGCTATGAACCACGGAAGCATTAAATGAAATCATTTTTAAACCAATAAAAAACATTTTGAAATCAATATTTTGTGTCAGGTTATTGATTTCTTTAGTAAGTAGCCATGTACTAAGTGGAATGATGGTCATTTTTGCTCAGTAAACCCCGTCAGGATGATGCTAAACCCTTGGGCATCGCCCCGTGGGGGTTTATTATGCAATAATGACCGCCTTGCTGTACACTATCCCTTACACAAGCACATGTTCATGTTGACCTTTCACTTTGTTTACATTTTTTTGTCTTATTGAGAATGTTAACAAGAAGGATCAACTCCTCTGTACTGAAGACTTTCCTGCAGGAAAACCGACTGACACTGGAGACTCCTTCCATAAACGTGAAACAATTCTTTACAGAAAGGTTAAGAAGGTTTTGAATCTATTTATTGTTGTCATGGTAGCACCAAAGGACGCCGAAGTCCATTACCCAGAATGCACCTCCAACCATGGAGTCCAGCTCCCAGTTCACACATTCAATTTCGTGTGATTACTGACACGTAGACTCAATCACCACCAAACTACTGAAGCACGCTCATGTCTGACATCCCAAGCCGTGAATTCGTGTTTGCTCCTTCCCACGTTCGTTATCTCGTCTCGTCCTGTCTGTACATCACCTGACCCTTTACCTGATTCTGGATTCTGACCTTGAGATTTATTTGTTCATAGATTTGTTCTTGTCAACCTTTATTTTTAATTAAATATTCCCTGCAACTTTCTCTACCGCTTGACAATCATAATATTAGACCTGGGTTAGATGAAGTCTCTAATTTACTAGAGAAATGATAATATATGAATATAACAAGTGTGTGAATACAAACTTGTGAATTGTTGTTGCACTACTTTCTGAGCTGCTGTTATAGAAAATGAATCAACATCTTCTGGCCAATCAGAATATAATCAGTAATATAATATAATTTCTGTAACTGTTCACAAATTAGCACAGGCATTAGCTGATGTTTGTCTAAAGTTTAACTAAATATGCTGGTGGGTAACAAGGGTTAATAAATCCACATAAATGTTTACCATGAATTAAAATAAAATTAATTAAAGCATGTTATTAAATGTTGATAATACATGTGGGAATGGTTTTGGAGCCCACTGTTTAACCTCACCACAAACTGCTGCAAATTGAAATGAAGAAGAAATGAAGAAATTAACAAATGAAGAAGAAATGAAGAAATTGAAATGAAGAAATGAAGAAGAAATGAACAAATGAAGAAGAAGAAGGAGGAGGAAATGAAGAAGAAATGAACAAATGAAGAAGAAGAAATTGAAATGAAGAAGAAATGAACAAATGAAGAAGAAGAAGAAGAAGAAGAAGAAGAGGAAATTGAAATGAAGAAGAAATGAACAAATGAAGAAGAAGAAGGAGGAGGAGGAGGAGGAGAAAATGAAATGAAGAAGAAATAAACAAATGAAGAAGAAGAAGGAGGAGGAGGAGGAGAAATTGAAATGAAGAAGAAATTGAAATGAAGAAGAAATGAACAAATGAAGAAGGAGGAGGAGAAAATGAAATGAAGAAGAAATGAACAAATGAAGAAGAAGAAGAAGAAGAAGAAGAAGAAGAAGAAGAAGAAATTGAAATGAACAAATGAAGAAGAAGAAGAAGAAGAAGAAGAAGAAGAAATTGAAATGAAGAAGAAATGAACAAATGAAGAAGGAGGAGGAGAAAATGAAATGAAGAAGAAATGAACAAATGAAGAAGAAGAAGAAGAAGAAGAAGAAGAAGAAGAAGAAAAAGAAGAAGAAATTGAAATGAAGAAGAAATGAACAAATGAAGAAGAAGAAGAAGAAGGAGGAGGAGGAGGAGGAGGAGGAGAAAATGAAATGAAGAAGAAATGAACAAATGAAGAAGAAGAAGAAGGAGGAGGAGGAGGAGGAGAAATTGAAATGAAGAAGAAATGAACAAATGAAGAAGAAGAAGAAATTGAAATGAAGAAGAAATGAACAAATGAAGAAGAAGAAGAAGAAGGAGGAGGAGGAGGAGGTGGAGGAGGAGAAAATGAAATGAAGAAAAAATGAACAAATGAAGAAGAAGAAGAAGAAGAAGAAGAAGAAGAAGAAGAAGAAATTGAAATGAAGAAGAAGAAGAAGAAGAAGGAGGAGGAGGAGGAGGAGGTGGAGGTGGAAGAGGAGAAATTGAAATGAAGAAGAAATGAACAAAAGAAGAAGAAGAAGAAGAAGAAGAAGAAATTGAAATGAAGAAGAAATGAACAAATGAAGAAGGAGGAGGAGAAAATGAAATGAAGAAGAAATGAACAAATGAAGAAGAAGAAGAAGAAGAAGAAGAAGAAATTGAAATGAAGAAGAAATGAACAAATGAAGAAGAAGAAGAAGAAGAAGAAGAAGAAGAAATTGAAATGAACAAATGAAGAAGAAGAAGAAGAAGAAGAAGGAGGAGGAGGAGGAGGAGGAGGAGGAGAAAATGAAATGAAGAAGAAATGAACAAATGAAGAAGAAGAAGAAGAAGAAGGAGGAGGAGGAGGAGGAGGAGAAATTGAAATGAAGAAGAAATGAACAAATGAAGGAGGAGAAAATGAAATGAAGAAGAAATGAACAAATGAAGAAGAAGAAGAAGAAGAAGAAGAAGAAGAAGAAGAAGAAGAAGAAGAAAAAGAAGAAGAAGAAATTGAAATGAAGAAGAAATGAACAAATGAAGAAGAAGAAGAAGAAGAAGAAGAAGAAGAAGAAGAAGAAGAAGAAATTGAAATGAAGAAGAAATGAACAAATGAAGAAGGAGGAGGAGAAAATGAAATGAAGAAGAAATGAACAAATGAAGAAGAAGAAGAAGAAGAAGAAGAAGAAGAAGAAGAAGAAAAAGAAAAAGAAGAAATTGAAATGAAGAAGAAATGAACAAATGAAGAAGAAGAAGAAGAAGAAGAAGAAGAAGAAGAAGAAGAAATTGAAATGAACAAATGAAGAAGAAGAAGAAGAAGGAGGAGGAGGAGGAGGAGGAGGAGAAAATGAAATGAAGAAGAAATGAACAAATGAAGAAGAAGAAGAAGAAGGAGGAGGAGGAGGAGGAGAAATTGAAATGAAGAAGAAATGAACAAATGAAGAAGAAGAAGAAATTGAAATGAAGAAGAAATGAACAAATGAAGAAGAAGAAGAAGAAGAAGAAGAAGAAGAAGGAGGAGGAGGTGGAGGAGGAGAAAATGAAATGAAGAAAAAATGAACAAATGAAGAAGAAGAAGAAGAAATTGAAATGAAGAAGAAGAAGAAGAAGAAGAAGAAGGAGGAGGAGGAGGAGGAGGAGGAGGTGGAGGTGGAAGAGGAGAAATTGAAATGAAGAAGAAATGAACAAAAGAAGAAGAAGAAGAAGAAGAAGAAGAAGAAATTGAAATGAAGAAGAAATGAACAAATGAAGAAGAAGAAGAAGAAGAAGAAGAAGAAGAAGAAGAAGAAATGGGGGAAAGAAACAAGATGTGGACCACTATATAGCATTCGACTAACCAGGCAGGACAAGTGGGTGTCTGTCAGTCAGATAAACTCCGCCTCTTGTATTGTCAGAGTGGGTGTGGCTTTGAAGTGGACACTAAAGAGAGATGCTGCGTTTTAAAAAAAAAACTCATCTCACTCGTCTAACATCTAAAATCATGGACTGTGGTGTGTGTGTGTGTGTGTGTTTAGAAGGCTGCTGTTAGTATTCAGTGGCTGATTTACCCATCCGCCCTGTGTCTACCTCCTGCTCCGCTACATCACTGAGGGACCTGCCACAGTCTGACAGTCGTTATTCACACAGTGACCATCTGCCTGGCTGCACCACACACACACACACACACACACCAAAGCACTGCATTCAAACATGTCTGACAAGGACGGTGAAGGACTGTCGTTAACCTCTCAGCGCCGATGCAAAGTCAGGAGAAAGGACACACACGGCTCGCGGTATATAATTATCCTGCGTGTTATCTCTCCAATCCCCGTCACACTCCTTTTCCTCAGTGTATGAATTATTCATAGGTTCCAACTGTAAAACCATTTCATTTTTCAAGCTGGCATTTTGTTAAATACACACTATTTCACACTGCTATTTGCACAAGATTCTCTTCACCTATTGAATACTGAATCAGTGGAAATGTGTAAAATATTGGGGGGGGGGATGTTAATAAAGTTCTGGAAGTTCACAGAAAAATCTGAGGAAATTTTATAGGAAATTTATTGTGATGAATATTTGTGCAAAAATAAAACAATTACGTAATGATCATTAGAAAAAAAATCAGTTAGCGCCCTCGCTTTGTTTATTAAGTTTTTTTTCCACAGGAGGAGCAAAGCTGCTTCACACAGACAGTTAAACTGATTATACCGAAGCAGGAACGCTGTTTGGAGCGTCGCTACGGAGGTACAGTATTATAAAAGGGTGTGACAGGGTTACGAGCATTAGACCCTGTTTGTTTTATTGAGCTTTACTCAGTGACACACTGTCAAGGGCATGGCTCATAGAAACATAATTCCTATGACGCTAAGCAGCTGAATGAAATGAATGACATTTGGAATTACTGACCTCTGACAAGGAAAACTAAGCCCGCCTCAAAATCCGTAAAGAAGGTCAGGCGTCTCCAACCTCGAGTTCACCTTGATGCTATGACAACATGGCCGCTCACACCATCAACTGTGAATAAAATATCTCTTCGCTCCTTTAAATGAGTTTATAGTAGTACAGTGCAACCACACTATAACGAACTCTTTTACGATGAACTTTCGCACATAACGAACTAAGTTCATGTCCCTTGCATTTAATGACAATGAGTCAGTCTTCAAAAAATATCACTGAGCCATACGTTAAGTAATCAAGTCTGCAGTCAAGTTAAAAATACATGTTAATGCCATAAAACAAAGGCTTAACTCACCTCGCTTAGGTGTCGATCACGAGCAATTATTGAGAACGGTGATCACTGACTTTAAAAATCCCTTAAAAGAACTTTATTTTATGAGCTATAACCAGTTTTACTCAAGTCTTTACTCTGTAATCATTGTTGTCATGGCTACCCGCAAACGTAAGATGCTCTCTGTCTGTCAGAAAATGCAGGCGATAGATGGATGTAATCGCTGAAAGAGTTTTATTTAAAAGCACGCTGGCAAACGGATCCGAATCAGTGATAAAAAATCAGAGTCGAGAAACAGGCAATGGTCAGGCGAGGCACAGACAGGATCTCAAAGGTGGAGACAAAGGGCAAAATCCAAAACAGAGTCAGAAACCAGAATATCAATACAGTGCTACAAAAGGCTTGGTAATGTCAGACACAAGGTACAGCATGTCTCATCTCATTATCTCTAGCCGCTTTATCCTGTTCTACAGGGTCGCAGGCAAGCTCTGGAGCCTATCCCAGCTGACTACGGGCGAAAGGCGGGGTACACCCTGGACAAGTTGCCAGGTCATCACAGGGCTGACACATAGTCACAGACAACCATTCACACTCACATTCACACCTACGGTCAATTTAGAGTCACCAGTTAACCTAACCTGGATGTCTTTGGACTGTGGGGGAAACCGGAGCACCCGGAGGAAACCCATGCGGACACGGGGAGAACATGCAAACTCCGCACAGAAAGGCCCTCGCCGGCCACGGGGCTCGAACCCGGACCTTCTTGCTGTGAGGCGACAGCGCTAACCACTACACCACCGTGCCACCCTGGTACAGCATGTATACTTTACAGCATGCGCTGTGATTGCACTCTAATTGGAAACAGGTGCATGGTAATTAGTCCTAATGGCACTCCGTGCATGCACACGAGTAGCAGTTTGAGGCATGTTGCTGCACACATGCAGACATGACACTGTTGAAGACAAACTTCATATCCTGGAATGTCCAAAGCATGAGAAAGGAATTCATTTTCTGAAGAATATGGTGTCATGAAAAATTCAATTTTAACTTTTAAAGAGAAAGAGCTCTGAGACTTCGTCCATAACTGCAATCAGCATGACGGGCTGAAAAGAAAGAAGATGCAGTAAGCAAACAAAAGCAAGTGTGAGTTATTTCCTTTACTTCATAAGCATGTAAGTGAATTAAGCGTAAATATAAATTAAACACAGTTGGTCTTGTTTTATATAAGAATGAGTGTTTGGTGTGACAAGTGGCTCCATTTCAGTATTACGAACTTTTCAGTGTAATGAACTATTTGGACGTCCCCCAGGGAGTTCGCTAGAGCAGGGCTGCAGTGTAATTACTGACTGTACAGTTCGCTGTTACGGGAACGTAAATATACCATAAACTCACAATCATTAATGTTACATATCTGTAAAGAATCTCAGTCATCCAGGTACATAGTAATCTGTGGTTGGTAGAAGAGAGCAACTGGACTTGCTTGAAGATTCTTGAAAACGTTTCGCCTCTCATCCTAAAGGCTTCCTCAGTTCTGTCTGACTAAAGGGAGTATCCAGTATTTATCCTCTCATGGATCATCATAGAATCCGAATCCTGATAGCTGCATTGTAGGTGGCTGATAAAAGATGTCTTAGACCCCCACCTCTGTTCAATGATGGTCGTTCCAGGTTGACAAAAATGAATGATCCTCTCTGGCTAAGATGTCTGCCAGTTTTCTGGAAGTCCTCTCATACTCCCGCACCAGTCGAAGGGATCTCATCCCAAAGGCTGACTATTAGTCAGACAGATCTGAGGAAGCCTTTCGGATGAGAGGCGAAACGTTTTCAAGAATCTTCAAGCAAGTCCAGTTGCTCTCTTCAACCAACCACAGATTACTATGTACCTGGATGACTGAGATTCTTCACAGATATGTTTCTACGCACTTTGGGATGAGATCCCTTCGACTGGTGCAGGAGTATGAGAGGACTTCCAGAAAACTGGCAGACATCTTAGCCAGAGAGGATCGTTCATTTTTGTCAACCTGGAACGGCCATCACTGAACAGAGGTGGGGGTCTGGGACGTCTTTTATCGGCCACCTACAATGCAGCCATCAGCATTCTGATTCGGATTCTATGATGATCCATGAGAGGATAAATACTGGATACTCCCTATCAGTCAGACAGAACTGAGGAAGCCTTTAGGATGAGAGGCAAAACGTTTTCAAGAATCTTCAAGCAAGTCCAGTTGCTCTCTTCAACCAACCACAGATAATCATTAATGTTAGCTTGTCACTAACAAAATACACTTTCGTAGAGGCATTCATATTTTTTCCCACCTTGCAGCTCGAATAACATAATTCCGAGTTCAGACTTCTCTCCTGAGTCGAGTCAAACACAGCATTAAATCCTAACACTAACCAGCTGAATACAGCATCTCTAAATTACACTTATACAGTGTCTTGCAAAAGTATTCATCCCCATTGGTGTTTTGTCGCATTACAAGCTGGAATTAAAATGGATTTTTTTGGAGGGTTAGCACCATTTGATTTACACAACATACCACTTTAAAGGTGCAAATTGTTGTTTTATTGTGACACAAACAATAATTAAGATGAATAAAACAGAAATCTGGAGTGCATAAGTATTCACCCCCTTTCGTATGAAACCCCTAAAAAAGAGCTGGTCCAACCAATTCACTTCATAAGTCACATACACTACCGTTCAAAAGTTTGGGGTCACTTTGGGGTCCTTATTTTTGAAAGAAGAGCACTGTTCTTTTCAATGAAGATCACTTTAAACTAATCAGAAATCCACTCTATACATTGCTAATGTGGTAAATGACTATTCTAGCTGCAAATGTGTGGTTTTTGGTGCAATATCTCCATAGGTGTATAGAGGCCCATTTCCAGCAACTCTCACTCCAGTGTTCTAATGGTACAATGTGTTTGCTCATTGCCTCAGAAGGCTAATGGATGATTAGAAAACCCTTGTACAATCATGTTAGCACAGCTGAAAACAGTTGAGCTCTTTAGAGAAGCTATAAAACTGACCTTCCTTTGAGCAGATTGAGTTTCTGGAGCATCACATTTGTGGGGTCGATTAAATGCTCAGAATGGCCAGAAAAATGTCTTGACTACATTTTCTATTCATTTTACAACTTATGGTGGGAAATAAAAGTGTGACTTTTCATGGAAAACACAAAATTGTCTGGGTGACCCCAAACTTTTGAACGGTAGTGTAATAAGTTGATTAAGATCCACCTGTGTGCAATCAAAGTGTCACATGATCTGTCACATGATGTCTGTATAAAATCAACCTGTTCTGGAAGGACCCTGACTCTGCAACACTACTAAGCAAGCAACATGAGAACCAAGGAGCCTCCAAACAGGTCAGAGACAAAGTTGTGGAGAAGTATAGATCAGGGTTGGGTCATAAAAAATATCCCAAACTTTGAATATCCCACAGAACACCATTAAATCCATTATAGCAAAATGGAAAGAATGTGGCACCACGACAAACCTGACAAGAGAAGGCCGCCCACCAAAACTCACAGACTAGGCAAGGAGGGCATTAATCAGAGATGCAACAAAGACACCAAAGATAACACTGAAGGAGCTGCAAAGATCCACAGCGGAGATGGGAGTATCTGTCCATAGGACCACTTTAAGCCGTACACTCCACACAGTGGAGCTTTATGGAAGAGTGGACAGAAAAAAGTCATTGCTTAAAGAAAAAAAAATAAGAAAGCATGTTTGGAGTTTGCCCAACTGCATGTGGCAGACTCCTCAAACACATGGAAGAAGATTCTCTGGTCAAATGAGACTCAAACTGAACTTTTTGGCCATCATGGGGAATGTCATGTGTGGCGCAAACCCAACACCTTGAGAACACCATTCCTACAGTGAAGCATGGTGGTGGCAGCATCATGCTGTGGGGATATTTTTCATCTGCAGGGACAGGAAAGCTGGTCAGGACTGAAGGAAAGATGGATGGCACTAAATACAGGGCAATTCTGGAGGAAAATCTGTTTGAGTCGGCCAAAGGTTTGAGACTGGGATGAAGGTTCACGTTCCAGCAGGACAATGACCCTAAATATACTGCTAAAGCTACACTGGAGTGGTTTAAAAGGAAACATTTAAATGTCTTGGAATGGCCTAATTAAAGCCATCTCCTGATGACTCTTGTTTCTTAAGTTATTAAACATTATTTTCTTGATGCATGACATCATTCACCACGTTATCATCATATGGATTGCCAAAGTTGTGAAATTGCCAGGAAATAAAATTAAATACAGAAACTGCAATCTGACTTGAAACTACAGATTTTTCTTCAGGTGCTAATTATTATTATGCCCCCGCTCCGAGGGGGGTATACTGGTTTACCTCTGTCCGTATTTCCATCCATCCGAAAACCCCTTTTTCTCAGCAACAACAAATCATAGCCACTTGGTACTTGGTATCGAGCTTCAGCTTGGGGTTCTATACTATGTATACCGTTTTCAGGTCTGTCGCACATCAACTTCCTGTTTACCGATTGAATGTATTTACGAAACATACCGTATATGGTGGATTTACAAACGGTTCCTAATACTTTTCTCAGCAATTACAAATCACAACTGCTTGATATTTGGTACCGAGCTTCAGCTTGGGGTTCTATACCATGTATACCATTTTCAGGTCTGTCGCACATCAACTTCTTGTTTACCGACTGAACATATTTACGAAACACATAGGGTGGATTTTGACGCTATTTCAAGAAGCAAAATTCTATTTCAAAATGACAGTTTACTAGGATGCTGTTTGAAATCCCTGGGGAGAGACACTGCTCTTTACTTACTTGTTTCAGGGTTAATTATTTCTTGAAGTCAACATTCATAATAAGTGTCCTATTCCTTCGATTGCTTGCATTCTGATATAAGCGAGAGCGGGGGGATACGTAAGCGAGCAGTAGCTCACAGCTGATCTTGTTTTCAATGCAACGCTTCCTCTTTTTTTTTACAAAATGAAATGTCATATACTTTCTCCACTCAGTCCTCCACAACCTTCCACCTGGACCTGATGCTCCACTTGATTAAAGCTTCCAGTGTCTGGAAATTTTGACATCCAGCAGGAAAAAACACAACCTTCAGAGTTCCTGCTTGAAGGTTCTCTCAAACCCGAGTTCAGCATGGCATATTTACATATTTACCATTTCCACAGCATCCAGTGTAACTATAAATGGATAAAAAGTGTGATGGGGGGGTTTTAAATAAAAAATTGCTATTACGTAAGAAGAATAACACATTCAGATTCACATTCTGCTCTTGGAAAATAATCAACATTGCAACAGTAAGTCTGTTCCTGACATTGATTATTTTCTGATAATAGCATGACACAGAGTGTGTTAATCTGTATTTAAGAGTAAATTATTTCAGTCTCAGTAACATGTAGGAGAGCATTGTATTTTAGGGGTGCTTTTTTTCTGAGATGTTGATACACTGCTGTTGATATGCACTGTGCTAAGATCTCTCGCGCTCTGTGACATGTGACGAATCCCTTGGTTTTATTTGCTACTTGCGTGTCCTGGATCTATCAGTCATGTAGCGAGTGGAGTGTGTCAGATCAGAGAGCAGGAACGAGAGAGACGGAGGAACTTAGAGGAACTGCAAGTAACTGAGGGAGTCAGAGAGCAGTAATCATACACACCAGCGGCTGTGCGGACTCAGACCCAGTTCTGTCACACTCTTCACACGAGTCCTTCTTTGTTTAATCAAGGCTCCTGGGATTCGATTTGAAGATAAAGTGACTCATCTAGCAGCTTTACCTGATCACACCACTGAACGAGATCCAGCTCGGCGAGTAGATGCTTCATTATTTCAACCAACAGAACAGTGAATCTGATCAAGCTCCAGCTTAATGAGGCACGAATGATCCTAATAACACCAGGCTGCTGCTTATTACAATGTTTGATTCTACAGAGAGTCGACTTCCTCGCCATTTTACTTCAGAAGTATCCCCCATCGCCATCTTAATGGCCATTTCCGTACTTTATTACCTCATGTGATGTTCATTGGAGTCCCAGTGGTTCACGTCAGCATAACAGAATAAAAACTCAGCAGAACCGGAGTGCACAGCTAACAATTTTAAGTTTATGGAATATTTTGGGAATGTTGGGTCCATTCAAGTTCATGCGTCCTCTGCGTCTCAAATCAAAAACCCTTACTATAGATTCAGAAATATTTACAAATCTAGAGAATATATACAGTTGTGGTCAGAAGTTTACATACAGTGACATGAATGTCATGGCAATATTTGGGCTTTCAGTAATTTCTCAGAACTGTTCTTTTTCTGTGGCAGAATAATTGTACAGCATACAGCTTTAATTAAAAAAAAAACATGAATTTGGTGCACAAGTTTTAATTTTCTTTGGGTTTTCTGAAATCAACACAGGGTCAAAATTATACAGGGTCAGAAATATACATACACTCACTTAGCTCATTAATTCAGAGATGCTGAAACTCCCAAAACGTCTCTTATCTTGCCAAGGCCGAGGTCTTTTAACTTCCTGTTAGTGATCATGATTGACTACAGCTGGTAGCTTCTCTGGGCCTTCATAAAAAGGGTTTGTTCACAGCACTCATTGGATTGACCAACACACAGTAAAATGGGAAAGTCCAAGGAGCTCAGTGCAGATCTGAGAAAGAGGATCACAGATGTACACAACTCTGGAATGTCTCTTGGAGCCATTTCTAAACAACTGCAAATTCCAAGATAAGTTCAAACAATTGCATGCAAGTTATTGTGAGGTGTAGTCACTTTGCCAAGCCACTTTGTTTCAAGAAAGCCCAAACTGTCACCCTCAACTGAAAGGAAGTTGGTTTGGATGGTCAGGAACAACCTGGGAACCACCATGGCACAGCCCTGCCATGAACTGGAAGCTGATGGATCACTGTCTACAGTTCAGATCACCATGGACTAAGAGGCTGCTATCCAAGAAATAACCCCCTGCTCCAAAATTGACACCTTCAAGCTTAACTAAAGTTTGAAGCTGACCACACAGACAAAGAAAAAGCCTTCTGGAGGAAAGCTGTATGGTCAGATGAGACAAAGATTGAGTTGTTTGGCCACAATGACCACCATGTACAGAGGGACACTGTACCAGCTGGTGGTGGTGGTCGGATCATCATGCTCTGGGGCTGTTTTGCTGCCAGTGGAACTGGTTCATTGCACACAGTGGATGGAATAATGAAGGAAGAGGAGTACCTCAGAATTCTTCAGCATAAACCATCAGAAACATGAACACAACTTGGGAGTTACAACAGGACAATGAACCCAAACACGCATCAGAGCTGGTTGTGGAAGATAAAGCAGGCTAACATTAAGCTTAAAACAAGTTCTGACTTCAACCCTATTGAAAATATATGGACGGTGCTTATAAGTCGAGTCCATGCCAAGAATAAAAAAAATTTAATTGAACTCTACCAATTCTACCATGAAGAGTTGTGAAATATCCAACCAGAATTCTGCCAGAAGCTTGTTCATGGTAAACAAAAATGTTTGGTCAAGGTGAATCTTGCGAAGAGACATTTTACCCAAATATCAGGTGTGCTGTATGTATATTTTTGACCCTGTATGTATAATTTTGACCCTGTGTTGATTTCAGAAAACCCAAAGAAAATTAAAACTTGTGCACCAAATTCTAGTGTTTTTTTTTTAATTAAAGCTGTATGCTGTACAATCATTCTGCCACAGAAAAAGAACAGTTCAAAGAAATGACTGAAAGCCCAAATATTGCCATGACATTCATATCCAAGATGACATTCACGTTACTGTATGTAAACTTCTGACCGCAACTGTAAGACTAAAACTCAAGGCAGACTTTTCAGTACGTTTCAGAGGTTTTGAAAATTCAGATATTAACTGTAACAGGAAAACATCAGCCCTATCATAGAACAACAAACACACCGATCCATCAAGAAACATGTTGAGCCCGATTATGAACTGGAGTGATGTAGCTGAGTTTGAGGAACTGTCAGAACCAGAATTCATTTCTACAGTCTTGATGGATTTTTTTGGGGGGGTGGGGGGGTCTGTTTTCCAGTGTTTCTGGGGACGCTGTGGTAGGAGTGAGTCCCAGCCCCAGACTGACAAAATGAATATCATTGACAAAATGATTTTTTTTTCTAAAAACCAGCATTTTATGGGTTCAAAAGCTCAAAACACTGTTGAAATCATCTCGAAACTTTCAAGGCTGATGCTGATGTAAAGATGACCGTTTGGGACATATCCATATCGTGAAAATGATCACCTCCCCCAGTCCCTGCCCTTGAGTGGAATTCTGTGAAACCACACTCATTTTCAAATATACTGTACATTGATCAAGACTCATCATTCACAAAAGTTTATGCCCCCATTTTTCAAAATGACGCAGAGTGGAGTTAGGCTCAGAGCTGGGAGTGAAGTCTTGTCTTGTCTCGTCTTCGTCCGCTTATCTGGGGCCGGGTCACGGAGCCAGCAGTCTGAGCATGGAAGCCCAAACTTCCCTTTCCCCAGACACCTCGACCAGCTCCTCGAGAAGAACACCGAGGCGTTCCCAGGCCAGCCGAGAGACATAGTCCCTCCAGTGTGTCCTGGGTCTTCCCCGGGGCCTCCTCCCGGGTGGACATGCCTGGAACACCTCCCCAGGGAGGCATCCAGGAGGCATCCGAAAGAGATGCCTGAGCCACCTCAGCTGATTCCTCTCGATGTGGAGGAGCAGCGGCTCTACTCCGAGCTCCTCCCGAGTGACTGTGCTTCTCACCCTATCTCTAAGGGAGCGCCCAGCCACCCTGCGAAGGAAACTCATTTCGGCCGCTTGTTTAAAAAAAAAAAAAACCACACACCTTTTCCAGATTAGGCCATGCCCACTTCGGAGTTAACTCCATATACGGATACAGGCATTGTGTTACACCTCTCTACTATGCTACTGGTGCAGTGGATAGAAATCAAGGTGAAAACTCCAAAGTATTAGTTGAAACATTTGTCTGTGTCTTGTTGTCTCACAGAATTCTGGGCTTGAGAAGAAGAAGAAGAAGAAGAAGAAGAAGAAAAAGCCTTTATTTGTCGTACACTCAAGCACAGACTTAAGCACACAGTGAAATTCCTCCTCTGCATTTACCCCATCTGAAGCAGTGAACACACACATGCACACACAAGTGAGCAATGAGCACACACACATCCCCAGAGCAGTGGGCAGCTATGCTACAGCGCCCAGGGAGCAACTGGGGGTTCGGTGCCTTACTCAAGGGCACTTCAGCCCAACCTTCAGGCCATAGCTGGCCCATGTTAACCTAACTGCATGTCTTTGAACTGTGGGGGCTACTGAGCTCGAACCCAGAACCTATGAGGTGACAGTGCTAACCACTACACCACCATGCCACTTTGTAAACCTAACCTGGTGAAGGCGGTCCTGTTGATGCCCTGCACCAGCCCTAGTTTGTGTCTTAAGAAGACGGTGTTAAAAAGTGCACATGTCAGCATATGAGCCCGGGGCACAGAGGTGGACCTTAAATCCAGGGTGACATAAAGAGAAGGAGGATGGCAGGGGATGAGAGCGGTAATCGGCTCATTGGCTAAAACGAGTCGAGTCAATGCAATCAATAGAAACTGCGCATGCAGCAAAGCGGCTTTAATGGACCTTAATCTGCGTTAGGTATTACAGACAGGAAGTCAGAGGACTGGAGCTGTTGAGAGGATTCATGGCTTCTAGTGAGGGACAACGTGTTCCTCAATATGTTCAGTCTCTGAACGAGGCGCTGACACGTCTGATAGGAGAGCAGCTCCATCTCCGGGCTGGTGTCGCCCCATCACAGCTTGTGGGTAATGAAACATTAAATGTAAATGTCCAGAAGCCCGGTTTAATCATAATTTCAGCTGGAGTTAAACTTGGTGCTGATTACATATTGCACTCTGGGCGTTTTTATGGTCTCAGAAAAGGGGCCAGTTTGAAATTCTACAATGGACAGCGATATATTTTAAATAATATAACCTGACTGTGTAACCTGGACTGAATTTTATCATGATTATGATTCTCTCGTATCGTCTAATCTTAGCCATGTCCTTACTGTTCGTCTCCGTATATCTGCGACATCGCTGCTATGGCACTTAGTTCATCAATACCCTGAAGGAAAAATGACACGTGTGATTATGTGACTAATATGTGATCATATTACAACATGGTGCCCTGAAATTGCACAAAATGAAATCACGTGTGAAAAAGAATGACTCACTTGAGAAAATCACACGTGAAGATAAATGAATTGTGTGCAATAAATACATGTGGAATTAAGATAATTATGTATAAGAAGCAGACGTGGAAAAAAATGTGTCAAAATCAAATGGGAGAATAAACAAATTGCATAAAAACAGCTGAAAAATAAATGAATCATATGTAAAAAGCACATTCGTAAATAAATGAATTGCATGTAAAAATCACATCTGTAAGTAAATGAGTCATGTGTAAGGATCAAATGTGAAAATAATCTTGCGTAAGAATCACATGTTAAATGAATCAAATATAAGAATCACATTTGACAAATGAATCGTGTATAAGAATCACATGTTAATTAATCATATATAAGAATTATATGTTAAATGAATCATATATAAGAATCATATTTGACAATAAACGAATCATAAGAATCATGGTAAATGAATCATATAAGAATGACATTTGCCAAATGAATTGCACATAAGAATCACGTTAAATGAATCATATAAGAATCACATCTGACATGAAATGAAATCTTATGTAAGAATCAAATGTTAGATGAATCATATATAAGAATCACATTTGACAAATGAATCATAAGAATCATGTTAAATGAATCATATACAAGAATCATATTTGACAATAGATGAATCATAAGAATCATGATAAATGAATCATATAAGAATGACATTTGCCAAATGAATTGCACTTAAGAATCACATGTTAAATGAATCATATAAGAATCACATTTGACAAGAAATGAAATCTTAGGTAAGAATCAAATGTTAGATGAACCATATATAAGAATCACATCTGGCAAATGAATCATAAGAATCATGTTAAATGAATCATATATAAGCATCACGTTTGACAATAAATTAAATCATATTTAAGAAGCACATTTGACAAATGAGTCATGTTTAAGAATCATATCTGTAATAAACAGATCATGTGTAAGATTAATTTGAAAAATGAATCATGTATAATGATCAGATTTTAAATTAAACAAATCATATCTAAGGATCAGATCTGAAAAGAAATGTAAGAATCAGATGTGTCAAACGAATCATGTTGAAGACTCAGATGTGAAATTAAGTGAATCATGTGTACAAATCACGCATGAAAATAAATGAATCTTGTAAAATGATGTAAAAAATTTATGAATCGCGTGATTATTCATACATGAAGTCAGTCTGAACTCTCTGAAAGAGTAAAAACAACACTGATGAAACATGTAGCTCAATAAACACATTTATAATTCACACACTTTGCTGCTACGACCAACGACTCAAAGCCAGTTCTGAAAGTTGCCCGACTTTCAACTCTATTAAGAGTTTTCACTTTTGGATACTTTTTTTTTCTTGCTTGAGGGAAAGCAGAAATGATAAATCCCTCAACTGCTCTCTGAAATAACTGTGTTTACTTCAGTTAGTTGTAATAATACATTGCCTCGTACATTTCGAGAATATCACCGCCCCTCCCTCCCTCCCCTGACTGTTGTTATTAATGAAAATTTCCCAACATGCTCTAATGATAGAGCGTTTTCTATATGTAGATAATGACTTCCATTAAAAGCTCATTGTATGCTAATATATCTTTGATAACCCAGAGAGATCCACCTCCAAAACATTACATAATCAACATTATGAGAAACTCCAGTTCCAGCTTGGGTTGTAGCGTTAGCCTAAAAGCCAACCGTTTGTGTTTTGTGAGGCTGTTTTAAAGCTCTGAAAGCAACATGAAAATATTAAGGATTATATTTATCGGTGAGTCTGAGCCCACTCTCGCCTTAAATCCCTGGGGTTTTTTTGCGATGCTTTTCTGCTCACCACAGCTGTAAACAGAGGTGGACAAAGTACCAACTTCATTACTTAAGTCAAAGTCCAGATCCCACTGGTCAAATGTGACTCCGATACAAGCGAAAATTGTCCAGTCAAATTTTTACTTAAGTTAAAGTACTGAAGTACTTGCTTTTAAAAATACTTAAGTATTAAAAGTACATTTTCTGTCAACACATCGTTGTATTATTGCCACAACGCTTACAAAACCTAACGCCGTTACCAAAGACAGAAATGTGAATTCGCAAAATGAACGCATGCTGTGCCATCATGGTGGTTTAACGTTAAGCTAGCTAGTCAGTGAAGCTCCACCTGACATGCTAGCAAACTCTTTTCAAACTCGAAATCATATTGGGTAGCTAACGCTACTAGAAAAGAAAGATTTCTACATTCTGTTTATTTACCAAGATTATGCAAAAACATATTTCTGAAAGGACTTCAGATAAGTGAATGTTATTCATGTTAGCGTAACTCCGTTTTTACATGCTAACTAACAGTGTCCAAGTTAACTAGCTGTGTGTTAACGTTAGCCGTGGACAAGGCTGCGGCAACTTGGTGGGAAAATCCATAGAAAGTCATTTGACTAACCAGAATGCATAGCTACATTTGCAACATTATCGCTAGCTCTAAAAGCACAGACAACTTCATTACAAGCTTTCTCTTGGAATAAAACGTTTACAGACCGTAATATGCTCCCGCAGGTTGGATGTCGAGTTTTTGTAGGCCGTGATGTGCTCCGTTTTAGGCAAACAAAGCAAACATTTAAAATGAAATGAATCTTTAATCCTTTCAGAAAACTGAAACATGGGACATGGGTTCTAGGTATAGCCGTGGGTGCGTGCAAAAAACACCTCCTTCCATTCTGCCATCAACTGATCGCATACATGTCAACCTATACGGAATGTCCATATTTTATACGGATTTGATTCAATAAACGTAGTATACGGGTGTACAATAAAGTGATACGGATTCTTTAAAAAAACTTCAATATTTATTTAGAGCTATAATCAATTCCCACGATGATAAAAGAGCGCACAACATTTACAAACGTACTGTACACCACAGACAGCCAGTAAAGAGTCTTATGAAATTGCGCATTATCTTGTGGTAGCGAGACTTCGTTCCACTTTTGATCATGCGCACACCGCACTGCGAGAATCCCGCCAACCGGGAAGTAACATTTTGTTTGAAACGCGTATTTCCACCTGAGCGACTTTCACTAGCGACTGAAAAGATTCTGAATGGGCACTCCGGCAAGATCAACACAGACACTTGCTGTGACATGCAGCCTCGTGAGGTATTGGTGCAGACTGCTAAAAAAGCTGTCATGGAGTACAATTCAGAACATTAGAGTGACACTTTGTGTTTTTGTCAAACATTGGAGCTTTGTATTCATTCTGAAGGTTTATTGTTATTAATATTGAATAAAAAGTAACTTGGATATATCATCGTTAATTATCATTCAAATTTTAGGTAAATTATTTTAATTTGCATCTTATACGGATTTTATAAGGGAAATACGGATTTTGGAGGTTGGTTATACAGGTTTGATTGACCAAAGGTTGACATGTATGTCATCATGTTCAATAATACTGCTGAGAAATCATTGATCTTGATTTTATCCAGTCTATAGATGTGACGTGACCCTAGTGATGACTGATTGGCTGTCTCAGTGTCACCTGGGAAAAAAACAATCACATTTTAGAAAAAAAAAGAAAAAAACATCAATTTCAAAGCTGCTTCATAGTAACAAGTAACGCAGAGGTGGACAGTAACGAAGTACATTTACTTGAGTACTGTAATAAAGTACACTTTTTGAGTATCTGTACTTTACTTGAGTATTTTTTTTGGACACTTATGACTTTAACTTCACTACATTTGAAAGACAAATATCGTACTTTTCACTCCACTACATTTCTGTCAAGGTCCTCGTTACTATGAAGCAGCTTTGAAAGTGGATGTTCTTTTCTTTTCTAAAATGTGATTGTTTTTTCGCAGGTGACACTGAGACAGCCGATCAGTAATCACTAGGGTCACGTCTCATCCATAGACTGGATAAAATCAAGATCAATGATTTCTCAGCAGCGTGACTGAACACGATCAGTTGATGGCAGAATGAAAGGAAGCGGTCCTTTTGGAGAATGCTCTGGGGAAAGGAATAAAGATTCGTTTCATTTTAAACGTTTGCTTTGTTTGCTGAAAATGAACCACATCACGGCCTACAAAAAATTGCCATCCAACCTGCGGAAGCATATTAAGGTCTGTAAACGTTTTATTCCAAGAGAAAGCTTGTAAGGAAGTTGTCTGTGCTTTTAGAGCTAGCGATAATGTTGCAAACGTAGCTATGCGGTCTGATTAGTCAAATGACTTTCTATGGATTTTCCCACCAAGTTGCCGTAGCCTTGTCCACAGCTAACGTTAACACATAACTTGGACACTGTTAGTTAGCATGTAAAAACGGAGTTACGCTAACATGAATAACGTTCACTTATCTGAAGTCCTTTCAGAAATATGTTTCAGCATAATCTTGCCAGATAAACAGAATGTTTATTAGAAATGTTTCTTTTCTAGTCGCGTTAGCTACCCAGTATGATTTCGAGTTTGAAAAGAGTTTGCTAGCATGTCAGGTGGCCCTTCACTGACTAGCTAGCTTAACATTAAACCACCATGATGCACAGCATGCGTTCATTTTGCGAATTCACATTTCTGTCTTTGGTAACGGCGTTAGGTTTTGTAAGCATTGTGGCAATAATACAACAATGCGTTGACAGAAAATGTATTTTTAATACGTAAGTATTTTTAAAAGCAAGTACTTCAGTACTTGACTGTACAACTTTCACTGGTATCGGAGTAACATTTGACCAGCAGGATCTGTACTTTGACTTAAGTAATGAAGTTGGTACTTTGTCCACCTCTGGAGTAACGATGACCTTGACAGAAATGTAGTGGAGTGAAAAGTACGATATTTGTCTTTCAAATGTAGTGAAGTTAAAGTCATGAGTTGCTAAAAAAAAAAAATACTCAAGTAAAGTACAGATACTCAAAAAGTGTACTTTCTTACAGTACTCAAGTAAATGTACTTCGTTACTGTCCACCTCTGGCTGTAAAGAGTGGTTATACGAGTTACTGTCCTGTCATTCATGTCTGAACTCTTTTAAAAAGGCAGCTTTGTCTGCAGAAGTGCTGATCGCTGGATGTTTTTTGGTTTTTGCACCACTCTGAGTAAACTCCAGAGACTCTCCTGTGTGAAAATCGCAGGAGTTCGGACATTTCTGAAATATACAAACCCAGCACCCATGATGAAATGCTTGTTTACCATGTCGATGTGAACATGAACTGAAGCTCTTGATGGCTGCATGAACGAGCAGGTGTGTGTGTGTGAGTGTATATTTTGTGTTATTATTGTTATATTAGCATATTTTTATCACTTTCATTCTAGAACATGGGCATGTATGCAAATTATTAAAAAAAAAACCCAGCTACAATAACGAAGAGTTTCTTTGCTCTTACAAAAAGTAAGTGAGAAAGGCGAGCGAACGCAGAGACACAACCGAAATTAAATCTCCATTTGCATATTCCAGCTTTGTCTTGTGAGTGAAACGGGTAATTTAGAGGCAGTGCTCCGAGGCCTATTAATAACACCATCAGTGTTATTCAAACTCCAAAAAAGTAGCAGAGGAAAAACACAGTGTGGGCTGCGAATGTGGAATCGGGATAGGCGTTGAAGCCAGCGTGGAGAGGAGGACAGAGTTAATCTCAGTTTGAAGCTTGCTCAGTGCAATTCCAACCTCCGAGTATGACACCAAAACACAGAAAAACACTTTCCTCCCACTGCGAGGAACAGAATCACTTTCACAATGTTCTGCTTGGACAAGAATCTGGTCCATGGGTAAAGTTTAGAGATCAGTATTTCCACAGGTGACACATTCAGTCGTAACACATGACGTCCATCCATCCATCCATCCATTATCTGTAGCCGCTTTATCCTGTTCTACAGGGTCGCAGGCAAGCTGGAGCCTATCGAAAGGCGGGGTACACCCTGGACAAGTCGCCAGGTCATCACAGGGCTGACACATAGACACAGACAACCATTCACACTCACATTCACACCTACGCTCAATTTAGAGTCACCAGTTAACCTAACCTGCATGTCTTTGGACTGTGGGGGAAACCGGAGCACCCGGAGGAAACCCACGCGGACACGGGGAGAACATGCAAACTCCGCACAGAAAGGCCCTCGCCGGCCCCGGGGCTCGAACCCGGACCTTCTTGCTGTGAGGCGACAGCGCTAACCACTACACCACTGTGCAAGCTCCCAAAAAGTAGCAGAGGAAAAACACAGTGTGGAATCGGGATGGGCGTTGAAGCCAGCGTGGAGAGGACGTGGAGAGATTAAATATTAGACTCCTTTAAGTGACTCAAGTCGTTCAGCTAAATGATTCGTTCAGATTCGGTCACTAATTAGTGTGTTGTTTTATAAAGTGCTTGCAGTCCATGTTTATAAGAATTATTTCTCACATCCAATCCAACACACGTTCCTACATCTCCAGCTTCGTCCAGATAATCTCAAATGACACGCACTCACTGAATCATCAGATTCACTGAACGAGTCATGAATCTTGACACAAATGATTCAAAAGTGCAGCTGAACCGATATGCAATTGTAATCGATATGCAGTGTCTCACAATTCATGTTTGATCAACACTAAGAGACAAACAAAAATGAGTCGGTTTAGGATTTATGAAGCGTCAGTAGTGTTTTGGTTTCCATGTCTAAGTTATGCACTGCAAAAAATATATATCTTTGCCATATAAAAAAAAATTTGACAAAAATTGTCTTATTGTATTGGCAGCTAAGTATGTTTCTGAAATAAGCACAAAGAATAAGACAATAACAAACATGAAATGAGTGTGTGTGTGTGTGTATATATATATATATATATATATATATATATATATATATATATATATATATATCACTTCATTTTTCAACACCAACTACCAAAAAAATCAGTTTAATTGTTCCTTTGGACTTGTAATCCAAATCTATAAGACAATAGCGCCATCTAGTGTTTTGGAGTTGTACTGCATTAATTCAGGAGTCTACAAGCACAGCGCCACCTAATGGTAGTCATGGTCCTGCAGCTTGATGTACATTGTGTAAGTTGAGCTGTGTGGTGTAGAGGAGCAAGCAGGACAACAACCCTCTCTCCCAAAGGAATCCTCAACAATCCCACTTGACCTTGAAGGAATTCTGACCAATCGCACTGGACTAATCCTGCTCATTTCTGAAGGAATTTTGAAAATCCCATCTTCTCCACCCGGAATGCTGCCTTGACCTTGAAGGAATTCAGACCAATCCCACCAGCACTCAGAGGAATTCTGTCCAATCCCACCCACCCCTGACAGAATTCTGACCCATCCCACCAGCACTCAGAGGAATTCTGTCCAATCCCACCCACCCCTGACAGAATTCTGACCAATCCCACCAGCACCCAGAGGAATTCTAACCCATCCCACCCACCCCTGACAGAATTCTGACCCATCACACCAGCACCCAGAAGAATTCTGACCAATCCCATCCACCCCTGACGGAATTCTGACCAATCCTATTTGTTCCCAAACAAATTCTAATTCTGTATACTCTTGAAGGGATTCCAACCAATCTTCTCCACTCCCAATGATTTCCAACCAATCCTGCCCCTTTCCTACAAAAAAATGCAGACAATTCCTGCCCACTGCTTATTTTTGTTTGCACCTTCCCTTGATATTTAACAAACTTAATTTTCCCCAAATATCCCAAAACTTAAACAGATTAATAGTTTAAACCAGTAATAATGACCAGGATAAAGTAGTTCCTGAAGACGAATGAATGGATTTTTACCAGATTCTGCAGGATCCTTGTCCTGATGCACATCTCTCGCATGAGGAAAAACCACCAGCAACGTTTTGAGCTTCAGTAATGAAACCTGTCCCTGCTGCAGTCATTTATAGCGACCATGTCACCCTAAAGAATGCAGATTCTCACATCGCAGCCCTACCAGGTCGATATTTCATCAGGACTGTATGAAATGTATAATGACGACATGAATGAGTGTCTCAAGTCATGGCACGGAGACACTTTTCAGTTTTCAATAAATCTATATTTATTTTTAAAATCAGATTAATCACATAATGCAATTAGCATTAGCATCATTACGAAGCATCGATTTACAGTAACCCATACAAATATTGCCACAAATCAAACACACGGAGGGAGAGGAGGAGTGAGAGAGAAGAGGAGTTGCTTCTTGTTGCAGGGGTTGATATCCTTCTGCTCCATCCAGAACATGAACCCGGCCGTGGAAGTGACTGAGGTGCCGTGTTTTACAATACAGAGAGGCAGATAGACAGAATCCTACTGGACCTATAAAGAAGGCAGCTTGTAATGAAGAAACAGGAAATGCATTTCCTGTGAGCAGATGCTGCTGAGGATCGGGACCGCCGGCGACCGGCCATTTTCACTCTTCTCTCACTTCAACCCAGAGCAATGCATTTTTAAACTAAAAAAATCAATCAATCAATCAATCAATCAATTCATCATAATCAAGGCCTAAATAGATTTTTTTCCTTAATATTTTGCATGTCCTCAATATAAATGCTTAATATATATTTCATAGGTTCAAAATTTCCAAAAAAAAAAAAAAAATTTAAATGAAAACCCTCATGCAACACGAATAATTTTGGACTAATTAAAAAAAAAAAAATTTAATTACAGCCTCCAACTTTATAATAAAGTGAAAACTGGGGGGGGGGGGGGGGGATTCAGGGAATCACTCAGCATGAAGGAGAAAAGCGTCGCTGTGTTTGGGGACAAAACCCACGGTGAAGTTTCGACAAGGATGAGGCCCTGCTTCAGAGTGAGGTACCCAGTTCTCCTTCGACTAATGCACTTCTGGATAATGATGATGGTTACAGGAACAAAAATGGACAGGCAGGTTTTAAAAAAATAAATTAATTAATAAAAAAAAACGGGGGGGGGGGGGGGGGGGGTGTACCTTAACGTGTGGCGTTCCACCAAGCTGCATAATTTATTTTCTTGTGGTACACAGATGGAAGGAGGAAGGGTGAAGGGGTGACAAAAATGCACATTATTCCAACTCGTGCTTCAATTTAATTCAGTCAGGGAGGGAAACAAAATGAGGGGGGGAAAAGGAAAAAAAAAAATCGCTTTCTTTCCTCAGTACTACAGTGGAGGATTAGAAAGCATCACGGATTCAAGTACAGATTTGTCGTTACACACTTTCCGTTTCCTCGGAGAGCACACATTTGTGCAAAACCCAAAGAACTTAAAATACTAAACGGAAAGACTTACAAATACAAACAAGTTTGGTGAAATCCTTGAAACCAACTAGCCAGGTTAGTCAGTTAATACCAAACAGGAGTCCGGTGCGAGTTAAGGGTGTTGGTAAGAAGCTTTTTTTTTTTTTTTTTCCTTTTTTTTTTTTTTTAAATGACTGAAAGTGCTTAAAGATACAGTTTATGTGATCAATGTTGCTTTCTTTTGTCATAATAATAAGGGCAGATGCATCAAAAATCGACAGTCCATGGTCGTCGTCGTGTTAGTGTTCGTACATCGTCTTCAGCAGAAAATAGAGCAGAACCCTCGTTCTTCCTCTGTGGTTAGGCAATAATTCAAAGGTTCTACATTATTAGTGTTGAAGTTCTAGCAGAACAGATGTCTGGAAGGTTACTGTTTATTTCTAGTTCTCTCCTGCAAAACAAATGGGGGGGGGAACAGGAGGGGGAAAAAAAAAGCGTTAGACACATTTACATCAAAACACAACACAAGTCAGGAGGTTTCCCCCCCTTAAAATAAAATGCTTTCTGAATTGTAAAGCGAGGCGAAAGTGCGGCAACGTCGCCCACAACGTGACAAACGGGAACTCTACAGCATAATCACTGCCTCTCATTGAAAGGGGAGAGGAACAAGAGGAGGAGAGGGGGCGTGCTGTTCAGACTCCAAGCAAATTTCTGACCGAAATAAAAAAGGCAACAGGAAATGCAAATCATGGTGCGCTTCCATGCGCTACACCATTACGCAAATCTAGTAAAGAGGGAGTGATGAGATTGTGACGATCATGACACGAGATCCACTATGATCTTGAAATCAACACTAAAAAAGTGCTTCGGTTTCACCACAGAAACATGCCCACACGCGGCTGCATCGTTCACACCTTGTACTGCCTCGCTTATGAACTAAAAGCGACAACGCGCCCACCAGAGAGCACGTCAGAACCAAAACATCTGCCCGTCTGGTTTCCAAGCTGAACTGTCATGTTTAGTGATTCATGCAGAACAACGGCGCTCTGAACAAGAAATGAGCTCTGCATCTCTGTGAAACTTTCTCCCGCACACTCACTCAAAAGGTATTCACACATCTGGACAATCCAGAAGACGGATCCTCAAAGCGGACGGCGTTTTGGTAGGTTTCTTGAATCCAGAAACACTGAGAAGAAAACTTAACATTAGTGCACAATAAGGGTTTAGTACAGAATACAAGTATCAATTTGAGACACGATACGAGTTTGCTTATTCTGCTGGGGACACGCTGATGCATGAAAGTTTGTGAACCCTTTAAAATGCTCTACATTTCTGCATATGTACATAAAAGGACCTAAAACGTTGCTGGATTTTAACACGAGTCCAAAACGCAGATACACACAAACCCAATTAAACAAATGAGACAAAATGTTATACTTGGTCATTTATTGCAGGGCTCGGCATTAAAGGACATGGGACATGAAACATAAATGCACGCTGTATCAGTTTCTTTCCATTAAAAATATGAAATAATTGCATCAACAAATACAAAATTATCTATTAAATTCAACAAAATGGTTATATTCGTGATGATTATATGGCATTTCTGCTCGAGCTCCGATATGCATATTTTACAACCGGAAGAGCCGCTGTCACGTGATCATATGTCACAAAACCTTTCGGGTACAGCACAAGCGGGTAGATGAATATGGAGAAGTGTGAATCGTGATGATGACGAATGCGACAAAATAGTTTTTGTGTCTTGGATGACAAGAAAATTGTTTCGTTTTTAGAGTGTTTAACGTACATTGAACATCATGGTGTATTGCGACCTCCCAGTCAGTCAGACGCGCTGTCACTCCTGTTAGCAATGTAGCTAGGCTCAGCATGGCCAATGGTATTTTTTGGGGCTGTAGTTAGATGCAACCAAACTTTTCCGCGTTTTTCCTGTTTACATAGGTTTATATGACCAGTGACATGAAACAAGTTCAGTTACACAAATTGAAACGTGGCGATTTTCTATGCTATGGAAAGTCCGCACTATAATGACAGGCGTACTAACACCTTCTGCGCGCTTCGGCAGCGCATTGATACCTTCACTCGGAGTTGTACCATTATTTTTTAGACAGGGCGGACGGACCAGGGCATTCGCCCGCCTGGCCGTGCCCGACGAGGAGCGCTCTCGGCCGGCTTGGGAGGCAGACAGCAGCCCCTCCTGGAAGTGTGGTTTTACCATGGGCCTCATGCGGTAAGGATTAGTATTATAATTTTGGGTGTATCAATTATTGATTCTCATAATTCTGACTCGTTTCACCATTTTGAATGTTTTCATCTCGGACTCTGGAAGCATTGTATCTCAATCAATCTCGAAAAATATCAGCAAAAAAAAAAAACTAGCTTGCAACGGACTTTAGCTAGATCTATGATGAACTTTCAATGTATGATACAAAAATAATACTTCTTTCAACAGATCATTAGCCTTTGAGCAGAATTGTTTTTAACTTACCAGGAAGTGTTATCGAGCCGACCGCTTTCAGTTTCATGGGGACTGAATGAACTCTCACTCTCAGAATCATCTGACCCGTCAGAGTAAAGACAAGATCCATGTTCATGTGAATTTCCAGCTATCGGTTCGAATTGATAGGGTCTAACTTCACATCTCTGTGAAACATCGGGAATGTCACTGTCGATGGTGTCCATTTCGGTAACCTGTTTACATTAGATACCCAAGCGCTGGCTCCTTGAAAAGTTTTTGTGACGTCATGGGTCACGTGACCGCTTAGCTAATTAATGAATCCTTGTTTTACGCTGATGTTTAAAAAAAGTTGAATAATGCGATGATTTTCACATTTTTGACGCCCTGCAGTGATTTAGATGGCATTTCTTATGTCCTTTATACATAATTATACCCAGAAAAAAATCCATGTCCCATGTCCTTTAACAGTAGCCTGATTGCCCGGGGCAACCATTCAATAGATTCGGACAACCAGACTCTCACAAATGCTTGCCCGATCAGGCAACTACCCAAATATGTCAACTTACGTGAAAAACGATGAAATTCCATCACAATTTGCGATTGTTTGACTCGGAAAGACCGCGTCCATGTTATCATTACGGGATGTTCAACAACTAGCGGAATTCACATTTGCACATCGCGGGCTCGCAATGCAGTTTCCCATTGCTAATAATTATCGCATAGTGAATATTCAGTGTTCTATTCAGACCCTCCAGGATTTCACGATGTTGCGATTTGCAACTTCAACGCAAATTCAACAGCGGTGTTGCAATTATATCCAATCACCGCAACTTTCCCGCAAATTTGACCAATCGTTAGCGTCGTCTTGAGGTGACGGCGACAAACTACCTTCCACCTTACTTCCGTGTGTACGTTCAAGAGAAGCAGCACGTGCGCAGTGTTGCCAGATTGGGCAGTTTTAAGTGCATTTTGGCGGGTTTTGAACATATTTTGGGCTGGAAAACGTCAGCAGTATCTGGCAACACTGCATGATGTGTGAGTCAGTGTTTATGTAGGCTTAAATTCTGTTACTGAACGTGTGTCATGTTTACAGTGAAGGACTGTGTGCACTTTACATTATTTTTTTTTACTTAATACAAGAAATTAATGGATGCCAACATTTTTGCCAAAATGGTATTTTATTTTCCATTGTTTAGGCAGCTTCAGCATCATACTGTGAGATTCTGTTCAAATTGTTTTTTTCTTCTATGAAGACTGAGCCATTTATTTTATTAGTTTATAATTGTTTAATTTAGTCTTCAGGAGAGACTGCCTGCACACAGTACTAGTGTTAGTTTTTTTTCTTACATGAAAGCTGAGGCATTTATATTATATTTTAAGGTAACTTCATGTTGTGCTGTGAGGTTCTCTGCACTTTAGCTTTTGAACCAATAGGTGCATTTGGATAAGTAAAGCCTATTTTTCTGCATTTTTGTAGTCCTGGTAATCTTTTATATTGGTAAAGTTGTTTATAGGACCATTTCTCAGTGTTTGTTTTTTTTAATCAATAGTTTTTCAGTAATAACTTAACATTTAACATATCACTCAATTTTAATCACAAAAAGAGAAAATCGCAACAATTTCTCGCAACTTTCACTTCCTCCTGCAATGTAATCCCAACAAAAACCTAAAAAACACCGCAACTTTCATCGCAATTTTTTGGAAAACGCCCGCAACATCAGACATTTTAGCCCACAACAATCACAAAAAAGGCCTGCGGAATCCTGGGGGGACTGACTATTGGTATGTCCTTCACTCCATGACTAATTACCGCATTACTCGCACGGGGTGCTAGTGTCAATGCTTGTTGATACAGACAGCGTCTGAGAAGGTTGAATAATAAATAAAAAAAAATGTAATATTTGGGCAACCATGTCTCAAAGTTAACGTAGAGCCCTGTATTTATTGAGGAAAATGATCAGAGGAGATTTTGGAGGTCCTCAGATGATTTTGATGCTCATCAGGATGGAAAAGGTTACAAGAGCAGCATCTCCAGAGAGTTTGGACTCCACCAACCCAGACGGAGGAAATTCAAGATCACCAGGTCCGTTCGTCTCTCAAGGAGCGGACCAACAACAAAGATCACTCCAAGAGCAAGGTGGGCAACAGTCCGCGAGCTCACAAAGGAACCCAGGGTCACTCCTGAGCAACTAAAGACCTCGCTCACATTAGCCAATGTTCATGAGGCCACCATCAAGAGAACATGAACAGTGCAAGGCAGGGTTGCGAGGAGAAAGATACTGCTCTCCAAAAACACTGCTGCCTCAATACAGTTTGCTAAAGATCATGTGAACAAACCAGAAGACTACTGGAAAAAACTTGCAGACGGATGAAACCAAAACAGATTTTGAATGTTTAGAGTAAGGAGAACACTGCATTCCAGCATGAGAACCTCATCCCGTCTGTGAAACATGGTGGTGGTAGTAGTAGCACCGTGACTTGGGCTGTTTTGCTGCATCTGAGCCAGGACGGCTTACCATCACTGATGGAACAATGAGTTCTGAAGGATTCCAGAGAATTCTAAAGGAAAATGGTCAGGACATCTGTCCATGATCTGAATCTCAACAGAAAGTGGGTCATGCAGCAAGACAACGACCCTAAGCACACAAGTCATTCTATCTAATGCTGTGTTCACACTTATACCGGTACGATAGTGGTACAACTGTATCGATACAAAGTATACCGGTACAGTTTAGTGCATCTGTCCACACTAGCGAGAAATGTTTGCGGTTTTCTTTCACGGTAGTTGAAATGCGCGTGCGCGAAATGTTTCCGTGGTTACCGAGTAACTTCCTTCCGAAAATATGGCGGATGAAACAACGCGTGTGTGCTTTTTGTTGTCAGTGTACAGTCTGTATTTCTGGTGGTCATTTATTCAGTCGAATCGTATAAAACACGCGAGGCAGTTGAGAAAGAAACAAAGAAAACGAATCTCCCTTTCTCCCCCCTCACTTTCTCCCTCTTCCCTTCTCTTCCCCTCCCTTTTCCCCTCTTCCTCCCTCTTTCCCCCTCCCTTTCTTTGCTCCATGTAGCTCCACGGTCATTTTGAGCCATTTTACAGCTGGAAAGCACGGGCGTATTGTATTGTATGAATAACCCGGAAGAAGTAGGAATGGTTCATTGCGCATGCGCATTATATTTGTATCGATACAGAGCCACTTTATCTGTCCACACTACAGCGAAGCGCTGCAGTACCGATACGAAACCCATACATTTGTGGGTTTCGTACCGATACAGTTATACCGCTACAGTACCGGTACAGTTGCTAGTGTGGACAGGTGTTGCGGTACGAAAGTAGTTTCGTATCGGTACAAAATCCCTAGTGTGGACAGGGTATAAGATGGTTAAAGAAGAATAAAGTTAAGGTTTTGGAATGGCCAAGTCAAAGTCCTCCTGACCTTAATCCAGCAGAAGCGTCGTGTAAGCAGTTCATGTGAGGAAACACACCAAGATCTCGGAGCTGAAGCTGCTCTGGACAGAGGAACAGGATAAAACTCCTCCACGCCGATATGCAGCACTGATCAACAGTTACACAAACGTTTAACTGCGGTTATTTCTGCAGATACTGAAAGCAAACGTTCACATACTTCTGCCACTCACCGGTATTTATATATCGGATCCTTCTCCACAATAAATAAGTGACCAAGTATAATATTTGTTCTCTCCGTCTAGTCAGAGGACTTGTTTGAAAATCAGACGATGTTTTAGATCATAATGCAGAAATACAGAAAATTCTAAAGGGTTCATAAACTTTCAAGCAACACTGTAGTCTATTATTTAAAAAAAACTCATTAGAATTAAAGAAAAAGCCACTAATGAGAGAGAAACAGAGATAGTGAAGACTCTAGGATGTTAGGAAGCCTCGATAATAGTGATCATTAGTGTGATACACACAGACGAGAGAGAGAGAGAGAGAGAGAGAGAGAGAGACACACACACACACACACACACGAGGCTGCCCGTCTCACGCTGTAGGTCACTAATATGAAGTGGACAGCTGAGAATAAAACCCATCAACCCCTCTGACAGCTTGGCTTCAGGCTCCCTGTTACACTACCCTGAAATATTTATGAGCGAGTAACACGGGGCAAATTATCCATCTCGGGGGTGTGAAGAAAAGCTGTGTCAGCGCACACACACACACACACACACACACACACACACACACACAGAGAGATGGAGCTCTACACTCATCACTCTTCCTTCTCTGACGTCAGCACTGAAATCACACCCAGAACCGTAATAATGAATTTTTCACTCCAACGTTCAACAGCTAACGAATCGCAGGACAACACCAAAGCCCTGTTTATCAATCTTTTAAAAAAAAAAAAAAAAATGACGCTACACTATAATTCATTCCTGCACCATGTATTCAAACGCCTCGCTGTTCTTCCCTACTCGGATGTATTATAATCCAAAACATTCGTAACTAAGATAAAAAACACCTGACAGGTAAGGAGTAAACCATGTGCATCAACGAGGCGATATCTCACACGACACATTTAGGATAGATTCTTCACTGATTCCCGCCCACCAGTCAGCGCCCTCTCTCAGTCACGTGAGGCGCGAACCTTTTTCAAACTGCTCCTCATGCTGCGCAGCACACTCGGAGAAAAGCGCTATCTACCCTCTTCCACATACACGAGTTCACACAAGCCACTCCTGATTGGCTGCTGGTGCTGTGACTGACAGGAGAGAGAGAGAAAGAAAAAAAAAAAAAAAAAGCGCGTTGAACTTGTGCCCCTCCCACCCAACAACATGGCCGATTTTGCTCTCTCGGACCCACAGCTATGGAGATTTAATCCCTTAAATGATAAGGATGATTATTATTACGAAGATTTCCACTAATAAAGACCTCAGTACTTATGGTCTGAAGTCTTTGGGCTCACTAGAGGCATGGATTTATTTATAGATTGATTTTTAATGTACATATATTTCAGTTGTAAACAGAATCACAGCAACAATGCAAAAATAAGTAATTCCTTCAAAATAAAAGTAGGGCACATTTCATTCTGGAACGTTCCTTTAATACTCACTGGTGTTACATAAAGAATACTGTATCACGTTGCCGTAGGAAAATAATCAATAACCAGGCATGTCTTAGTGGTTTATTCCTCTTTTACACCACAGCAACTTGTCAACACTTAACGAACAACACTTAACTTACTAAAGGATGACATGATTTTTATCCGTTTATAGTTGTGGAACGTGAGTGAAACCAGTGTTGTAGACGAGTCACTAAACCTCGAGTCCGAGTCATGAAAGAAAAGTTTCGAGTCGAGTCCACTATTGATCCGAGTCGAGTCTGAGAACAAGACTCCACCCACACCATTTGATGATGGCTGTTGCTGCTTTTAGGCCATCCTTAAAAAAAAAAAATCCGTTTCCTGTCCACCGGGTGAGCAAAAAAACTTTCAGTAGGGAGGGAGGGATTTTTTTTTTTTTTATATATATGGATGGATAAGAAATCGCAATGCTGCGTTTGCTTTTTCTTTCAGTACTTTATTACAAAAGCAGACACATTTAATAAAATGACAGTTTAATCAACTGAAACTTGTACAAAAACTTTAAATTAGCATTTTAAATGCTGACTGCAACATTTGCAAAACTTTTACAAAGGTACTTAAAATGTCCGACACACGGACTTTTTGTAGTTCTAAATCGAGCGTTAGGCCGAGTTCGGATGAAATTACACTATTAAAATGATCACTGAATGATTTGTTTTTCTGAATCTTTACTATTTTCTTGTTCGCTAGAATACCATTTTGCGATTTCACACTTAAGCAAATGTTTGAAAACTCCGGATCTCCTTCCTTCATGGTGGCTGCCATTTTTTTGTGCCGCACGGTGCATGCGCAGAGCTGATTCAGTTCTATATTAAGCACCAGCTGCCGACCATACAGCCGACTACACAATCAAGTCCAGCCGGCTACTTTAATGACTGTTATTTTTGTAGCCCACAGGCTCTAAATATTAATTTTCGATTTTAATAAAATTAAATGTTTATCTAACGGACTGACAATAATGTCAAACTGAACCGCACTCATTTAAGTTGTGATTCGCGCACAATAACCACAAATTCCCCACCGACTTCGTTGATCAAGGGAGAGTAACTCATCCGCGGCCCCGACATGCGGTGTGTGCGCGCGCACTCGGCGGAGGCAGTAGTGTCTCGGAGGGAACAGAAGCAGAGATAACGCTTTTGTCTCCGGTAAACCAGTCTTCTCTCGTTCAATTGCATGCTGGCATCAAAAGACACCGTTGGTTGTAGGGGTCGACCGATAATCGGCCTGGCCGATATATCGGGCCGATATTCTGCATTTTTAGGGTTATCGGTATCAGCCATAATTTCCGCCGATAACATGCCTTTTTGCAGCCATTTCGTTCCTAACGCGACTGTCACTGCACGTCCTTTCCTGCACTCGCCTCTCTGAATTCAAGAACACGGTCCCGCCCACCACAACATCTGATTTGTTTGGCACAAGAGATATAGCCAATCGACACGTGTAGCTAAACGCTGTGAACTGTTTCAAGGCGGCCATACGGGCACTCGGGCAGAAGCGGCACAAGGGATACAGCCAATCAACACGCATAGCTAAACGCTGTGAACTGTTTCAAGGCGGCCGTACGGGCACTCGGGCAGAAGCAGATCCCACTTCAAGGTAAGGACACGCTGCTTTTGCCGCAATAAGTCATAAACACACAAGTTGCAAAAGCACATCATTATATGTTTACATTCTTCATCTACTACTCGTTAAAATTGTCTGTAGCCAGGCAAACTTAGCTTACGGAAGGAAGCACTTGAATTAGCCGACAACCAACTAGTCTCGCTGAAACTACATGTAATGCTTCCTTCACTACAATATAATCCTCCTAAATTGGAAATATTAGGCTTGGGCATTAAAAGCATTAGAATGTAGATGGTTACTTGTTAAGTTGTTACATAACAGGGAGTGATAGCCGACTTTCTGTTTGATTTGACTTTTTAAAAAATGCTGCAGGCAGCTCCCTACACTTGATTTGTTATTTAAAAACTACTTGAAGTTGGCAAGTCTTACTTAGTTCTTAGTGTAAAAGAATCCAGAGTGTATTTTCATTTATTTTCCACTGAAAATGGTGAGCTGTAATATAGTAGGGAGTGATTTTATTTTTTCACTGGTGAATATTTTATTATTTTATTTCTCATTTTATTCTAACTAATGTTTAACTTTATTGTACAAATGCTGCTGGCATCTCCCTGCACAGAATTTCATGTTCAATTTTACAATTAAACATACATTTCATGGATATGAAGGTCTGTGTCAGTGTGTGCTATGTTTAATTTCATGTGAATTATAATGTTTACATTTATCGGTTGCACGTATCGGTTATCGGCATCCCAATTCCATAATAAATCGGTATCGGCCCTGAAAAAAACATATCGGTCGATCCCTAGTTGTTTGTAAATGAACCCAAACTGAGTGGTTGGAGTGTATTTTCATACACAAATGGAGAAATGGTCGCTGAGTGTGTAATTGTGTCGCCCCACTGCAGACCGTTGTCGTTGTTAATTCATAGCATGCTCAGCTGCGTGAATGTGTCATGCACCGAAAATAAGAGATTTACAAGCCAGGAACGCCTCATGATGCAATACGCAAGAAAAAAGATTTACTGCCATTTTACTTTGTATTTGAGTAAAGTGAATAAATAAATGGTCTGTGGAAAATACATTTAATCCTGGGAACTGCATGCACAGGAGTTTATTTTGTGTTTACTCCCCCCCCCCGGCCAGCTACTTATTAGTCATGGCTGGCTAGTATGAGCCTTAATGGAAAGCCCTGGGAATGCGGAAATGTCAAGTTCGATTTTAGATTTACGAACCTGAAAAAAAATGTCGAAAAACCGGCGTTAAAAAAAAAAAAATTTTACCCGCACAAACGGCACTCACCCGGCCGGTGGACCGGAAACAGAACATTTTTTAAAAATGGCCCTATATGAAAGCGTCTCTGCTACTGTGTTGGATTAACGTTACTGCTCGACTGCTCCGTTTTAGTTAATAAGCTACAGATAAAAAGCTTGTTCATCACTCAGCAAGCCCCGCCCACTATCAACAGGGCCAATAACATGAGAGAGGGTTAACACTAGCTAGTTCATTGCTCAGCAAGCTCCACCCACTATCAACAGAGCAATGAACATAGCGGGTCACTTCCTTCTCTGGGTGGAGTCTTACCAAATGAGGATTGAAGTTCGAGGTTGTCCCCGTCGTCTCCTCGATAGTTCTTGTACATATGGAACACATAGCAGTGCATTTTTCCCACCGCACGAGAAGTCTGTATAAGTAAAGCGGACAATCCTAGGGGCGTCTCTCCAGGCGTTTTAGCGCCATTAACGTTAGTTTGTTCCTGAACAGGTGAATGTGCTTCTCTTTATCAGGGAGTGCGAGATATTCTGTCAGAGATGGTTGGGAGACGGATGTAAGTGCAGAAAGTGTGTTTATTAATCCAAGTAAACAATCCAGAACGGCAGGCAAAATCGTAAAACAGTGAAACAGGTCAAGCGAGGAACAAACAGGCTATCAGACACGGCAGAATCAAAGCCGAGAAACAGGAAATCAAACAAGGAAGGAAATAAGGCTCGGTAATGTATCAGCAACGCAACTCAATACTTCACAAAGCGAGTGTGTTTTCATAGTCTTTATATAGGTGCGCCGATTGTGTCTTAATCCTGTGCAGGTGCGAGTCGTTTACAGCGTGCCCGCTGTCCGGAACATGCCCAAGAGTCTATCTGATGCACGCGCCAAGGCGCGCAGGTGCAACACTTGCATGAAATTAGTATAAAAAATTAATGTAGATATAAATATCTTATAGCCCTGTGATGACCTGGCGACTTGTCCAGGGTGTACCCCGCCTTTCGCCCGTAGTCACCTGGGATAGGCTCCAGCTTGCCTGCGACCCTGTAGAACAGGATAAAGCGGCTACAGATAACGAGATGAGATAAATATCTCATGGCAAATTATTATGGCATGTTACAAAAAATAAAGAAAAAAAAATCCAGAGTCCTCGTCTCCAATTTACGAGTCCGAATGCAGTTAACGTACGAGTCCGAGTCATCAGTGCTCAAGTCCAAGTCAAGTCACGAGTCGGACTTGTACTACAAGCCTGTATGAAACTGGTTCGTGTTATGAACAGACATTTCCTCTCCAGACTCTCTATTTTTCTCTTTCAGCTTGTCATGTTACCGAAAAAAAAAAACCATAAAAGCACAAACTGTTCTGTCCCAAAGCACCGACACTGGAGACTCCTTCCATAAACGTCTGTGTGAATGAATGAACTACAGAACTGATAACTAGCATGTTTATATCAAAGTGTGATTCGCAGCTGGAATGGTGCAGTGTCATTAAATCAAGACCTTCTGACCAATCAGAATCAAGGATTCAACAGCACTGTGAGGTAAAGCAATTCATCAGAATAATAAAAACAGAGTCCTCGGTTAATGCTGGGAATTATTCAGGAACCAGAGTGGTGAGATAGAGTTGCATCAAACACCATTCCACTAAGGCCATTATTAAAAAATGTTCTGTTTCCGGTCCACCGGCCGGGTGAGTGCCGTTTGTGCGGTTGAAATTTTTTTTTAACGCCGGTTAAAAACGTCGGTTAAACACACAATAAACTCCTGTGCATGCAGTTCCCAGGATTAAATGCATTTTCCACAGACCATTTATTTATTCACTTTACTCAAATACAAAGTAAAATGGCAGTAAATCATCTTTCTTTTCTTGCGTATTGCATCATGAGGCGTTCCTGGCTTGTAAATCTCTTGTTTTCGGTGCATGACACATTCACGCAGCTGAGCATGCTATAAATTAACAACGACAACGGTCTGCAGTGGGGCTACACAATTACACACTCAGCCAACATTTCTCCATTTGTGTATGAAAATACACTCCAACCACTCAGTTTGGGTTCATTTACAACCAACGGTGTCTTTTGATGCCAGCACGTAATTGAACGAGAGAAGACTGGTTTACCGGAGACAAAATAAGCGTGATCTCTGCTTCCGTTCCCTCCGACACACTACTGCCTCCGCCGAGTGCGCGCGCACACACCGCATGTCAGGGCCGCGGATGAGTTACTCTCCCTTGATCAACGAAGTCGGCGGGGAATTTGTGGTTATTATCGGTACAAACAGCGCGAATCACAACTTAAATGAGTGCGTTAGATGAACATTTTAATTGTATTAAAATCGAAAATTAATATTTAGAGCCTGTGGGCTACAAAAATAATAGTCATTAAAGTAGCCGGCTGGACTTAATTGTGTAGTCGGCTGTACGGCTGGCAGCCGGTGCTTAATATAGAATTGAATCAGCTCTGCGCATGCGCCGTGCAGCACAAAAAAATGGCAGCCACCATGAAGGAAGGAGATCCGGAGTTTTCAAACATTTGCTTAAGTGTGAAATCGCAAAATGGTATTCTAGCGAACAACAAAATAGTAAAGATTCAGAAAAACAAATCATTCAGTGATCATTTTAATAGTGTAATTTCATCCGAACTCGGCCTAACGCTCGATTTAGAACTACACAAAGTCCGTGTGTCGGACATTTTAAGTGCCTTTGTAAAAGTTTTGCAAATGTTGCAGTCAGCATTTAAAATGCTAACAAAGTTTTTGTACAAGTTTCAGCTGATTAAACCGTCATATTGTATTAAATGTGTCTGCTTTTGTAATAAAAAAGTACTGAAAGAAAAAGCAAACACAGCATTGCGATTTCTTATCCATCCATATATAATAAAAAAAAATAAAAAATCCCTCCCTCCCGACTGAAAATTTTTTTGCTCACCCGGTGGACAGGAAACGGATTTTTTTTTAAGGATGGCCTAAGAGATGCATGATGGAAAAGAAAACTTACATGTTGGATTGGTATTTATATTAAAAAAAAAAAAAAAAAACCTCAGCATGTTCTTGTGATCATCATGCCCTCTGGGTAATGACGAATAAACCACTCAGAGCACTGACATGACAAACAACGGGTTATCAGTGATGAGATCTGATACCCAGATTTATTCAAAATTCACTCACGGATCAGACACAGGAAACTAACTGATGATCTGATGATGAATTCCTCACTGTGTGACATTTTAACCAAATCAGCTCAACACGCCCTGAAAGAACATTTAAAACTCATCACACGTTTATTTTTAAAGCAGAAGTGGACAAGCTTTACATACAAAAAATAACAACTCTGACAAATGTCTTTTTTCCAAGCAAAGTAAAGTGCAGAACAAAGTTAATATATATATATATATATATATATATATATATATATATATATATATATATATATATATATATTTTTTTTTTTTTTTTTAAATGTCAAATCCAAAATATTAGCAAAGCCTGAGCCGAGCAGAGATGAGCAGTGGAGCCTGTATTCACTCAATTAACTAACTTAATATTTAACCAAATATATATTAGTTTTAGTATAAATACACAGGTGATTATAGGAAATCGCGTGCGCTGATTGGTCGAGAGATTCGGACTATTTCTCGATGATCACCTCGAGCGACTCGGCAAAACGGCGGCCAATCACTTCGTCACCGTAAGTGAGGAAGAATTACAGATGAAAGAAAACGCCGTTCCTAAAAGCGCTAAAGATGCTACGAAGTTTGGTCTAAAACTATTCGAAGGTAAGGTGGAGTTGGGATTTATTTTATCGATTTCAAAACAAAGGATTTGATGTGACTCAGCGTAGATAAGTGACACAAATCTGTGCCGCAACGTTATTACATTTACATACCGCTTTTGAAATTTGAAATAGATTTTTTTTAAAAATAAAAATCACCTGTGTATTTTTTTTTTTAAACAATTCTCCACCTCAGGCTCAGTGAATAATAACCTCGACTTCAGCTCAATTATCATACACCGATATTCACGGAGCCTGAGGCAGATAATTGTTAAATATTATATTTACACAGACACGAGTGTTTAACTGGGAAATACGCCACTCATTTTTCATCCGAGCTCCATCTGGGACATGGAGAACCAAAACTGGGATAAATCTCTGTGCGTCACTCATGAAGAAATCGATGAATTGTGAATGTGAAACTTTTTGTGAATGTATCAATACAATAAAAGAAAAATCACACGTTGGCTTGAAGATATGAAGTTTATCTTCTCATGTTGAAAAACGCATCACTCACTCGATATGCACATCCACCACTCGAACGTAAACTTCATATCTTCATGGAACCGTGTAATATCCTCTATTTTTTTCGCGGCCCGGTTTCCGTCAAATCCTGCGCTCTGATTGGCTGGCGAGCGGGTGGGTCTGTATCCTACGATGCGGACCTCAGTTACGGACCTCTGGCAACTCGCTCAGTTCACAACAACAAACATAGCAGCATTTTTTGTCAACATTTATCTTTTTTTAAATAAGATTTATTTATAAGATTATCAAAAATCTTATAAATTTTTGCCAGCATTTCTCAGGAGAATAGCATTAATTTTACAGCATGGATGGCGTTAATGACAGCGTTCACAGCGAAAGCGAGTTTTACTACCCTGAGGAAGAAGAAATAAAAGAAAACATTTCAGGAGAAAGCTAAAAACCTCTAACTGTTGCTAACGCCGAGCAAAAACATGGCTGAATCCTGAATGACTCCTATTTGTATAAATAGGGGACTACATAGGCGGCAAAATGTAGTGTTTTTCCTGGCATGGAAGTGCACTTGTATACCGAGGAGGAAGCCATTTGCATTACAGCCGTGAATGAGGATTCAAAATGGCGGCTCGGCTCGGTTTTCCCTTTCGGGCGCTCTCGCTTTCTGTTAGAATTTGGTAAAGAAAAAAAATAAAATATATTATTTACCAGCTTAAGGTCGGTCCGTATGGTGAAATACCGTGACCTCGGCCTTGAATACTGACTTCGGCCCAGAGGGCCTCGCTCAGTACTTTCAAGACCTTGGTCACGGTATTTCACGATACGGACCTCCCAGCTGGTAAATAACATTTATATATTTTACACCACTGCACTGCTGAACTCTGGATACCTGATTGGTCAGAAGGTGTTGATTCATTCCATACGAACCACTGGTTTATATGTTACGTTAAGACACTTGAACTGATTCATTATCGTTTCTATAGTAACAAACTACAGTGGAAGTGCCTCATAAACCAAATGTTTACAAAATGGGCGACAAAGAAGCCTCAAGTTCAGTTCCCCAAATTATTACTTACAAACTGCGCAAAATACTAAGCGTTAAGATCGTGACTGAAACCGTCATAAGGGAATGACAGAATTTATTTTTTTTTTTTAACATGGTACCTGTTATTTAATGGACCAAAATGAACAATTATAAATAAATAAATGTAATTTGAAGTGCTCGCTTTAAAATGTACTTGTTGCATCCAGAAGTTGTTTCTGCCAGGACAGCACCCAGCTGCTTGAGTTTCTCCATCCTCTCATCCTCTTTTCCATTGGAACAAGTTGTTTCATAACATCTCATGAGATCAAATTCCTTAATTACCACAACGGTCTCTTGACAAAGCAAGGCGCACGCGTTTGCTCTGGCTTGAAATGAAACAGGATTCTCATGCACAGCTCTTTTCTCACTGTTGCGCTTTTTTGGCCTGTAGCTGTAGCGGGGCTGGAGTTCACATCCCCCTGCCATGAACGGATTAAAACCACTGTCTATACGGAGTCATTTATTTACGTCTCCAGCGTCAGCGCTTTGTCCCAGTCAGAGGTAAAGCCGTAACAAAGTTGACAAGTTGCGTTTTTCTCTTATTCACTTGAAAGTTCGTGAGAGAACCAGTGTTTATAGTGTAGCTGTTAGAACGTTAACAAGATTGGGGAATCATCACTGGAAACTTGGTGTGATATAACAGGATTAACGCACTTGGATAGGAAAATAAAAATCAACCCCTTGAGATAGTAACAGTACTTCAGCTTCATCGGCACCAACCGGTCACTGATTATTTTCCGGTAACAGCATGCCTGCGAGTGTTTTATTCCTTATACATGTCAGCGAACACATTTTAGCCTCATCTTTTAGGCTTCCTGGCAACTAAAAAATAAAATATAATATAAGGGGTGTTCACACGGCAACTTTTACTCCGGTGTAGCACCGGGGCTGCCCCGGTAGAGCGTTCACACGGTACAAAGTTATAGCGGTGTAGCCCCTGAAAGCTGCTTAAACCGGTGCAAATCTAACCCTGCTCGGGAGGTGGTTTAAGAAATTTACTCCGGAGTAAATGCTAGTTTGCGGGGCAGCACCGATATAAAATGGGACGTCTGAACGCTACAGGGGTAGACTCGCTACGCGTGAGGAGAGTTGATTACATACGGGCATTGCATAATTTGCATCCTGGTATTTTGCGCTTCCAAAATGGCGAATATCAACAACAACAGAACTGCGTGTCTTCCAGTGTTGCCAGATTGGGCAGTTTTAAGTGCATTTTGGCGGATTTTAACATATTGTGGGCTGGAAAACATCAGCAGTATCTGGCAACACTGGTGTCTTCATGCACATTGTTTTCCCGGCGCTTGGTGATGCCATGACAACCGGGAAAAGGAAGTACGTTTTCACGCATGCGCATATTTCATTTCCGCATTATTACTATCGTATAGCACGGTCACAAAAACTGCCGTATGAACGCAAGTGGGGCTGCACCGGTGCTGACACGCTTCTCTCTAGTAAGCAGGTTTGTGACATGTGAACGCTCCACAAAATTTACACCGGTGTAAGATATATCGCAACAAAACACATCAGTGCAGCATCGACGCAAATATGTGCCGTGTGAACACCCCTTTAGACTGCAGATCAACAATGCCGCTTTTACCGAGCACTGTTTGTTTGGTTTTTTTTAAATAACCTAAAACAATGACACTAAATTACATTTCAGGTGATTTGTTGATCAATGCTGGAGTCTGTCCTGATTTGGGAACACAACCTAAATCCTTGTCACGAAAAGAAAAAGGTCAAAGTCCTTAAAAAAGAAAAAAAGCAAATCGTCGCTGGGGGGAGGGGGAACCATCCAGTGGAACGGATGCCCTTTAATTACTATCCACACCATCCAGCCACAGTTTTAATCAACTCTGGATGGAAACCCAATTCTCCAAAGTGCTGACCTCTCATACACAAAGACAGTAAACGGTTGCACAAGCTTCACTATTGATTCAGCATCATCATTTTTTCATTAACCGCAGAGTTCAAAAGATGATTAAAAGTTGAAACCTCACTTCTGTAATGCAATCTGTGATTTAGCTTAAGTCTGACTCAGTGTGCATGAAATTCAGGGGGAAAAATAAAGTGTTTTTTGCCGTCATGCAAAACAGAGATGAAACTGAAAAGCGGTTGAGTGTGAGGTAATAATTTGCATGATTAATAATTGTCTCATTTGTTAAAGGGACGCTTGCACCCGGTGACCTGCTGAGACATTAAAACTTTTTCTCTCCTCCCCTGAATTCTCTCTTGCATCATCCTGGACAGTCCCAGGACTTTTTCTGATCTTAATTTCACCAAATGACACTACTTTCTAACGTCCATCTCTGAAGCATGTGGACTGGAGAAACTAATTTGGTTTTCTGAATCAAAGCACCATCACTCGGAAAGTAAAAACGCTTTGACGGCGCTCTTAGAACTCACTCACCCTTCGTATGGCTTCTTCTTCCTCCTGCCGTTTTTCGTAATGTGCAAAATCATCAAAGATCGAGGTGGTATGCTTGAAAGTGGCGATAATTTTAAGCACTTGCTTGGCCTTTTCCAGAGGCACCTCCTGAGTGTCCCTGGAGTTGGTGACCGGCTTGTTGTCGTTGTTCTCCAGGCGGATGTGCCGGAGCTGGTTGTTGGGCACGTCCTTGACGAAAATCCACTTGACCTCGAACTTGCCCTTCCACTTATCCTGAGACCAGACACCGGCATACGCGTTGTAGTCCACGGGAGACTTCATCTCGGCTACGCCACAGAAGTGGCCACTGCCGTTGACGCTGAACAGAAGGTAGAGCGGGCCCTTGGCAGCCAGCGAACGGTACGCTGCGTCCAGCCGCTTGTTGCCGTGCTCCGTGCTGCACCAGATCGAGTACTTGATGGAACGGTGGATGTCGTCCTCGGAGTAGCTCTTAATGATGAACACGCGTCCGTTCTTCACGTTCCAGTCAAAGTCTTTGGGGTTGTAGCTGTTAAGCGCTTTGAGCTTCTCCAGCACCGGGTGGAGCTCACCAGGGGTGGAAGGGGAGGCACTCAAGGGCACACCGGGGCCCAGAATGAAGTTCTCCTGCCCCCCGCTCTGATTAAATGTGGCCACCCTGTTTCTCGGTGCCACCCAACGGTTCTGGGGTGGTGCATTCTGCTGAGGGAGAGTATGCTGGGGCTGAGGAGGGGCAGCTTGAGACGGATGGGGCTGGAGAGGATGTGGTGGACCTGGCTGAAGCTGTGGAGGGGGTTGAGGGGACTGAAGCTGGAGCTGCTGGGGTTGGGGTTGAGGAGGCAATAAGGGCTGAGGTTGAGCTAAAATCTGTGGCTGCACCAGAGGGGGCAACATCTGCTGAGCAAGTGGTGGTTTTGAGATGGAACCTTTGTCATCCCAAGTTCCAATGTTCATGTTATGCTTTATAGGTGGGGGAGGAATGGTGGAACCACTCCCCATGCCTGGATTGATCTTAGGCTTGAGTTTGGGCTGAGGTTTAGCTGGTTTCCTAGCAATGGCTGCCCAAGATGTAGGCTTAGGAGCTGAGGAGCTGACAGGGGGCACGCTGTTGGCTGCCAGGCTGCTCATCCCAGCTGTTCCTCCAAGAGGAGAACCGACAGTTTTGGTGACAGCTGCCATGTCAGATCCGAGCTTGAGCCCGGCCATGCCTTGATCGATGCTGCTCAGTGGAGGAACCTTGCTGAGTTGTGTGTCGCTGCCAAAGCCGGCCTGCCCATCTGCTATAGCCCTGCCCAGTGAGCTGGGCGCGTAGCCATAGCTGCTGCTGTACGCCGAGCTCTGGGTCGACTGGCCCTGTGAGCCGCTGGTGCCCCAGGTGGAAAAGTCTGCGTTGCCAGGAAAGAAGTTAAATCCATGTTGACTAAGAAAGGGAGGTGTGTTGCCTAGAGCACCAGGTTGGCTAAAGACTCCGTCAGGGATGAAATGGTGTTCGCCGTTGCTCATCTGTCCATATGTGGTCAAGTAGGGCATAGGGGGGTCACCTGCGGTGGACCACGCAGCTTCACCCAGAGAGTAGGGAAATCCGATAGATGGGGCATAGTAGCTGGGCATGTAGGGATCAGACATTGGTGGGTAGCTATTACTCTGCAAGCGGAATCATTAAAAAAAAAATCCATTAAAAGTGATTATACGTGGTGTTTGCTCTGGAGTTGAAGATCAGTTATCAGGTCTCTTTAAAACACAGTGTATCCACCACTTCACCAAATCAAATCAATGGTTCTAGAAAATTACACAGTATTTTTTAGTAAAATGATTCGAAGGTTAATATTTTCAGCTCACCTGATTTGTCTGGCTGCTTAAGTAATTCTCAAAATCATCATCATTTACAGAATCCTTCTGATGCATCGAACCGTTTTGCACTGCAGGAAAAAGAAAAGTCAAGTTTTAAGCAGCACTGACAGTATTTCAGACTCTCGTTGCTTCTATTCGGGATTAGTCACCTGATGGCAAAGAGCCTTCGAGTAATTCTTTAATTTCAGTGAAAAGTTAAACACTCAATGACAAACTGGTACTTTCCAATACTCCGTAATGGACTGGTACCGTTACTCAGGAGTTAACCGGTACCATTACTCAACAGTTTAGAATTAATACTCGATTGGTACCAATACTCAGTATCAGGTTGGCATCAATGCTTGATACTCAGCACCAATATCCAACATTCAGTAATGGATTGGTACCAATACTCAACAGGTTAGTATTAATATTCAATACTCAATAATGAATTGGTACCGATACTCATCAGGTAAGTATTAACACTCGATACTCAGTAATGGATTGGTACCAATACACAGTACTCAGTATCAGGTTAGCATCAATGCTTGATACTCAGCACCAATACCCAATACTCAGTAACGGATTGGTACCAATACTCAACAGGTTAGTATTAATACTCAATAATGGATTGGTGCCAGTACTCAGTAATGGATTGGTACCAGCACTCATAGGTTAGTATAAATGCTTGATATTCAGTAATGGATTGGTACCAGTACTCAACAGGTTAGTATTAATACTCAGTAATGGATTGGTACCAGTAATCAGTAATGGATAAGTACCAGTACTCAGTAATGGATTGGTACCAGCACTCATAGGTTAGTATAAATGCTTGATACTCAGTAATGGATTGGTACCAGTACTCAACAGGTTAGTATTAATACTCAGTAATGGATTAGTGCCAGTACTCATAGGTTAGTAGAAATGCTTGATACTCAGTAATGAACTGGTGCCAATACTCAGTATCAGCTTGGCATCAATGCTTGGTACTCAGCACCGATACCCAACACTCAGTAATGGACTGGTACCAATACTCAACAGGTTAGTATTAATACTCAGTAATGGATTGGTGCCAGTACTCAGTAATGGATTGGTGTCAGTACTCATAGGTTAGTATAAAATGCTTGATACTCAGTAATGGATTGGTACCAATACTCAGTAATGAGCTGGTACCAATACTCAGTATCAGGTTGGCATCAGTGCTTGGTACTCAGCACCAATACCCAACACCCAATAATGGATTGGTACCAATACTCAAAAATTAAGTATTAATACTCAATAATGGATTGGTTCCAGTACTTATAGGTTAGTATAAATGCTTGATACTCAGTAATGGATTGGTACCAATACTCAACAGGTTAGTATTAATACTCAGTAATGGATTAGTGCCAGTACTCATAGGTTAGTAGAAATGCTTGATACTCAGTAATGAACTGGTACCAATACTCAGTATCAGCTTGGCATCAATGCTTGTTACTCAGCACCGATACCCAATACTCAGTAATGGACTGGTACCAATACTCAACAGGTTAGTATTAATACTCAGTAATGGATTGGTGCCAGTACTCAGTAATGGATTGGTGCCAGTACTCATAGGTTAGTATAAAATGCTTGATACTCAGTAATGGATTGGTACCAATACTCAGTAATGAGCTGGTACCAATACTCAGTATCCGGTTGGCATCAGTGCTTGGTACTCAGCACCGATACCCAACACCCAATAATGGATTGGTACCAATACTCAAAAAGTTAGTATTAATACTCAATAATGGATTGGTTCCAGTACTTATAGGTTAGTATAAATGCTTGATACTCAGTAATGGATTGGTACCAATACTCAGTAATGAACTGGTACCAATACTCAGTATCAGGTTGGCGTCAATGCTTGGTACTCAGCACCGATACCCAACACTCAGTAATGGATTAGTCAATAGAGATCCTCAATACACAGGCTCAGACTGGTACCAGGACTCAATAACAGATTGTTGCCAGTGCTCAGTACTCTGTATCGGATCAGTTCCAATACTCAATATCCGTTTGGTACCAATCCTCAGTACCGAGCACTGGATTGGTGACTTCCTGTCCATCAGCCTTACAAAGGAAATGTCACAAAACTGACAGTAAAACTTATGTACAGTATAATAACCAGAACTGCATAAAGAGAGTTTTATAAAGTCGAAGCCTTACCTTTATTTCCTTGGCCTTTAGGTCTCTGCTCCAGCCGTGTGGGGAGAGAAACAAGTTTTAATAGAGAGAAGTGAAACAGGGAGTTTACATGTTTACTGGAAATGCTGCAGACACACGAGGCCTGGTGTCATCTCTCAGCTCAGCTCTTCAGCTCTCACAATCATTTTAACATCAAGTCCGAGTTTACATAGGCTGCGTTACAAAAGTTTTGGCACCCACAATCTTTATTTTATTTAAAACCTGCCTCGTGCTATTAATTAACATCTGGATATAGAGCTCAGTCTGTCTCATGGACAGAGAGAGAGAGATGTGCGCAGGTGGAGAAACACTTCAGTTCAGCTCAGTAATAAACCATCACCTGGTGAGCTAGTTAGCTAACATGCTAGCAACCAGTACCATAGGGAAACGACATGATTAGCCGAGTTAGCCATGTAGCTAAGAGCAGGTAAGAGCAGCGCCTGAAGAGCAGAAGCGGAGCAACGCTCCCGGGTGTACCTGATCAACAGTTGTGGCAGACATCCTCCTCTCCGAGCCCTGAGCTGCGTGATGATGCTATTATCACTTCACTCTGATAGCTTTTCCCACTTATTGTTGTTTTTATTAGAATTATAATTATTATTATTATTAGTTACGTTTAAAGCCTCTTCCTTCCTTTCAGCCAATCAGACTTCACGCACGCGCGGAGCTTTAAACACACTTAGCCTGAGCGCTAAGGTCACGCGCGGTCCGAGGCGGCTGGTCGGAGCTCCACTTCCCCGGAAACATTCACCCCGCACGCGCTCAACGGCTCATCAGATGGTTAGAAAATCCCCCCGCTGCTCCGTGCCACAATGGCGGATGGGTTACTGCTCTCACTTCCGGCTCGACACTGACCTTCCGCCTGTGACGTCAGCGCACGCGCTCCGCGCCTCGTTCCGCCATGTTTAAACTGGTCAGACAGCGGGATGGATGAAGACGTTAATTAGTTTTTCATCTCATCTCATCTCATTATCTGTAGCCGCTTTATCCTTCTACAGGGTCGCAGGCAAGCTGGAGCCTATCCCAGCTGACTATGGGCGAAAGGCGGGGTACACCCTGGACAAGTCGCCAGGTCATCACAGGGCTGACACATAGACACAGACAACCATTCACACTCACATTCACACCTACGGTCAATTTAGAGTCACCAGTTAACCTAACCTGCATGTCTTTGGACTGTGGGGGAAACCGGAGCACCCGGAGGAAACCCATGCGGACACGGGGAGAACATGCAAACTCCGCACAGAAAGGCCCTCGCCGGCCCCGGGGCTCGAACCCAGGACCTTCTTGCTGTGAGGCGACAGCGCTAACCACTACACCACCGTGCCGCCTTAATTAGTTTTTATGAGGAATAAAAGTTTCTTGGTGTTTTTTTCTCTAACAAAATGTTTAGATGGGTTTTTTTTGTATTTAAGTCAAATTGAGAGAAATGTTATATATAAAATAGAGCGGCGGCTACAATTATCGACACCTTAATTGATCTTTTGGCCAAAGTAGAAAAGACTTTCAATATGTAACTTGTACATGAATAATTACTCAAACTAACACTGGGGGGAAAAAATTAGACGATTCTCGATTACTTAGCGTATCAGATCACGTGACACCATTCCACAATTATCGAGACCTTTGTCCACAGTTATCGACACCATTCCACAATTATCGACACCTTTGTCCACAGTTATCGACACCGTTCCACAATTATCGACACCTTTGTTCACAGTTATCGACACCGTTCCACAATTATCGACACCTTTGTCCACAGTTATCGACACCGTTGCACAATTATCGACACCTTTGTCCACAGTTATCGACACCGTTCCACAATTATCGACACCTTTGTCCACAGTTATCGACACCGTTCCACAATTATCGACACCTTAATTGATCTTTTGGCCAAAGTAGAAAAGACTTTCAATATGTAAATTGTGCATGAATAATTACTCAAACTAACACTGGGGGGAAAAAATTAGACGATTCTCGATTACTTAGCGTATTAGATCACGTGACACCGTTCCACAATTATCGACACCATTGTCCACAGTTATCGACACCGTTCCACAATTATCGACACCTTTGTCCACAGTTATCGACACCGTTCCACAATTATCGACACCTTTGTCCACAGTTATCGACACCGTTCCACAATTATCGACACCTTTGTCCACAGTTATCGACACCGTTCCACAATTATCGACACCTTTGTCCACAGTTATCGACACCGTTCCACAATTATCGACACCTTTGTCCACAGTTATTGACACCGTTGCACAATTATCAACACCTTTGTCCACAGTTATCGACACCGTTCCACAATTATCGACACCTTTGTCCACAGTTATCAACACCGTTCCACAATTATCGACACCTTTGCCCACAGTTATCGACACCGTTGCACAATTATCGACACCTTTGTCCACAGTTATCGACACCATTCCACAATTATCGACACCTTTGTCCACAGTTATCGACACCATTCCACAATTATCAACACCTTTGTCCACAGTTATCGACACCATTCCACAATTATCAACACCTTTGTCCACAGTTATCGGCACGTTCCACAATTATTGACACCTTTGTCCACAGTTATCGACATCTTTCCACAATTATCGACACCTTTGTCCACAGTTATCGACACCATTCCACAATTATCGACACCTTTGTCCACAGTTATCGACACCATTCCACAATTATCGACACCTTTGTCCACAGTTATCGACACGTTCCACAATTATTGACACCTTTGTCCACAGTTATCGACATCTTTCCACAATTATCGACACCTTTGTCCACAGTTATCGACACCATTCCACAATTATCGACACCTTTGTCCACAGTTATCGACACCATTCCACAATTATCGACACCTTTGTCCACAGTTATCGACACCATTCCACAATTATCGACACCTTTGTCCACAGTTATTGACACCATTCCACAGTTATCAACACCTTTGTCCGCAGTTATCGACACCATTCCACAATTATCAACACCTTTGTCCACAGTTATCGACACCGTTCCACAATTATCGACACCTTTGTCCACAGTTATCGACATCTTTCCACAATTATCGACACCTTTGTCCACAGTTATCGACACCGTTCCACAATTATCGACACCTTTGTCCACAGTTATCGACACCGTTCCACAATTATCGACACCTTTGTCCACAGTTATCGACACCGTTCCACAATTATCGACACCTTTGTGACAAATTTGTGACATCATTCCACAATTATCGACACCCAGATGATTATTTATTTTTTTTTAAAATGGTATGTGGTATTAAATTAGCAAAACATAGTTTTTATTTAAAATGTTTTCCATAGACTTATATTTACTACAAAATCTCTTTTATATAAATATATGGATGTCGGTGTTTACGTAAATGAGGACGTAATTCTAATGTTTGTAAACAAATGAACTGATAATGTTTAACCTGCGTCAGAAAATCTTTCTGTTTCAGTCTCTAAGTATTTTCGTAGATCACATTTTGTGAATCATTCGTTGTTGTTTGTATGAATTTCTAGTTTTGTTGTTTACCAATAAATGTCAACAGGAAATTGAGATTGTAACCACATGAAAATCCAGGTCAAAGGTCACACCTCATTCCTCGAACCAAAATATAAAATGTCTCCTGATATTGTAATATGTGGGAGATATTTACATCACTGTTAAAAAAATATGTTTTGAATGGAATAGAAAAATCTGAATATTTCAAGCGTGTAATTTTTTTTATATACTAGGAATTTAATTCTGCTCTAATTCTATTCATTGCAATCGGATTCCAAATACTCTATAAACATTCCATTCTGTTATGGATCAGAAAAAAATTATAAATCACAGCGCTTTTTTTTTTAAGTGCTTCATCTACTTCAACAATGTTACACAAAGATCGATCCATAACAGTTGTAAATGTCCCTTAATTCCGCAGGGTGTCGATAATGGTGGACACCGGTGAAAGTGATCACTATTATCGACATCTCACGTGACTTCTCAAACGCACGTTTAGATACAAAATGGCGACTGTCAAATGAAACAAAGTAGGTTTCAACAAGGAGATCATGAAATATCGGTGAATTTGATCAGTAAAAACATGACCATGATCTTTCCACCATGCTTACCTGCGATGAGAACGTCCGGGTTTTCCGAAAAATTGCTGATTGTGATTAAAAAAAGTTCCATCTCAGGTAACGAGCTGTGTCATCAGACGACAAGGTCAAAGGGTGAGGCGGGTCTGATTAATTAACTAATAATAACTGTTGGAACTGAAACTCCACCTTTGTTTTTTATTGGTAAATCTGAAAAGGTGTTGATAATTATGGACTGTCGATAATTGTAGCTGCCACTCTAAGTTACAATTGGGGTGTAATGATACACCTCAGTCACGATTCAATTCACAGTACTTGTTTCGGAAACCAGTTTAATTAATGATACTTACTGGCTTCACGATTTGATTCAGGGTACTGGCTTTTTATTTGTCACATGCACACTCAAGCACGGTGTGCTTCACGATTCGATTCGTGATTCGATTCGATTCACAATACTGGCTTCACAATTCGATTCAGTTTATGATTTTGACTTCACGATTCAACTTGATTCACGATACTGGCTTTGCATTTCAGAATCAGAAACAGAATCAGAATTAATTAATTTAATTTATTAGCTTTTGCCATAGGGTGGCACGGTGGTGTAGTGGTTAGCGCTGTCACCTCACAGCAAGAAGGTCCGGGTTCGAGCCCCGTGGCCGGCGAGGGCCTTTCTGTGTGGAGTTTGCATGTTCTCCCCGTGTCCGCGTGGGTTTCCTCCGGGTGCTCCGGTTTCCCCCACAGTCCAAAGACATGCAGGTTAGGTTAACTGGTGACTCTAAATTGAGCGTAGGTGTGAATGTGAGTGTGAATGGTTGTCTGTGTCTGTGTGTCAGCCCTGTGATGACCTGGCGACTTGTCCAGGGTGTACCCCGCCTTTCGCCCGTAGTCAGCTGGGATAGGCTCCAGCTTGCCTGCGACCCTGTAGAACAGGATAAAGCGGCTACAGATAATGAGATGAGATGAGAACTTTTGCCATAGCGAGATATATACTGTATGTACATACTGTACATTATGGCTTGGAAACCACAACAGCTTGCGCCAATCACAGTGGACCCCACTATATCATGTGAATCATGTTTATTGGCCAAGTATTTTGACACACACAAGGAATTTGGTTCCGGCAGTTGGTGTCTCTCTCGCGATACAGAGGAGGGAAAAACGTGTGAATATACATGCATGCATATTAGGGTGCATCAGTCGCCCTCACTTTCATAAAATCTGATGCATTTTTGTTTGGGTGTTCCTTTTCACCAATAAAGACATCCTGTAAAATGTTTTGACCATATTCAAAAGTCTAATGGTGGCACCATGAGGTTCATTTTTTGCCAAAAACCGCTTATTTTATGTTTTCGCGTAAGGTTTGAATCACAATGTTGGACTCCATTTATTGATTCCTTGTGAGCCAGAGATCATGTTAAGAACCTTTGCAAGGGATTGAGAAGCATTAATGTGATTCATAATACATTTGTATTGTTTAAAAGTAGTTGAACAATGATTCAATGAACAGCTAAAACTCAAACTGTGCTTGATAATATATTTAGAATATGTACTAAAAATGTGTATCTAAGATATTTGGTATACTCTATAAGGTGCCATAATGTTTCATGAAAAGTGATCGAAATTTTGTCATAAAAGTCATAAAATAGCAGCTTTTTCCATAACTTTGAGCTCCTGGTGCCACCATTAAACTTTTGAATTTTGTCAAAATATTTCACCCAGTGTGTTTTCTTACCAAAAGCAACATAAAAACAAAAATGCATCATGATTGGAGGAACTTTTCATTTTTAGGGGGCAACTGATGCACCCTAAGGGCCTCTGCATGCTCTTGCGACAAGGCTTTCGCAGACAGCTTTTCGCAGACAGTTGTAATTTATCGTTGAGCGGGGAGTAATAGGCGTGCGCGATGTTATTCACCGCCACAACGCAAGGGGGCGCGAAGTCGCGAAATCGCTAGGAGTAGTTGGTGGGTGTGGTTAGTGGAGTGTTTATCCTCCGGTTACTTATAATGACTAGAACTGGAGTCATATAGATGTCCGTACTTCCTCACTTCCTCGATCAACCGCTCTTCGTGCTGCTCCATCTTCGCTCGTGTTTTTAAAAATGGCGGTCGTGAAAACAAAACAAACCGGGAAAGTAGGGAAGCGGAAGTGCGTGTACAGCGGATGTAGAGTGGACCAATCAGAGCCCTCTTGTCTGCGACGCTGTCTGCGAGGCTTCTGCGGTGGTCACAATTTTTGGGAGGTGCACGCAGAGCGTCTGCGAAGGGGGGGGGGCTACGCAGACGCCTTCTGCGACGCCATCTGCGAGGACTGCGTTGTCAGCATAAATTGGCCTTAATGCATATATAAGATATGTATATGTAATATAAGAAAAATTGCAATTATTTAACAGTTATTCCATGAAATCGAGTCGTACTGTACTTGAGCTGATAGCGGCTATAAGCCGTGTACGACGAGATTGAGTGGAATAACTGTTTTATTCTATCCACGTTCACTGGATTTTGAGAAACAGAGCATTTTTATTTTTACTTTTTGCAAAGTCGATAAATAAAAACTTGATACAAAACGTCTGACAAAATCATTTCCGCTTAGAATGTAAACAAACCGGCGAAATGACGGGAGCAATTTGTGAAAAATGCGATGATAATAACAATAATAATTCTTGAAAAATAAAAAAGAAACTCCAGCCCAGTGGCAGTAATGCACCTACAAGGACAACAAAAAAACTATATTCTTTTAGCTATTTCTGTCCCTTTGAATACTTGATAACATTTTTTGGGGTTTTGTTTTCGAGTCGAGTTTTCTTTTCGTCCTCGGTTGGTTCAGCAACACGCGCCGCCATTTTGTTTTTCTCTCCTCACGGTATATGAGCTAATATCCTAGTAGTAGAGTAGCCAATCAGAGCGCACGATTGCTCATATCCAGTGAATGTGGATAGAATAATAACTAGTATAACTATTATATACATTATAAATCATATACAACACCTAAATTATACACAATGTTTTAAATATCTGTATTATACAATATCTCTGTAATCTAAATATCTACAAAATATCTCAAACACTCGCTATAATATACAATGTCTATATTAAGCATCAAAATATCTATAATATCAACAATATACAATATATATTACAAAAATGTACGCTATCAACAATATAAACAGTACACCATATACAGACAATATGCAGGATATATAGACAAGACACAATATGCTAAAATTGATTCAAGGTCCTGACTTCTTGATTCAGTTCTATTCGATTCACAGTGTTTGTGTCACGATTGGATTAGATTCAATTCACAGTACTGGCTTCACAATCTGATTCAGTTCAATTCATGATATTCAGGATTCAGCGGTGCAGTGGTTATGACTGTCGCCTCACAGCAAGAAGATTCTGGGTTCGACCCTCCTGGCTGACTGGCATACAGTGGTGCTTGAAAGTTTGTGAACCCTTTAGAATTTTCTATATTTCTGCATAAATATGACCTAAAACATCATCAGATTTTCACACAAGTCCTAAAAGTAGATAAAGAGAACCCAGTTAAAGAAATGAGACAAAAATATTATACTTGGGCATTTATTTATTGGGGAAAATGATCCAATCTTACATATGTGAGTGGCAAAAGTATGTGAACCTCTAGGATTAGCAGTTAATTTGAAGGTGAAATTAGAGTCAGGTGTTTTCAATCAATGGGATGACAATCAGGTGTGAGTGGGCACCCTGTTTTATTTAAAGAACAGGGATCTATCAAAGTCTGATCTTCACAACACATGTTTGTGGAAGTGTATCATGGCACGAACAAAGCAGATTTCTGAGGACCTCAGAAAAAGCGTTGTTGATGCTCATCAGGCTGGACAAGGTTACAAAACCATCTCTAAAGAGTTTGGACTCCACCAATCTACAGTCAGACAGATGGGTGTACAAATGGAGGAAATTCAAGACCATTGTTCCCCTCCCCAGGAGTGGTCGACCAACAAAGATCACTCCAAGAGCAAGGTGTATAATAGTCGGCGAGGTCACAAAGGACCCCAGGGTAACTTCTAAGCAACTGAAGGCCTCTCTCACATTGGCTAATGTTAATGTTCATGAGTCCATCATCAGGAGAACACTGAACAACAATGGTGTGCATGGCAGGGTTGCAAGGAGAAAGCCACTACTCTCCAAAAAGAACATTGCTGCTCTTCTGCAGTTTGCTAAAGATCACGTGGACAAGCCAGCAGGCTATTGGAAAAATGTTTTGTGGACGGATGAGACCAAAATAGAACTTTTTGGTTTAAATGAGAAGCGTTGTGTTTGGAGAAAGGAAAACACTGCATTCCAGCATAAGACACTTATCCCATCTGTGAAACATGGTGGTGGTAGTATCATGCTTTGGGCCTGTTTTGCTGCATCTGGGCCAGGACGGCTTGCCATCATTGATGGAACAATGAATTCTGAATTACACCAGCGAATTCTAAAGGAAAATGTCAGGACATCTGTCCATGAACTGAATCTCAAGAGAAGGTGGGTGATGCAGCAAGACAACAACCCTAAGCACACAAGTCGTTGTACCAAAGAATGGTTAAAGAAGAATAAAGTTAATGTTTTGGAATGGCCAAGTCAAAGTCCTGACCTTCATCCAATCGAAATGTTGTGGAAGGACCTGAAGCGAGCAGTTCATTTGAGGAAACCCACCAACATCCCAGGATTAAAGCTGTTCTGTACGGAAGAATGGGCTAAAATTCCTCCAAGCCGGTGTGTAGGACTGATCAACAGTTACCGCAAACGTTTAGTTGCAGTTATTGCTGCACAAGGGGGTCACACCAGATACTGAAAGCAAAGGTTCACATACTTTTGCCACTCACAGATATGTAATATTGGATCATTTTCCTCAATAAATAAATGAGCAAGTATAATATTTTTGTCTCATTTGTTTAACTGGGTTCTCTTTATCTACTTTTAGGACTTGTGTGAAAATCTGATGATGTTTTAGGTCATATTTATGCAGAAATATAGAAAATTCTAAAGGGTTCACAAACTTTCAAGCACCACTGTACATGTCAACCCCTTTGGGCGTCCACCTGTAGTATCAGAGGAAGAAATCCATAAAATCAACATAAAATCCTTATAGCCTTCGAATCGCACCAAACTTAATAAATAAATAAGTAAATATAACTTGCCTGAGAACTTCGTCCAGCATGTCGAAAATCGCCTCGCCCGTGCCGATATTGCACACAGGCATGTCTATGATTCTTGACTTCTCCCCTCTGTTTATGTCGCAGATCCGCACCAAAACGGCCAGTCGCTTGGCTGTCTTTTTGTCATTGGATTCGTCGATCATCAAGGAAAATGGCGACGTCCGGCAGTGCTGGATGATCGGTAGTGTAGCTTCGGGGGCCAAGCTCCTTTTGATTATTTGCGTTGTTTTGGTGCACCTACAGCTGATAGATTTCGCAATCGTACTGTCCGTGCAAATTCGCGGCAACAGTTCTGTCAGGTGGTCCGCAACGGCTAGCGGCAAATTGTGCTGAGCACTAAAATTACAGATCATAACTTCTGCTGTTGGTTGATCATCGGTCTTAGGCTTTGCAAACATCGTCATTTGCGGTTGATTCTGTTTCTGGTGCAAATTTCGCTGATGTAGTTTGGACCTCATGTGTTCCCTCACGTCGTAAACTCCAGACGCCGCAACTTTTATATCTCGCACACAAACTGTGCAGTGCGCGTACTCCTCATTTTTCGCCTGAACAATGACACCATTAAATGTCTCCTTCCATTCAGGAAGATACCGCCCGCCGTATCTCATTTTCTTTCTCGGTGTTCCCATTCTTTCACTCAGCAGACGCTATTCAAAATCTCTCAGGTGGAAACAATGTCGCTCTGCACAATGAGAAAATCGTTCGAACAATGACCGTTTGGCACGTTTAAATGCAGATCGTGCGCATGACTGGAACGAGCGAAGTCTCACAGTCGTGATACTGCACGAGGCTTGAGGAATAAACATCCGGTTTCACATAGTCTGGGTTATCTGCCCCTGCATACACGCTGGTCTTTGTCTATAAATCGAGCTTTTGTATGTTTTTGCGACGATCAGCTGACGATGTTCAAGTAAGATACACAAAATAAATTTAGGTCAGAAAATACTGAAAATCCGTAAGACTTTGTTTATATGCCCGTACGCCCTTGAAATGAGCTAAAATCCGTATAATTTCCGGACAATCCGTATAGGTTGACATGTATGGACTGAGGCCTTTCTGGGGCCTTTGTCCCCAGGCTTGCGTGGGTTTCCTTCCACAGTCCAAAGACATGTGGATTCGCTCAACTGGCCACTCTGAATTGCCCCATATTGTTATAATCACGTTGTCTGTTATCACCCAGATGAGGATGGGTTCCCTTTTGAGTCTGGTTCGTCTCGAGGTTTCTTCCTCGTGTCGTCTGAGGGAGTTTTTCCTCGCCACCGTCGCCACAGGCTTGCTCACTGGGGATAGATCAGGGACAAAATTAGCTCATGTTTAAAGTCACTAAAATTCTGTAAAGCTGCTTTGTGACAATGTCTATTGTTAACAGTGCTATAAAAATAAACTTGACTTGACTTGACCATATGTGTGAATGTGAGTGTGATGGTTGATCATCTGTGTGTAGCCCTGTGATAGATTGTGTACCTGCCCAGGGTGAACCCCACCTTTCACCTGGAATCAGATGGGATTGGCTCCAGCTTCCCTCATGATCCTAATGGATAAGTGGTATAGATAACAGATAGATGGATGGCTTCATATTCAATTTGATTCAATTCATGATAGTGGCTTCACAATTTGATTCAGTTTATGATACCGGCTTCATGATTCAATTCAATTTTGAACAGAATATTTTGAACAATTTAATGAAGAAATAGAGCCTTTTCAGGCATCATTTTTAACTTTTTTTAATTTGTGAAACAAAAACAAAATGAGGGCGGCACGGTGGTGTAGTGGTTAGCGCTGTCGCCTCACAGCAAGAAGGTCCGGGTTCGAGCCCCGTGGCCGGCGAGGACCTTTCTGTGTGGAGTTTGCATGTTCTCCCCGTGTCCGCGTGGGTTTCCTCCGGGTGCTCCGGTTTCCCCCACAGTCCAAAGACATGCAGGTTAGGTTAACTGGTGACTCTAAATTGAGCGTAGGTGTGAATGTGAGTGTGAATGGTTGTCTGTGTCTATGTGTCAGCCCTGTGATGACCTGGCGACTTGTCCAGGGTGTACCCCGCCTTTCGCCCGTAGTCAGCTGGGATAGGCTCCAGCTTGCCTGCAACCCTGTAGAACAGGATAAAGCAGCTACAAATAATGGATGGATAGATAGATTAAAACTAGACCTTAACGATAATGATACATTTATTAAATAAATAATAAGAGAGCCTTTTATTTTTTACAGTGCGGTTTTCATCAAATCCTGCTCTCTGATTGGCTGGCGAGCGGGTCCGTATACTATGGTACGGATCCCAGTTAAGGACCCCTGGCGACTCACTCGTTCACAACAACAACAAACATAGTAGCAATTTTTGTCAACATTTTTTTATAAGATTTATTTATAAGATTTTTATCAAAAATCTTATAAATTTTTGCCAGCATTTCTCAGGAGAATAGCATTAATTTTACAGCATGGATAGCGATAACGACAGTGTTCACAGCGAAAGCGAGTTTTACTACCCTGAGGAAGAAGAAATAAAAGAAAACATTTCAGGAGAAAGCTAAAAACCTCTAACTTGCTAACGCCGAGCAAAAACATGACTGAATCCTGAATGACTCAATTTTGTATAAATAGGGGACTACATAGGCGGCAAAATGTAGTTTTTTTCCTGCCATGGAAGTGCACTTGTATACCGAGGAGGAAGCCATTTGCATTACAGCCGTGAATGAGGATTCAAAATGGCGGCTCGGCTCGGTTTTCCCTTTCGGGCACTCTCGTTTTCTGTTAGAATTTGGTAAAGAATAAAATAAATATATTATTTTCCAGCTTAAGGTCAGTCTGTATGGTGAAATACCGTGACCTCGGCCCAGAGGGCCTCGCTCAGTACTTTCAAGACCTCGGTCACGGTATTTCACGATATGGACGTCCCAGCTGGTAAATAACATGTATTTATTATCCCACAAGGGGAAATTTACATTGTTACAGCAGCAAAATATATAAAGAGAAAAAGATACGGCAGTGAAGGAGTAGTGCAAAAGTACTAAGTATACAAAAAAGGATATATATCAAAGAAAAACTATAAATTTCGAGATAAAAAAAATTAACAAATTTGCATAAATTAACAAGTTTGCAGATATTTAGTTAACATTAGTGTATTACAAAGGTGGTATTGCACGTGTAAGTATTGCGCAGCTATTATTACCAGTATTACCCAGGTAGTATTGCACAAGTAAGTCGGTATATTGCACAAGAGCCATTTTAACAGTGTGTAGCTAGCAGTTCGCTGTAAAGTACTGATGCTGATACACTGTAAAAAAAAATAGTTGAGAATACTTGAAATTTCAAGGCAACCGTCTGCATTAAGAATTTTATGTTTTGCCAACGATGTGCCCATGATAAGCCAAACTATGATAAAACTGTTATCTTTATTAAGAATTCTTAATTAAGTCAATTTTCAATTCCTCATTCTGCCAACATAGATTTCTCTTTTTGCTGAACAGTGGCATTCACAGTAGTGCAAAAAGGCAATTGAGGTTATCACAATTTTTGGGGGGCTTTTTTTACCTTTATTTGGATAGGACAGCATAGAGACAGGAAATGAGCGGGAGAGACGGGGAGGGATTGGGAAATGACCTCGGCTCGGCACCGAACCCGGGTCCCCGGATTTATGGTATGGCGCCTTATCCACCTGAGCCACAACGCCCCTGAGGTTATCACAATTTATCATTAAACTATACATGCCTTTTTTCATTGTTCTACACAATTACAAAACTTCAATATTGAAATAAAGTTTTTAAAACCCACGTTGTGGGTATGGCATCGTGGCTCAGGTGGATAAGGCGCCATACCATAAATCCGGGGACCCGGGTTCGATTCCGACCCGAGATCATTTCCTGATCCCTCCCCGTCCCGCTCATTTCCTGTCTCTACACTGTCCTATCCAAATAAAGGTGAAAAAAGTCTGATAACCTCAATTGCCTTTTTGTACTACTGTGAATGCCACTGTTCAGCAAAAAGAGAAATCTATGTTGGCAGAATGAGGAATTGAAAATTGACTTAATTAAGAATTCTTAATAAAGATAACAGTTTTATCATAGTTTGGATTATCATGGGCATACATCGTTGGCAAAACATAAAATTCTTAATGCAGACTGTTGCCTTGAAATTTCAAGTATTCTTTTTTTACAGTGGTCAGTGCACACAGTATACGTTCAGAGGGGTTTCTATGGATGTAGAAGTGATCTGGACAATATTGTTGATTGTTGTGAGGAGTGACTGGTGCTGTGCTTGGTGAGGTGCCAGTTGTACAGTCTCACAGCAGTAGGGAGGAAGGAGCTGCTATATCTCTCCTTAAAGTGCATATCGCGGGTAAATTCAGGAGCAAGATCAGTGTAATTCTCCTATTTTATATTAAACTTTGGTCAAATATCGGTCACATTTTGCATTTTGTGCAATTTTTTACCTTGTGCGATACCAGAAAAATTCAGTTGAAATCAAGCCATTTGAGGCGAATTGGTCCGCCTCTGAAAAAACTTGGCATTTGGATTTCCCGGCAAACATTGATTTTCGTGACGTCGCGTGCGGGACACCTCCTTCTGAATCCTACGTCAGCGCTGGTTTGTTTATGAGAAAACGCCCTGGTGGTTTTCTGCAAACGTTATCACGTAATTATTAAAATGGTTAACAGCTGTATCGTAGGAGGGTGTAGCAACACCAATCTTGATGGGATTAGTACTCATCGCTTCCCAAAAGACCGGACAATGAGAGAGAAATGGGAGCGCTTGGTCTACACAGGCTGTGCACTGAAACCGTGCAAAGCTCTCGCAGCAGCCTGCTGGCGCTTCCGCAGGTGACGTCACGAATCTGGCTCCAGACTCCCTTGGGATTTTTCCAGACACGTTTTGTTGTTTTATTTTTTTCTGCTGTAGACAGATGGCCTTGTGCAAAATTACCCTTCTGGATGCGTGTGTAAAGGGACATACTTTCATATAAAAAAAATGAAATTGGTCCAGGATATGCACTTTAACACACCGTAGATGGAGGAGCCGATCACTGAAGGAGCTGCCCAGTGCTGCTACTGTCTCCTGCAGTGGATGGGAGGTGTTCGCCATTAAGGATGACAACTTGGCCAACATCCTCCTCTCCCCCACTACGTCCACTGAGTCCAGTGCACAGCCCAGGACAGATCCTGCCTTCCTAATCAGTTTGTTCAGCTTTTTCCTCTCTGCTGTTTTAGAAAGGTACCATTATCATTAAGGCCTAGTTTTAGGTCTAGTATAGCACAACAATAACAAGTATAGCATAATAATTAGGGTTTTTTTATTATTTATTTAAAAAATAATTTAAAAACACTAATTATTATGCTAGGGCAGCACGGTGGTGTAGTGGTTAGCACTGGTGCCTCACAGCAAGAAGGTTCTGGGTTCAAGCCCAGTGGTCGATGGGGGCCTGTCTGTGTGGAGTTGGTATGTTCCCCGTGTGGGTGTGCTCCGGTTTTTCCCACAGTCCAAAGACATGCAGGTTCGGCTAATTGGTGGCTCTAAATTCCCTGTGTGTGTGAGAATGGTTGAGAGGAGAAAACACAGGAACCACTACTGTAATGTTCCTGAGACTTTAATGGCTGAAGCCGTCAGAGCGGCCACGTCACTGTAGTGAGATGCCAAGATGGATGGATGGATTTGTTCTGCTCTATTCCTCCAGGCTTTAAAGCTCATAGGCAACGGTTTTAATTTTATGCACATTTGAAACTTTATATGTTAAAAAACCCCTCTGTAATTTTCTTCTGGTCCCAAGAAGTATTGTTAATAAATAATAATTACAATAAGTTAGCGAGGATCGTGGCGAATTTCTGTCGGCGATTTTCGTGACCGCTCGGCGTGTGACGTCATTTAAGCCAAACAAACCGCTTGAGTTGAGTCCACTTCCATTTACTTACACTGCTGTTCGGCTTGAGTGCAGACGTGCGTTCGGGAATTTCCAAAGAAAAACCATGCCTTATTGTTGTGCAGTGAACTGTAACAACAGGACCGGTTCAGGAAGAAGTTTTTACCTTTTACCGAGAGAGGAGAAAAGGCAGAGAGAGTGGATTGGCTTTTTCCGGAAGAGGAGAAGAGGAGGAGCAAGAGGGTTGTGTGCGTGAAGCCAGAGGGTTTTTTTTTTCCGAAAGAGGAGATGAGGCGGAGAGAGTGGATTGTGCGCGTGAAACAAAATCAAGCAGTCAAAGAAGAAATGGAGCAGCAATGCTCAAGCAAAAAGGAGAAGATTGGAGGTAAACATCTTTACTTTTGCTTGCAATTGACAAGTCAAGAAACCTGAGGGATCCTGTACAATCATTGTGGAAATGAGACAAAGGGATATCTCCTCGCTCAGAGTCGGTTATAAATAGTATAATGCCGCGGATGGCAGGCTAATGTGGCCTACCGGCGCACTGTCAAGTAATCGTTCCCTATATCTTCAAAAGGGCTCTTGTTTAGTATTACGACGAGAGTAGGAATTTATCTACCAGGATAAATCGTTTGGGCGCGAGTCTTGTTGAGGTCCGGGTCACCGCGATCAGAGTCGGCTGAGTCGCTGTCCGATTCTGAGGCTGCACGGTCAAACCAGTGAGACACATTCACCGATTGCTTTGCAACGGCCATAGGTTCATACATATATGGTTTCACTTCTCGATATTCAATTTGGAGGAGTTCCTATTTCAAAATCGCTATCGCTTTCAGACATTTTACACAACCTCTCACGACCAAAGTCCGTACACGTGTGCTCAGTTCGCAAGTAAACACAGAGCTGCTCCCAGTCTGTTTGGCTTAAATGATGTCACGACGACGGTCCCCTGGCGGTGAAAGTGCGTATAAGTGAGATGGAAACAAACCTTCAGAAATTGGGCAAAACAGTATATTTTAACTGTTTTATTCAATTTTAGGGTGCAAATTAGACACCAGGAAGACTGAATTCGCTTTTTGGGTCGTTCTTCTAGACAATAAAGTTGATATTCTACGTTTCACCTCCGACCCTTGCCTACGACCTTTAATAGAGATCTTGCAGTCACGTGACTGGAAAGTACACAACCGCCATCTTGTCGGTCAAAAACACCGCTGAATACTGCTGCACTCGTGTACAGAATGGATCAATTTCAACCGACGGACTACACGGCTCATTTTTCTAATGAACAGATAACTAGATATATGTCTAAAATAAACGATCTACAGATTAGTGACCCTTATGGCTTACCGGACGGAGTTTTCACGACTGCGTCAGTGGATTTTGAACTGCCAGCGGAATACCCAGACGTGTATAATTACCTCATTAACTTTCCCTCGCTGTTCAGTGGTGAAGCACTGCGTGCCTATAAATCTCTGGACAGTTATCTTTACAGAAATTCAGGATTTGTCAGCGACTCAGATGTGGCATCTTGTAAACAAGAATCCTCATTGGACGGGTAAGTCACTTAAGTATCTAGTATAGCACTGACCAGCCGATTATAGAATAGAATAAGGTAATTCCAGCTGTAATTCCAAATCGTCCGTCTTGTTTACATGGATCTGGCGTTGGAGAGGTAAAGGCTTAGCAGTGGAGGTTTGAGTGGCTGTTTTCTGAGCTTAGTCAACAGGCCGGCTCTGCCTGCAGCCTCGCTTTTGCTTCCGCTCCCGGCGCCGCCTCCTTCGCTTTGCTTCCGATAACAATCCACGGAGACCCCGCTGGTCTCGCTATCTCGTCCGGAATGTTGTGCATGCGATGGAAATCGCTACAAACCGTCATTTTCTGCTGGAAACCAATGTCCAGTAAGTCCATACGGTTGTAGTGGATATTGAAGTCCGGTACAGACGAACAACACGCAAAAATACACACAAAAAACATAAAAAACGTGCACAGGTAGGGAGAGCTTGTAGCCGCAGCCGTTGTAGTAGAATTGTATATAGTAGGGTTTTCCAGAAGAAAAGGTAGAAGTAAAAGCGGAAGTAGAAGTAGAAGTAGAAGGCGGAATATGGCGTTTGACCGACAAGATGGCGTCTGTCACAATCTGGATCGGCTGTGACGTCACATGCAAGTGCTCCATAGGATGTTTTGTGTATTTCCCTCCACAGCCACTAGATGGCGATACGCGGACTTTGTGCCACCACAGAAGAAGAACAAAGCGCGGAAGAGCGGAGAAACAGAAGCTCGCTGTTAGTGTCGGCTGGAAAGTCAGTAAAACATGTTGCCTTTGATTTCAGTCGCGTTGAGAGGTGCAGGAAGGAATAAGGTAAGTATCGGTGTTGCTGATAAGCTGTTTATGGCTGTAGACGCGGAAAGAGAATGAACAGAACGAGCTAACATTAGCGGCTAAGCTAGCGGACTCCAGGGTCCCTGACCTTGATCTGTTCTTCACTAAATACAGCTTTAAACACATTCCATTCCTTTATCTACGGGTTCGAGGCCCAGAGATGGCCTGGACTTTCATATTGATCACATCTCTGAAATGCCGTGTTTGCCAGAAGGGGTGTTTACTCGAGTGACAGAACAGTACAGAAATGACGTGTTTGCCAGAAGGGGTGAAGTTTAATGGAGTGGCAGAGTAGCAAAGAAATGCCGTGTTTGCCAGAAGGGGTGAAGTTTACTCGAGTGGCAGAGTAGCAGAGAAATGCCGTGTTTGCCAGAAGGGGTGAAGTTTAATGGAGTGGCAGAGTAGCAAAGAAATGCCGTGTTTGCCAGAAGGGGTGAAGTTTACTCGAGTGGCAGAACAGCAGAGAAATGCCGTGTTTGCCAGAAGGGGTGAAGTTTACTCGAGTGACAGAACAGTACAGAAATGCCGTGTTTGCCAGAAGGGGTGAAGTTTACTCGAGTGGCAGAGTAGCAGAGAAATGCCGTGTTTGCCAGAAGGGATGAAGTTTACTCGAGTGGCAGAGTAGCAGAGAAATGCCGTGTTTGCCAGAAGGGGTGAAGTTTACTCGAGTGACAGAACAGTACAGAAATGCCGTGTTTGCCAGAAGGGGTGAAGTTTACTCGAGTGACAGAACAGCAGAGAAATGCCGTGTTTGCCAGAAGGGGTGAAGTTTAATGGAGTGGCAGAGTAGCAGAGAAATGCCGTGTTTGCCATAAGGGGTGAAGTTTACTCGAGTGGCAGAACAGTACAGAAATGCCGTATTTGCCAGAAGGGGTGAAGTTTACTCGAGTGACAGAACAGCAGAGAAATGCCGTGTTTGCCAGAAGGGGTGAAGTTTACTCGAGTGGCAGAACAGTAGAGAAATGCCGTGTTTGCCAGAAGGGGTGAAGTTTACTCGAGTGGCAGAGCAGCAGAGAAATGCCGTATTTGCCAGAAGGGGTGAAGTTTACTCGAGTGGCAGAACAGTAGAGAAATGCCGTGTTTGCCAGAAGGGGTGAAGTTTACTCGAGTGGCAGAGCAGCAGAGAAATGCTGTGTTTGCCAGAAGGGGTGAAGTTTACTCGAGTGGCAGAGTAGCAGAGAAATGCCGTGTTTGCCAGAAGGGGTGAAGTTTAATGGAGTGGCAGAGTAGCAAAGAAATGCCGTGTTTGCCAGAAGGGGTGAAGTTTACTCGAGTGGCAGAGTAGCAGAGAAATGCCGTGTTTGCCAGAAGGGGTGAAGTTTAATGGAGTGGCAGAGTAGCAAAGAAATGCCGTGTTTGCCAGAAGGGGTGAAGTTTACTCGAGTGGCAGAGTAGCAGAGAAATGCCGTGTTTGCCAGAAGGGGTGAAGTTTACTCGAGTGACAGAACAGTACAGAAATGCCGTGTTTGCCAGAAGGGGTGAAGTTTACTCGAGTGACAGAACAGCAGAGAAATGCCGTGTTTGCCAGAAGGGGTGAAGTTTAATGGAGTGGCAGAGTAGCAGAGAAATGCCGTGTTTGCCATAAGGGGTGAAGTTTACTCGAGTGGCAGAACAGTACAGAAATGCCGTATTTGCCAGAAGGGGTGAAGTTTACTCGAGTGACAGAACAGCAGAGAAATGCCGTGTTTGCCAGAAGGGGTGAAGTTTACTCGAGTGGCAGAACAGTAGAGAAATGCCGTGTTTGCCAGAAGGGGTGAAGTTTACTCGAGTGGCAGAGCAGCAGAGAAATGCCGTATTTGCCAGAAGGGGTGAAGTTTACTCGAGTGGCAGAACAGTAGAGAAATGCCGTGTTTGCCAGAAGGGGTGAAGTTTACTCGAGTGGCAGAGCAGCAGAGAAATGCTGTGTTTGCCAGAAGGGGTGAAGTTTACTCGAGTGGCAGAGCAGCAGAGAAATGCCGTGTTTGCCAGAAGGGGTGAAGTTTACTCAAGTGGCAGAACAGCAGAGAAATGCCGTGTTTGCCAGAAGGGGTGAAGTTTACTCGAGTGGCAGAGCAGCAGAGAAATGCCGTGTTTGCCAGAAGGGGTGAAGTTTACTCGAGTGGCAGAACAGCAGAGAAATGCCGTGTTTGCCAGAAGGGGTGAAGTTTACTGGAGTGGCAGAACAGCAGAGAAATGCCGTGTTTGCCAGAAGGGGTGAAGTTTACTCGAGTGGCAGAACAGCAGAGAAATGCCGTGTTTGCCAGAAGGGGTGAAGTTTACTCGAGTGGCAGAACAGCAGAGAAATGTCGTGTTTGCCAGAAGGGGTGAAGTTTACTCAAGTGGCAGAACAGCAGAGAAATGTCGTGTTTGCCAGAAGGGGTGAAGTTTACTCGAGTGGCAGAGCAGCAGAGAAATGCCGTATTTGCCAGAAGGGGTGAAGTTTACTCGAGTGGCAGAACAGCAGAGAAATGCCGTGTTTGCCAGAAGGGGTGAAGTTTACTCGAGTGGCAGAACAGCAGAGAAATGCCGTATTTGCCAGAAGGGGTGAAGTTTACTCGAGTGGCAGAACAGCAGAGAAATGCCGTGTTTGCCAGAAGGGGTGAAGTTTACTCGAGTGGCAGAGTAGCAGAGAAATGCCGTGTTTGCCAGAAGGGGTGAAGTTTACTCGAGTGACAGAACAGTACAGAAATGCCGTGTTTGCCAGAAGGGGTGAAGTTTACTCGAGTGACAGAACAGCAGAGAAATGCCGTGTTTGCCAGAAGGGGTGAAGTTTAATGGAGTGGCAGAGTAGCAGAGAAATGCCGTGTTTGCCATAAGGGGTGAAGTTTACTCGAGTGGCAGAACAGTACAGAAATGCCGTATTTGCCAGAAGGGGTGAAGTTTACTCGAGTGACAGAACAGCAGAGAAATGCCGTGTTTGCCAGAAGGGGTGAAGTTTACTCGAGTGGCAGAACAGTAGAGAAATGCCGTGTTTGCCAGAAGGGGTGAAGTTTACTCGAGTGGCAGAGCAGCAGAGAAATGCCGTATTTGCCAGAAGGGGTGAAGTTTACTCGAGTGGCAGAACAGTAGAGAAATGCCGTGTTTGCCAGAAGGGGTGAAGTTTACTCGAGTGGCAGAGCAGCAGAGAAATGCTGTGTTTGCCAGAAGGGGTGAAGTTTACTCGAGTGGCAGAGCAGCAGAGAAATGCCGTGTTTGCCAGAAGGGGTGAAGTTTACTCAAGTGGCAGAACAGCAGAGAAATGCCGTGTTTGCCAGAAGGGGTGAAGTTTACTCGAGTGGCAGAGCAGCAGAGAAATGCCGTGTTTGCCAGAAGGGGTGAAGTTTACTCGAGTGGCAGAACAGCAGAGAAATGCCGTGTTTGCCAGAAGGGGTGAAGTTTACTGGAGTGGCAGAACAGCAGAGAAATGCCGTGTTTGCCAGAAGGGGTGAAGTTTACTCGAGTGGCAGAACAGCAGAGAAATGCCGTGTTTGCCAGAAGGGGTGAAGTTTACTCGAGTGGCAGAACAGCAGAGAAATGTCGTGTTTGCCAGAAGGGGTGAAGTTTACTCAAGTGGCAGAACAGCAGAGAAATGTCGTGTTTGCCAGAAGGGGTGAAGTTTACTCGAGTGGCAGAGCAGCAGAGAAATGCCGTATTTGCCAGAAGGGGTGAAGTTTACTCGAGTGGCAGAACAGCAGAGAAATGCCGTGTTTGCCAGAAGGGGTGAAGTTTACTCGAGTGGCAGAACAGCAGAGAAATGCCGTATTTGCCAGAAGGGGTGAAGTTTACTCGAGTGGCAGAACAGCAGAGAAATGCCGTGTTTGCCAGAAGGGGTGAAGTTTACTCAAGTGGCAGAACAGCAGAGAAATGTCGTGTTTGCCAGAAGGGGTGAAGTTTACTCGAGTGACAGAGTAGCAGAGAAATGCCGTGTTTGCCAGAAGGGGTGAAGTTTACTCGAGTGGCAGAGCAGCAGAGAAATGCCATGTTTGCCAGAAGGGGTGAAGTTTACTCGAGTGGCAGAACAGCAGAGAAATGCCGTGTTTGCCAGAAGGGGTGAAGTTTACTCGAGTGGCAGAACAGTAGAGAAATGCCGTGTTTGCCAGAAGGGGTGAAGTTTACTCGAGTGGCAGAACAGTAGAGAAATGCCGTGTTTGCCAGAAGGGGTGAAGTTTACTCGAGTGGCAGAGCAGCAGAGAAATGCCGTATTTGCCAGAAGGGGTGAAGTTTACTCGAGTGGCAGAACAGCAGAGAAATGTCGTGTTTGCCAGAAGGGGTGAAGTTTACTCGAGTGGCAGAGTAGCAGAGAAATGCCGTGTTTGCCAGAAGGGGTGAAGTTTACTCGAGTGGCAGAGTAGCAGAGAAATGCCGTGTTTGCCAGAAGGGGTGAAGTTTACTCGAGTGGCAGAGTAGCAGAGAAATGCCGTGTTTGCCAGAAGGGGTGAAGTTTACTCGAGTGACAGAACAGTACAGAAATGCCGTGTTTGCCAGAAGGGGTGAAGTTTACTCGAGTGGCAGAACAGTACAGAAATGCCGTGTTTGCCAGAAGGGGTGAAGTTTACTCGAGTGACAGAACAGCAGAGAAATGCCGTGTTTGCCAGAAGGGGTGAAGTTTAATGGAGTGGCAGAGTAGCAGAGAAATGCTGTGTTTGCCATAAGGGGTGAAGTTTACTCGAGTGGCAGAACAGTACAGAAATGCCGTATTTGCCAGAAGGGGTGAAGTTTACTCGAGTGACAGAACAGCAGAGAAATGCCGTGTTTTCCAGAAGGGGTGAAGTTTACTCGAGTGGCAGAGCAGCAGAGAAATGCCGTGTTTGCCAGAAGGGGTGAAGTTTACTCGAGTGGCAGAACAGTACAGAAATGCCGTATTTGCCAGAAGGGGTGAAGTTTACTCGAGTGGCAGAACAGCAGAGAAATGTCGTGTTTGCCAGAAGGGGTGAAGTTTACTCGAGTGGCAGAACAGCAGAGAAATGTCGTGTTTGCCAGAAGGGGTGAAGTTTACTCGAGTGGCAGAACAGCAGAGAAATGCCGTGTTTGCCAGAAGGGGTGAAGTTTACTCAAGTGGCAGAACAGCAGAGAAATGCCGTGTTTGCCAGAAGGGGTGAAGTTTACTCAAGTGGCAGAACAGCAGAGAAATGTCGTGTTTGCCAGAAGGGGTGAAGTTTACTCGAGTGGCAGAGCAGCAGAGAAATGCCGTATTTGCCAGAAGGGGTGAAGTTTACTCGAGTGGCAGAACAGCAGAGAAATGTCGTGTTTGCCAGATGGGGTGAAGTTTACTCGAGTGGCAGAACAGCAGAGAAATGCCGTGTTTGCCAGAAGGGGTGAAGTTTACTCAAGTGGCAGAACAGCAGAGAAATGCCGTGTTTGCCAGAAGGGGTGAAGTTTACTCAAGTGGCAGAACAGCAGAGAAATGTCGTGTTTGCCAGAAGGGGTGAAGTTTACTCGAGTGACAGAGTAGCAGAGAAATGCCGTGTTTGCCAGAAGGGGTGAAGTTTACTCGAGTGGCAGAGCAGCAGAGAAATGCCATGTTTGCCAGAAGGGGTGAAGTTTACTCGAGTGGCAGAACAGCAGAGAAATGCCGTGTTTGCCAGAAGGGGTGAAGTTTACTCGAGTGGCAGAACAGTAGAGAAATGCCGTGTTTGCCAGAAGGGGTGAAGTTTACTCGAGTGGCAGAGCAGCAGAGAAATGCCGTATTTGCCAGAAGGGGTGAAGTTTACTCGAGTGGCAGAACAGCAGAGAAATGCCGTGTTTGCCAGAAGGGGTGAAGTTTACTCGAGTGGCAGAACAGCAGAGAAATGCCGTGTTTGCCAGAAGGGGTGAAGTTTACTCAAGTGGCAGAACAGCAGAGAAATGCCGTGTTTGCCAGAAGGGGTGAAGTTTACTCAAGTGGCAGAACAGCAGAGAAATGTCGTGTTTGCCAGAAGGGGTGAAGTTTACTCGAGTGACAGAGTAGCAGAGAAATGCCGTGTTTGCCAGAAGGGGTGAAGTTTACTCGAGTGGCAGAGCAGCAGAGAAATGCCATGTTTGCCAGAAGGGGTGAAGTTTACTCGAGTGGCAGAACAGCAGAGAAATGCCGTGTTTGCCAGAAGGGGTGAAGTTTACTCGAGTGGCAGAACAGTAGAGAAATGCCGTGTTTGCCAGAAGGGGTGAAGTTTACTCGAGTGGCAGAACAGTAGAGAAATGCCGTGTTTGCCAGAAGGGGTGAAGTTTACTCGAGTGACAGAGTAGCAGAGAAATGCCGTGTTTGCCAGAAGGGGTGAAGTTTACTCGAGTGGCAGAGCAGCAGAGAAATGCCATGTTTGCCAGAAGGGGTGAAGTTTACTCGAGTGGCAGAACAGCAGAGAAATGCCGTGTTTGCCAGAAGGGGTGAAGTTTACTCGAGTGGCAGAACAGTAGAGAAATGCCGTGTTTGCCAGAAGGGGTGAAGTTTACTCGAGTGGCAGAGCAGCAGAGAAATGCCGTGTTTGCCAGAAGGGGTGAAGTTTACTCGAGTGGCAGAACAGTAGAGAAATGCCGTGTTTGCCAGAAGGGGTGAAGTTTACTCGAGTGGCAGAACAGTAGAGAAATGCCGTGTTTGCCAGAAGGGGTGAAGTTTACTCGAGTGGCAGAACAGTAGAGAAATGCCGTGTTTGCCAGAAGGGGTGAAGTTTACTCGAGTGGCAGAACAGTAGAGAAATGCCGTGTTTGCCAGAAGGGGTGAAGTTTACTCGAGTGGCAGAACAGCAGAGAAATGCCGTGTTTGCCAGAAGGGGTGAAGTTTACTCGAGTGGCAGAACAGCAGAGAAATGCCGTGTTTGCCAGAAGGGGTGAAGTTTACTCGAGTGGCAGAACAGCAGAGAAATGCCGTGTTTGCCAGAAGGGGTGAAGTTTACTCGAGTGGCAGAACAGCAGAGAAATGCCGTGTTTGCCAGAAGGGGTGAAGTTTACTCGAGTGGCAGAACAGCAGAGAAATGCCGTGTTTGCCAGAAGGGGTGAAGTTTACTCGAGTGGCAGAACAGCAGAGAAATGCCGTGTTTGCCAGAAGGGGTGAAGTTTACTCGAGTGGCAGAACAGCAGAGAAATGCCGTGTTTGCCAGAAGGGGTGAAGTTTACTCGAGTGGCAGAACAGTAGAGAAATGCCGTGTTTGCCAGAAGGGGTGAAGTTTACTCGAGTGGCAGAGCAGCAGAGAAATGTCGTGTTTGCCAGAAGGGGTGAAGTTTACTCGAGTGGCAGAACAGCAGAGAAATGCCGTGTTTGCCAGAAGGGGTGAAGTTTACTCAAGTGGCAGAACAGCAGAGAAATGCCGTGTTTGCCAGAAGGGGTGAAGTTTACTCGAGTGGCAGAACAGCAGAGAAATGCCGTGTTTGCCAGAAGGGGTGAAGTTTACTCGAGTGGCAGAACAGTAGAGAAATGCCGTGTTTGCCAGAAGGGGTGAAGTTTACTCGAGTGGCAGAACAGCAGAGAAATGCCGTGTTTGCCAGAAGGGGTGAAGTTTACTCGAGTGGCAGAACAGTAGAGAAATGCCGTGTTTGCCAGAAGGGGTGAAGTTTACTCGAGTGGCAGAACAGCAGAGAAATGTGCCAGAAATATGATTAATTTCCAATAACGACATGTCCTGAAGTGTAGAAGAAGAATGCCTTCATCACTGCACAAATGTACAACAAAATTTAGTTCATCGTAGTTCTTAGTGTCCAACAGCAACTCCTTAATGACGACAGATATTAATTTATGAACTGAACGTTGTGTCGTGCTTTTTATCCGTTTTTAGAGTTGCATTGTAATGTTGTGGAACATCCTGAAAACAACTTGCATTATAGCAGCTGTAAACAGTCATTCCCCGCACCAGCTGCTCTCTCTTTTTTTCTCTTTTAAATCTTTCTCTGTCACTGATGTTCAAGACAAGATTTTAGGAACATTAACAGTAGAACTTGTTGTCTGAGTAAGGATTATTTGTTGGCGCGTTTGTAATGTTTGGGTGACGAGGATGCTTCCTCCTCTTTTGCAGGTTTCCTCTGCAGTGCTCTCCAGCCGCTTCTACGCCAGCTTCACTCCTCAGGCCTCGTTTGACATCAAGGTCAGTTCACGATTCTGACGCCATGGTTCTCACTCCTGAGTCTTGGTTTAGTTTTATAATACAGAAGCCAACTATAGAAATAAACATTTTTGAATGAATCGCCCAAACGTACAAGGGTCATTCCACGCCAAACGTCCGAATGCTCCCGCTCGACCATCTCAGATTTACCTGAAAAAATTCCACGAGGTTCACACACTTCCCAATAGGAAAAGTCCCAAATTTCAGCTCCCAACTCATTATAGTTTTGTCATAAAAAAATATTTAGGCAGCTAACCCCAGACACGTTTTCAGCAGAGTTTTCCAGGGAGCCACTTTCACATTGCTGTATCTAGAAAACTATTTGAGCTAAGTCTTTCAAATTTTCAAGGGCTACTATCTGGCTAAAGTACTTGTAGTAGATGGACTTTTACACATGTGCTTTCGGTTTATCATAGCGTTCTGGCAGCTTGAATTTGCTCGAAAATTCAACTCTTCAAATCTGGCAGCATATTTGAAGGACTGTTGAAAGTAGAGATTAGATGATGTGTTGCACAGGTACCCAGCACAAATCTTCTCTCATTGGCCAGAAGAAACTTTTTGCTGGGCCATGTGGATGCATAAATTGTATCTGAACATCTTGCTGATCTTCAGATGTCTCTCTGATGCTTCCAACCCACCAGTGATGGTCATAAACACAGGTTATATATTGGCCAGGTGTCATGTCACTGATCTGGAGGCCATGTGAAAACTCTTCTTCAATATGTTCTATCTCATAGTTGACCAAAAATCCAGCAATTCCAGACACTCTGCTGACCTCAATTGTTGTGGCATTGACTGGCTTGAAACAGTGATTATCTCTAGTACCTGGCACCGTGAATGCCTTTACGAATCTGCTTTCCAGCTTGTCAGCCATGGACTTTACACTTTCTTTGCTTATCCACATAAATTTCACCCCTAGGATGTTTTTTTCCACCCATTTGAAGAGGTCTTCAGGGGTTAGGATGTGGTTTGTATCAGTGGCCTGCAGACTCGCTCTTGCAGCCTCTCGCTTTACTGTGCCACCTATTCCATCACATGGTGACTTACCGTGTGATGTTCCAAAGAAGTTCCATTCCGCAGAAACACCGAAGTCTGATGAGTGATAAAGCAGACTGATAAAGCTTTTGCGGTTTTTATAATGAGCAGCAGCTCCATCACTGAAATAGTGAATGGTCTTCAAAGTGGGCAGCAACTTCTTCACTTCGGGTATAACACTGCATAGAAAAGTGTACACAGCTTCTGTATCATGCTTAAGACAATCACTCACTATGCACATACTTGAACATTTAAGCTGGTCATCCTCCGTGTAGTAGATCACAAAAGGATGCAGGGTACACTGGGAGTTATCCCAGTGGTAACCCTGGGTGGCGTCTTGAACAATAAAAGAGTAATTCTCAGCAAAGTCAAGAAGTATGATGCATTCATCTGAGTGCAGTTCTTCCTTCAGTTGGCATAAACGATGACTTTGATGCTTTGCAATAAAGTGATGAACCGACAGTTGGTTTACTTTTTCCATGAGCAAATCCAGGTAGTCTTCTGTTGAGATGGTGTAGTCCAAAAGAGTTGTTCTGTCAGTTGTCACCCACTGCTTGAAGCTAATGTTGTCTACATCATCACTTACTTTGTCATTCAAAAAGTGTTCTAGATTTGTGGATCCTGGGCACTCTTCACACCTGTGTAACATGCATTCCATGTTCTGTGTGGAACACACAAGATGGTTCAGGAGATCTGTGTGGGTGATTTTCTCTGCTTGGTTTTCAGTTGGGAAAGCAGAAAGCATTAGCTTCACATTCTGGTGGTAAACACAAACAGAATGTGTCCCTCTAGCACCTACAGTTATGCACTCCTTGGGACGGAGTGAGCAAAATTTGGAGATTCCTATCTTCAGGTCAGGGTTTGATTGCTTGAATAGCTGGAAGGCTTCATTCAGATTCATTACAATTAATCTTTTTTGCTTGTGTACTCTCTTGTCTCCTTCTTTGACACTCTTAAAATCTTTTTTACCAGGCAGTGGTCTAGAAATATCATCCTGGTGAAAAAATGCAATAACTTTGTTTACAGTGTCTGTACTCAGTGGTCTTCCTATTGAGGGTGTGATGACAGGCAAAATACCATGTTCTAAGCGCAGATCTCTTGCTCGTCTGACTAGACGCTCACGAACACCAAATTCATCAATGGTCTTTGCAATACTCCAGCTTTGTGGTACCAAAGTTAATAACTTGATCTGCTCCTGCTTTCCAGTCGTGATTGATAACTTTTGCTTCAAAGCTGTGACAAGATAGCCAACATCACTCACATCAGCAGATGATGTGGTCATCATAGGAGCAGCCCATGACGTTGAAGAGACTGCAGCACACCAATGTAGCATTTCCTTGGTCTTGTGGCCAACTTCTTCAACCTTTCTCTTAATGTACGCTTCCTTATCCCTGGGACTGACTCGTGAGATTTTACATGGGGAAAGTCCAATAGCAGTGAAGCACTTATCCAATTGGTCTTTTATGTCTTCCTGTTGTACATAGTCAACATGATCATGATCAACATGCTCTTGCAATGGAACTTTGACTGACACTTTATACATATGCTTCTTGCACTGCATGCATACTTTCATTCCAGCCTTTACAGATGTCTTTCCAATGGCCTCTGCTTGGGACAGAGAGATGATGCGAAGATTTTTTTTCATAGGTCTTGCATGTAAGCCATATGGGTTGCTGCAGTTTTTTTGTAGAGAAGAGTAACAATCCAGGTTTATTTTCTTATGGTACAAACATATAGTTGCATCAGGTGGTACATCATCCTGCAGACTACACCTGTGCTTCAGGAGCATTTGGTCATCTTTTGACAGAGAAGTGATGGATACCAGTTGTCTTGGTCTGAAACAATAGAAGCATAACATGTCAAAATGATGGTCAATCAGCAAAGTTGCAAGAAAAGTATTAATGTAAAGTAAGTATTAAAGTAGTTAGACTTACATTGCATAACTCTTGGTGTAATCCAACCTGTGGCAGTCTTCAGTACATCCCAACACAGCTCCAATAAAACATGGAGCCAAAGATGCCATCTTGAAAACTGTGAGCCTGCTCATTCTAGTCATTTAAATAGTCAATCTGATTGCAAGTGGCTCGTTCTAAATACAGGTGTGAACATTTACTAGAGTGCCTTGGAATCTGATTGATGTGGGGATGGTATGAGACACTTGCATCCACATTATGTTCTGCAGTGTGCATGCTCAATTTGACACATTTCTGTTTCTATACCTAATGATTACATATAAGTTGACCTTCAAATATAGTTTATCATGAATCAAATGAGGGCGGCACGGTGGTGTAGTGGTTAGCGCTGTCGCCTCACAGCAAGAAGGTCCTGGGTTCGAGCCCCGGGGCCGGCGAGGGCCTTTCTGTGCGGAGTTTGCATGTTCTCCCCGTGTCCGCGTGGGTTTCCTCCGGGTGCTCCGGTTTCCCCCACAGTCCAAAGACATGCAGGTTAGGTTAACTGGTGACTCTAAATTGAGCGTAGGTGTGAATGTGAGTGTGAATGGTTGTCTGTGTCTATGTGTCAGCCCTGTGATGACCTGGCGACTTGTCCAGGGTGTACCCCGCCTTTCGCCCGTAGTCAGCTGGGATAGGCTCCAGCTTGCCTGCGACCCTGTAGAACAGGATAAAGCGGCTACAGATAATGAGATGAGATGAATCAAATGAAGCATTTTATTGAGTTTAAGCTGTATGTAATGAATTTAAGGCATGTTCTTAGCATCTGGAAGTGCCTTCATAGACCATGAATGCTGTGTATGTGTGCAAACACCTCATTTTCAAAAAATCATTTTGCAACATTAAGGCAAAACACCATCACAATTTTTGGATATGTTAGAAACATATATCTAATCTTTCAAAAACAGCCAATTTTATGTTGGTGGGACCTATCATTTTTTTGCTATACCATGCCAAAAATGGCACCAAATTATTTTTTCCAATTTTTAAACCTTAATATCTTCTAGACCATGCTTCACAGAGGGACAGTTTTTGAATACAAAGTACACAGCATTTGTGGGAAGGTGCATGTGCAATATCAAGCCTCTGTCTTTAACATTATACTTTCAACAGTCCTTCAAATATGCTGCCAGATTTGAAGAGTTGAATTTTCGAGCAAATTCAAGCTGCCAGAACGCTATGATAAACCAAAAGCACATGTGTAAAAGTCCATCTACTACGAGTACTTTAGCCAGATAGTAGCCCTTGGAAATTTGAAAGACTTAGCTCAAATAGTTTTCTAGATACAGCAATGTGAAAGTGGCTCCCTGGAAAACTCTGCTGAAAACGTGTCTGGGGTTAGCTGCCTAAATATTTTTTTTATGACAAAACTATAATGAGTTGGGAGCTGAAATTTGGGACTTTTCCTATTGGGAAGTGTGTGAACCTCGTGGAATTTTTTCAGGTAAATCTGAGATGGTCGAGCGGGAGCATTCGGACGTTTGGCGTGGAATGACCCACAACTGAACTGATCAGCAATTCGTTCATCTGACTCCTCCTTTGTACGTCCAAAAGCACGAGTCCACTGATTCTCATTCATTCGTCTCTCTCATTTTGTTCCTTGCCCCACCCCACCCAGCTCCTCACAGAATTAGCCAAAAGCTCAGGACCATTTAGGTGGGGTTTACATTAGACCGTATCAGCGGATCATCAGATTAACGTTTTTAAAACGATTCGCGTGCACACAGCAACACCAATACACGGATACGCTCGGCTCCGCAGGCATCCTGCGCTCCAAATCACTCCGCCCTGAACAGCGAGTGCCCTCTGGAGGGTGCGCACTCCGGCCCTGCGCAGCTCACAGAGCGCACGAGTGAAGCGCACGAGCAGTGATTCGGGACTGAGCCGCTGTGTGTGTGATCCCAGCGCATATCACTTACCACTTGCAAGTGGAAGGATGGCAAGCCTAAAGACAATCATAACTACACAATGGGCAGTATTTGCATCAGTATTTGCAGTATTTTCATACTTTTATACTCTTTAATGAAAGGTGATACAAGGCGGAAGTCCGCGCCGTTTTTCAGCAGTCGCGTCACATGACCAACGCCAGCGAATCAGGAAGGTGGATGTCACAGTGACGTTGTCCAATGAGACGCCAGCTAGAGCTCAGCACAGCGTATCCGCGTATTCTCAATGTTTACACAGCACTGGAGCTGACACGATCTGGATTGAATACGTGGACGCTGGCGGATTCCCGTTTCCCGGCGTTTCCAGGCGTTTTAATGTAAACGGACAGTGCATCCGCGAAGAAAACGAGACAGATACGGTCTAATGTAAACTTGGCCTTAGCTCACTGATGTATCAGTTGAGCATTTGCAGACGACTGTAGGATCCTGGAGCAAGAGAAGGAGATGTAGATGACCGAGAACAGGATACATCAACACGGCTGCTTTTTTTTTTTTTCTCGGTTTTATCTGGAAGTGCTATTAGAGAACGAACAAACTGTACATATCTGATGTTTGGAAATATTTACACGTCCTCATGCAGTTGATCTTCAGTTGGATCAGCCGCTCCTCAAATCTAGCGTTCGTGTTTGTTCGAACATCCTTATTACTGTTGAAACTGCTGAGAAGAAGCCTCTTTCATGCCATCCAAAAAAAAAAAGTGTGTTTAAATAAATAGTGACACACTTTATTTACCAGTTACTTACTATGAAGCTACGTTTTGATGTCAGTGAGCGAGACTGAAATTAGTATTATCACATTCATAAGTAGCTTACCCATGATACGCAATCGAAATGTAGCTTAATGGTCAGTAACTGGTAAATAAAGTGTCACTATTTATTTAGTGAAGATAAATTCTCCGATGCCCTGTTGTTCAGGATGGATGGACGGATGAAGCTTCACGAAGCCTTGTGCAGAGATGCCTACTAGTACGGATTGGCCGTGTTTTGTACGGAAAAGTTACGTAAATACGATGTTACGGCAAACAGTGCTATTCTGTACGGAATTATTATAAAGTCTTAAAAAATTCCAGTGAGTTGTTTTAAAATGTCCAAGCGACTTTTTCAATCCATGCGCGATTCACGGCTATTTATTTTTACGACAACCGCACATGCTGTGTGTGACGTGTGCAGATTCCGCACATTTGCTCGCTCTATTTTCGATACGGTAGAATGGCCGTGCATTACACCCAGTCAAAAGGGCAATCTGTGTAGGACTGACATTAACATCACTCATGGTGGTCGCGATGACTGCACACGGCATGTCAACTACAAAAAAAACCATCTGGAGTATGCCGAAATGGCGAGTCAGGCGGAAAGTAAATCTGGGGGTATCCAGCAGTTTTTTACGAAATCTGTGGATGAAAAGACACGGAACGTGACCCGTGCTGAAGCGGTGATGGTTGACCTGTGCTTGGAGTTGAACTTGCCGATTAGTGCCATGAAATGTGAGTTAAACTTATTCAGTTTCTGTTTACATGTCTGATTTTTATTCACTGAAATATCAAACACTGGCTGGACTTCTTTAATTCAAAGGCTTTTCAGTGTTGCAAGTGCAAATGTACATGTAGTATGATCAAAAACAGAATTTTATGATTAGTGCTGTTGGGATTGTGGCAAAAAATTGATCATTCCACTGTTTTAAATACAATTATAAATGCCATTTTATTCAGTGTCTCTTCTGAAGCATTATGCTGAAGTATTTATATATTGGGACATTAAGATAACGATGTCGGACTCTCTTTGGCATGAAATAAGAAATTTTTTTTAATTTTATTAGAATCCGTTAACAGGTAGAACATTTTGTCAGGCAATATAATATAATACTTTTGAGGAGTTACATTCAATACCAATGATTGGTAGTCAACAGTAATGTCTGCAAACAGGGAACACTATTGTATTTATAAAAATGTGATCTATTGTATGCTCTAGAAATTTGTTGAGTGGAAATTCAGTTGAGATGGCTGCTCGTGTTTTGTTTATTCAATTCACACAAAACAGTTCTTTTTAATAATTTAAATGTTAAACATATTGGTATACGGTATACACCTCTTTATAATGGAAATGCACATAAATTAATGTTACTAATACTGAAAAATGTTTTCAAGAATACTGAAATTCAAAATTTGGGGTAGGCATCTCTGCTTGTGGCTTTTCCCTGATTGTGCTGGGAAATGTATCGAAGTCTCTGCGTATCAAAAACAACGACATCTTGTGGTTTGAAAAATTACATCAGCTGACAAAACTGCTTTGTGTGACGTGTCTACACTCTTCATTATATACAAGTAGACTTCACGATTGTGTAGAAACGGAATAAGAATGTTATTGTCGGTGTGACGCAATAAAATGATGTTTAGCTAGTGGTACAAAAAGTCCCAGCACTCAACCAGTCCACCAGGAGAGTAATGAAGAAAGGTGGGGTTTAGAACCCTCTGACACTCAAAACCAAGCAGCCAGGTGATTGGACAGAAAGCGACAAAAAAGCGAGGCCTTTGTCATTGATTCCATGATTCTCTGAAAATAATCCAGTCTGTAAAAATAAAATGTACATGTGTTAAATTCACATTTGGCGCTCTCAGCAAGCTTCACTTCTTCTCTTCCCTTGTCTGGTGTCTGTGTAACATCACAAACTGTTCATTGGGGGGGTGCAGGTGCACGCCTGCAGGGGAGTTGATTCAGAGTCGAATCACTTTCTCGGTACAATCGAGCATGCTTGAATCATCTGCAGAGGAGTCGAATCTCTCTGTACAGTCGAGCATTTTTGAATCATCTCCTGCAGGGGAGTCGATTCAGAGTCGAATCCTTTCCTCAGTGCAGTCATGCATATTTGAATCATTTCCTGCAGGGGAGTCGATTCAGAGTCGAATCCTTTCCACAATGCAATCGAGCATTTTTGAATCATTTCTTGCAAGGGAGTCGATTCAGAGTCGAATCTCTCGGTACAATCGAGCATTTTTTGAATCATTTGCTGCAGGGGAGTCGAATGACTTTCTCGGTACAGTCGAGCATGTTTGAATCATCTCCTGTAGGGGAGTTGATTCAGTGTCGATTCACTTTCTCGGTACAGTCAAGCATTTTTGAATCACTTCCTGCAGGGATTCGATTCAGAGTCGAATCACTTTCTCGGTACAATCGAGCATGCTTGAATCATCTCCTGCGGAGGAGTCGAATCTCTCTGTACAGTCGAGCATTTTTGAATCATCTCCTGCAGGGGAGTCGATTCAGAGTCGAATCCTTTCCTCAGTGCAGTCATGCATATTTGAATCATTTCCTGCGGGGGAGTCGATTCAGAATCGAATCCTTTCCGCAATGCAATCGAGCATTTTTTGAATCATTTCTTGCAAGGGAGTCGATTCAGAGTCGAATCTCTCGGTACAATCGAGCATTTTTTGAATCATTTGCTGCAGGGGAGTCGAATGACTTTCTCGGTACAGTCGAGCATGTTTGAATCATCTCCTGTAGGGGAGTTGATTCAGTGTCGATTCACTTTCTCGGTACAGTCAAGCATTTTTGAATCACTTCCTGCAGGGAGTCGATTCAGAGTCGAATCACTTTCTCGGTACAATTGAGCATGCTTGAATCATCTCCTGCGGAGGAGTCGAATCTCTCTGTACAGTCGAGCATTTTTGAATCATCTCCTGCAGGGGAGTCGATTCAGAGTCGAATCCTTTCCTCAGTGCAGTCATGCATATTTGAATCATTTCCTGCGGGGGAGTCGATTCAGAGTCGAATCCTTTCCGCAATGCAATCGAGCATTTTTTGAATCATTTCTTGCAAGGGAGTCGATTCAGAGTCGAATCTCTCGGTACAATCAAGCATTTTTTGAATCATTTGCTGCAGGGGAGTCGAATGACTTTCTCGGTACAGTCGAGCATGTTTGAATCATCTCCTGTAGGGGAGTTGATTCAGTGTCGATTCACTTTCTCGGTACAGTCAAGCATTTTTGAATCACTTCCTGCAGGGATTCGATTCAGAGTCGAATCACTTTCTCGGTACAATCGAGCATGCTTGAATCATCTCCTGCGGAGGAGTCGAATCTCTCTGTACAGTCGAGCATTTTTGAATCATCTCCTGCAGGGGAGTCGATTCAGAGTCGAATCCTTTCCTCAGTGCAGTCATGCATATTTGAATCATTTCCTGCGGGGGAGTCGATTCAGAGTCGAATCCTTTCCACAATGCAATCGAGCATTTTTTGAATCTTTTCTTGCAAGGGAGTCGATTCAGAGTCGAATCTCTCGGTACAATCGAGCATTTTTTGAATCATTTGCTGCAGGGGAGTCGAATCACTTTCTCGGTACAGTCGAGCATGTTTGAATCATCTCCTGTAGGGGAGTTGATTCAGTGTCGATTCACTTTCTCGGTACAGTCAAGCATTTTTGAATCACTTCCTGCAGGGAGTCGATTCAGAGTCGAATCAATTTCCCGGTACAGTCGAGCATGTTTGAATCATAGACATATAAACATAGACGCCGCATTGAGCTGGTGGCCCGTTGCTGGGATACGTCAGAGTGTCCGCCATATTTGATGTGGCAAATCTTCCCCGTAAACCAATGCAAGTAAATGGACTGAACTTCATAAAGCCCCTTTCTACAATAATATTTAACTCGATGCCTTTTATTCACCCATTAAGACACACACGTATATATTTGGGAAACAAACAGGCATCAAAACAACACATATAACTTTTAATGTGATGGTTATAAATAGTGTTCGAAATACCCTGTACACTGCAAACTAGCGACAGATACGCGATAGATAGCTCAGGTAAGCTAATCAGTCAGCATACCGTAGCAAGCTACCAAAACCTGAAGCCACAAAAACCAACCTACAAGACTGAATATGATAAATGATGGAAATAGTGGAAAAACTGGAAATAGTGATTGAAAATAAAAATGTACTGTTTTATTTATTGAGTCACCACACAGACCTACTCTCGTTGAATAAAGTGAGCTGAATGACCGCCAAACTGAGTTCGGCCAGGTTCTAACGTCATACCAAAACAAAATACATCACTGATTCCTTCACATTCAGAAAGGTTAAAAACATTCATCATACGTTCAAAAACGTTCATCATAGTGTGGCACTGTATTATCTAATTCTCACTGCTTATAACTCTACACCTACCCGGTGGAGATGAGCTGGGAAACTGAAGACTGAAGAACAGCTCCCTCTCTGATCCTGACTGTCTGACCTGTTCTGTCCAAATCCTCCGTTCTGAAGTGTTCACTGCAGAGCATGGATGACGGAGTAGCAGAAAACCCTTCCCGTCGCACAGCTGTCTCCCACTGCTTTTTCATCTCTTTATTTTTGGGAAACCTACATAGTATGTGAAAAGTTAACTAAGCAACTAACAACAATCAGCGTCGTTACGAAGGAAATACTTCGTTGTTTGGAGACAGGTTTCACCGAGCGACTATTATGCGCGAGACTTCATATTAGCCACAAAGTCAGAAAGATCTGTTCGTAAAATTACGTTATAATGACCAAATACAATGAAAAGTATTTTTCCAGTCTCACCTGTGAAAGGTAATCCCATGTGATCTCGTTTGGACGGTAAACCTGTTGGTACAGTTAAACGCAGCACATGAATGAGGCATCTTTATTCTCGGCTACTGTCTAGACGCTATATCAGAGACGGTTGAAGAATCTCCACTTTGCCACATCCAATATGGCGGCGAGGATGACGTATGATTCTACGCAGAAGGCGGCGTCTGTTTATATGTCTATGGTTTGAATCATCTCCTGCAGGGGAGTCGATTCACTTTCTCGGTACAGTCAAGCATTTTTTACTCACTTCCTGCAGGGGAGTCGATTCAGAGTCGAATCGCTTTTTCGGTACAGTCGAGCATTTTTGAATCATTTCCTGCAGGGGAGTCTATTCAGAGTCGAATCCTTTCCTCAGAGCAGTCGAGCATTTTTGAATCATTTCCTGCAGGGGAGTCGATTCAGAGTCGAATCGCTTTCTCAGTGTAGTCGCATTGTCTTGGACAAACTAAACACTCCATCCTTAATAATGTAATCATGGATTTTTTTTTTTATAATATTTGATAAAGTTTCTTCAGTAAAATATCTGATCAGAAGAGAAGCACACATCTCTGTGGTTCTGTTTTAAAAAAAAAAAAAAAAAAGGGCGGACGACCAACATCTAACCAATCTGATGTCTCCGTTCATAAAACTCCACCTCTTGCACTAACTTTCAGGCCTTGTGTTTTGGGGGTGTGGTTATGAACAGAACGTCGAAGCAAGGTGTCGTTATCTGAGTTTTAGATTTCTGTGATGTAATTTAAATAGTCACAATCAAGTTAATAAATTTAGATAAGTGAATGATGTTGCTTCACCTTTAATGGTTTATGATGATTCTCTCTCTCTCTCTCGTAAAGCCATGTGACCTTCACCGGCTGGATCAGGGTCCTCCGACACAAGCCGTGCTCACTCGAGAGGAGGGGCTGAATTACTATCGCACCATGCAGCTCATGAGACGCATGGAGCTGAAAGCGGATCAGCTGTACAAACAGAAGATCGTCCGAGGCTTCTGCCACCTCTACGATGGACAGGTGAGGCTCTGTGATCGGACACGGTGTTGATTTATGATCGAAAATGTATTGTTTTACAATAGTGGGCCGTCCTGATGTGTTTAAAGCACAGCAGCTGATATGATTCAATTCCTGTCCTTTATTATCTGATTTAAATGCACACGTGTGGTTGACTGGCTCTGTACGTGTGTGTGTTTCTTAGGAGGCTTGTGCAGTGGGCATTGAAGCCGCAATCAACCTCACCGACCACCTGATCACAGCGTACCGAGCTCATGGGTACACTTACACCAGAGGAGTGTCTGTCAAGGAGATCCTGGCTGAGCTCACAGGTTCATCTCACTTCACGATTCACGTCGAGGAAAACACACACACACCATAGAAGGGAAGGTAGAGGACTGTCTGTAAGCGCCCACACACATCATTTTTGCAGCTAGTGCTTCTTTATACGAGTCAGCATCCTGAAAAGCATGTGCACACAAGGGGGCGCTCTCGCATCAGAACATTTGATTTGATTTGATTTGATTTCCTCATTGAACCTGGATAAGAAGAAGATATTTCGCTTTTATTTATATTAAAGAAAGATTTAAAGGAAAACATTCCGTTCGTCATACAGGGAGCCTCGTAACTGTTGGCACCCATCATGGAAATTAACGTTTTAATTATTTATTTTCACATTTCTCTTTATCGAGTGTTGAAAAGAGAGCACGTCCTACGTTTATTAGACTTCCAATGGCATGCAAAAGTTTGGGCACCCTTGCTGAAAATGTCTGTTCCTGTGAATAGTTAAGTGAGCAGAAGATGAACTGATCACCAAAAGGCATAAAGGTAAAGACGAGACGTTTCTTTAATATTTTCCACAAGAGTACATTTTTATTTCCATCATTTACAGGTGTAAAATACCAAAAAATGAAAAGGGCCTGAAGCAAAAGTTTGGGCACCCTGCATGGTCAGTACCTAGTAACACCCCCTTTGGCAAGTATCACAGCTTGTAAACACTTTTTGTAGCCAGCTAATAATCTTTGGGGATTTTCACACATTCGTCCTTGCAAAAGGTTTCCAGTTCTACAAGTTTCTTGGGCTGTCTTGCATGCACTGCTCTTTTGAGATCTATCCACAGATTTTCAATGATGTTTAGGTCAGGGGACTGTGAGGGCCCGGGCAAAACCTTCAGCTTGTGCCTCTTGAGGTATTCCATTGTAGATTTTGAGGTGTGTTTTGGATCATCGTCTTATTGTAGGACCCATCCTCTTTTTAACTTCAACTTTTTTACAGATGGTGTGATGTTTGCTTCCAGAGTTTGCTGGTATTTATTCAAATCCATGCTTCCCTCGACCAATGAAACGTGCCCTGTGCCACTGGCTGCAACACAACCCCAAAGCATGATCGATCCACACCCATGCTTCAGAGTTGGAGAGGTTTCTTTTCCTGGAATTTGGCACCCTTTTTTCTCCAAACATACCTTTGCACATTGTGGCCAAAAAGTTCTATTTTGATTTCATCAGTCCACAGGACTTGTTTCCAAAATGCATCAGGCTTATTTAGATGTTCGTTTGCAAACTTCAGACGCTGGATTTTGTGGCTCGGACACAGGAAAGGTTTTCTTCTGATGACTCTTCCATGAAGGTCATATTTGTTCGGGTGTCGCTGCATAGTAGAACAGCGCACCACCACTCCAGGGTCTGCTAAATCTTTCTGAAGGTCTTTTGCAGTCAAACAGGGGGTTTATTTGCCTTTCTAGCAATCCAACGAGCAGCTCTTTCAGAAAGTTTTCTTCATCTTCCAGACCTCACCTTGATCTCCACTGTTTCTGTTAACTGCCATTTCTTAATAACATTACGATCTGAGGAAACGGCTACCTGAAAACACTTTGCTACGTTCTTGTAGCCTTCTCCTGCTTTGTGAGCATCAATTATTTTATTATTCAGAATGCGAGGGAGTTGCTTAGAGGAGCCCATGGCTGTTGATTTTAGGGACAAGTTTGAGGAGTCAGAGAATTTATACAGCTTTGAAATCTGCATCTAACGAAGACCTTTCCTAACGAAGAATTTGAACAAGCCGCAGCTCAATAAGCTAATTAAGGTCTGGAACCTTGGTAAAAGTTACCTGAGAACTAAAATGTATTGGGGTGCCCAAACTTTCGCATGGTGTTCCTTTTCTTTTTTTTCCACTCTCCAATTGTACAAAACAAAAATAATACACACATCCTGCATAAAACGCTGAAAAGAAATGTCTCGTCTTTACCTTTATGCCTTTTGGTGATCAGTTCATCTTCTGCTCACTTAACTATTCACAGTAACAGACATTTTCAGCAAGGGTGCCCAATGCCACTGTAAAGGAGAAATGTGCTTTAAACTGGAAGCTGTAGAGAGAAAAGGAAGCGAGATGGGCGGATAAGTCCACCGTACGTAATATAAGACCGCTGCTAGGAATCTCAAACGCTACGTTCACACTGCAAGGCTTAATGCTCAATTCCGATTTTTTTGTGAGGTCGTTCACATTAACAAATATATGCGACTTGTATGTGATCCTCAGTATGAACGAAAAGCGACCTAAAAGTGTTCCGCAAGCGCATTGCAGGATACGACGACGTCACACGCAGTGAGCATGGCCAGTGTTTACGGAAGTAAAACCGCCCGGTTGCGGTATGACCCATCCAATCTAGCTTGAATAGCTGCATCCCCCCAAATGGAAATCAGCTCCCTAACCTCTGCGTCCTTCCATTGAGAAGATTCTGAACCTTCACAGCCCGAAGCGTCCCTCGCATTGATGTCATGCGCAGGGGCGCAGATACGTTTTTTGAACTGGGAGGGACAAAGCTGCCAGCAAACCAACCCCAACCCCGATATGCCTGTCAAACTTGTTGTTAGTAACCATAGCAACCAAGCTCGCAACCTGTGCAGTCTGCGCAGCTCAACCAACCGAATATCAGTCTTTGTTTTATGTGAGTTGTTGCAACTATGTATACACTGCTGTGCCCCTCAATAAACCGAATGGTAATGAGTCTTTTGATTTTTCCGTGAGGTTTGCCTTATGCAAAGAAAGACAGCATAGACGTTTTTTCCTCCCTATAAGTGGGGGGGACCGAACGAGGTGAATTTAAATCTGGGTGGGACGAGTCCCACCCTCTATCTGCGCCCGTGATTATGCGCCATGTTGTTGTAACTTTTTTTGAGAGACCCGCCGCCTACTTCAGCGCAGAATAGTGACGTTTGTGGCTTGTTGATGACGTGTAAGTCGGATGAATGCGACCTGGCGGTTCAGACTGAAGTCGCATATGAAAAGAGCGGATAGGAATCGGAATTAGGACCACATATCCAAACGGCCTGGGTCGGATTTGAAAAAATCGGATCTGTGTCGTTCATATTGTCAATAAAAGATCGGATACAGGTCACATATGGGCGAAAAGATCGGATTTGAGTCACTTCAGCCTGCAGTGTGAACGTAGCCAAAGTGTCTGAATTTGAAGAAAAACGTTCCTGTTTTGAAGAAGACTGTGATGAGAGTGGAGTGTAGAGAGTACAGTGACTGTAACAGATGTTATTATGTTTAATAATGCCGCTTGTCTCAGGTCGAAAGGGTGGCGTTGCTAAAGGCAAAGGAGGCTCCATGCACATGTACACAAAGAATTTCTACGGTGGAAACGGCATTGTGGGAGCTCAGGTGAGAAGCGCTGGGCCTCGAAACGAAGAACTGCTTCATTCGTTACACCTTCTTTACTCGAATGTGTGTTAGAGTATTTGTCACCTCACAGGTTCCTCTCGGGGCCGGAGTGGCCCTCGCCTGTAAGTACCAGGGCAATAACCAGGTGTGTGTCACGCTCTATGGGGACGGAGCTGCGAACCAGGTGAGAGGCTTTTTGGTTTTTTTTCTTTCTTCTCCTCCTTTCCCCCCTCCACAAGCGATTTAAATAAGATGTGCTCCCTGTTTAAACGTGCACGTGTGATTCTCAGGGGCAGATCTTTGAGACATACAACATGGCGGCGCTGTGGAAGCTGCCGTGCATCTTCATCTGCGAGAACAATAGATACGGCATGGGCACGGCAGTGGAGCGAGCCGCCGCCAGCACGGATTACTACAAGCGAGGGGAATTCATTCCTGGACTGAGGGTAACGTGTACAGTCACGCCTTGATGACCTTTGACTTGGACATTTCAGTCAAACTGCTGCTTATGATGCGTCACAAGGCAGCGTAACACTCGTCGCTTTCCTCTATCTGCCCTCTTCCACATACACGAGTCAGTCTGATTGACAGCAGAGATCTGTGCTGCATCGTTATATCCTCCTGTATGCGATCCGTAGAATAGCGCACTCCAGCTTGCGCGTGATGCTGCATCCCACCACCCCGTTAGCCTATAACCGCACGGTTTATCGTCTTATTCCTTTCTCACATGATCGTGTTTCCCTCGCAATCGTTTTCTTTTTCTCTGTAACCGTTAGCGCCACTTCACCGATGATCCTTTCTCACACGTACACCGGTCCCTGTGTCCGAAATCACTCATTATCAGGGCTTTGAACCAGAATTTTTTTCCTATTGGTTCGTTCCAAACAGAAACAGAATTTTAACGTTTCCGGTTTTGGGTTCCACCATTAAATAGACGTTCCCGAACCGGTTAGAACAAAAAAATTTCGTTCCCGGAACGGTTAATTACGTTCCCTGTCAGCTGTTTAACAAATGGCTATAAAATTATGTCTCTGTCTCATCCAGCTTAAGCCAAATGTAGGCTAATTCTATTACAACCTTCATTAAATAAGACAAGAAATAATTCAAAACAATTATTATTTCAAACGTTGGCGATTTGGATTCTCAGTATGTCTTCCCATCTACACAAACAGAAAAAGTGGCAAAAATGAAAGAGAATTCGTTTAGTGTGTTACCAAAGGCTAGTCAGGCCCTATGCACTGATAGGCTAACAGAGGTTAACGTCATTTAATGTTCGCGAGCCTCTCATTAACGTGGACAAATATATTGATATCGTGTTTGAAATTGACGTTTTTGAATAACGATAGACTGCAATAGTTACCTCTTATTTAAGATGTGGAGACGTGATAGTAGTCCACCCTCCCGCTCTCTCCATTCAGTCAGCGAACGTCACACAGGAAGTGAACCCCAGCGGGTCATAGAAACTTGCGCAGGAGAAGAATGACTTTTTTATTTGTAGACTACGGAAACTTTGAGGAACGAAATAAAAACCGGTATTAACCGGTTACCATTATTTTTAATAAGCGTTTCTGTTCCGGAGCATAAAAAATAAAGTTTCTGGTCTCGTTTCTGTTCCATGTGAAATAGAAAAAGTTCCTGGTTTTCGTTTTCGTTCCTTGAACCGGTTCAAAGCCCTGCTCATTATATAGCGCTGTCCGAATGTATAGTGGGAATTATATTATCACACTCTGTATATAGTGCACTCAAAGTATTCCACAATGCATCACGAAAAGTAGTGCACTAACCAAGCAATATATCCCATCATGCATTGCGGTCATGCTGGGGGAAAGAGGGGGGGAAAAAAGTGTGTTGGGGTGAATGGACCGAGGAAGAAATGGACATTCGAGTGAAATAAAAAATGGTAAGAGAACAGAAAATAAGCTAAAATAGAATAAGACAGATAAAATGCAAGAATAAAAGTTAGAGTGCAGAGCGAGGAATTAATCAAAATCCTCAAATTTGATTTAATAAAATGCAGCGGCGAAGAAGAAAGAAAGGATTCAGCCTTGATTTAAAAGAACTGAAAGATGCAGCAGACGCAAAGTACTTTGTGTTTATTAATGTAGGAAACATGCGCAGTACAATATGGATTTATCACAGAAATGCACGCATGTGTTTATTATTTTGAATGAAAACCCACCGGCCGACTGATCTGGCACGTTTTAATGGTGCGACAGTAATGATGTAAATACCGGTGTGGCAGAGTAGTGTCCGAAAGAGTTTTTCCAATTTACCAATGAGCTCACTGTATAGTCCTCTATCTAGTAATTCCCTAGATAGTGAGTAGTGAATGCGTGAGTGATTTCGGACACAGGGCACATTTGCAGTGTCATGTTGCAGCCTAAATCGTGTCGGTTTTCTGAAATGATACACGATGCCGGATTTTAGCACCTGGACGTGACGACGATGAAAAATAACGCGATCTTCTTTTAAAAGGAGTAATTCTGACCCATCTGTAACGCTGACTCTCGGTGTCGTTCAGGTGGATGGCATGGACGTGCTTTGCGTCAGGGAGGCTACCAGGTTCGCTGCAGACTACTGCAGATCCGGAAAGGTAACGATAAAGAAATACAAACGCGCATACAGTACATGTTACCACTTGCTGTTATGATGTCATTCATTTATTCATTCATTCTCCAGGGTCCAATTCTTATGGAGCTTCAGACCTATCGTTACCATGGACACAGCATGAGTGATCCAGGAATCAGGTGAGGCAACAAGCCACATGACCTCCAACTCGTATAGCCATCAAATTAGCTTTTATAACACTGTAACTACACGCTATTGAGGTCTTGAAAGTACTGAGCGAGGGCCGAGGTCACGGTATTTCACCATACGGACCGACCTTAAGCTGGTAAATAATATATTTGTTTTATTCTTTACCAAATTCTAACAGAAAACGAGAGCGCCCAAAAGGGAAAACCAAGCCGAGCCGCCATTTTGAATCCTCATTCACGGCTGTAATGCAAATGGCTTCCTCCTCGGTATACAAGTGCACTTCCATGGCAGGAAAAAACTACATTTTGCCACCCATGTAGTCCCCTATTTATACAAATAGGAGTCATTCAGGATTCAGCCATGCTTTTGCTCAGTGTTTTTGCTCGACCAAAATTATACAGTTTTATGACGTTTATATTGCATAAATAAAGCCATTTGGTGAAACTTTGAAGAAGAGATTGTACTGGTTTAAAGTTTTTAGCTAACGCAATATTATGTATTAGGATAACATGGTCCAAAATGGGCCTCATTAACTAACGAGATCAAACTGTTAGCATGTTAGAGGTTTTTAGCTTTCTCCTGAAATGTTTTATTTTATTTCTTCTTCCTCAGGGTAGTAAAACTCGCTTTCGCTGTGAACACTGTCGTTATCACTATCCATGCTGTAAAATTAATGCTATTCTCCTGAGAAATGCTGGCAAACATTTATGATTTTTGATAATCTTTTATAAATAAATCTTATAAAAAAGATAAATGTTGACAAAAAATGCTACTATGTTTGTTGTTGTGAATGAGCGAGTCACCAGAGGTCCGTAACCGGGGTCCGTACCGTAGGATACGGACCCGCTCGCCAGCCAATCAGAGCGCAGGATTTGGACCACGAAAAAATAATTAACAGTTATTCCACAAAATCAAGTCGTGCATGAGCCGATACGCCACGTACGACGAGATTGTGGATAGAATAAAACCGTTATTCCACTCATTCACGGGATTTTGAGAAACGGAGCATTTTTGCTTTTCTATTATGCAAATTTGATAAAGACTTTATACAAAACATCCGACAAAATCATTTCCGCTTAGAACATAAACAAACCAGTGAAATGACGGGAGCAATTTGTGAAAAAATGTGATTAATTCTTGGGGAAAAAAAAAAAGATTCGTTCTTACTAGGAAAACTTTCATTCCATATTTTGTTGCCCCCCCCCCTCCACCCCTTTTTTTTGGGGGGGGGGGGGGGGGGTTGGTTCAGTAAGATGCGCTGCCATTTTGTTTTTCTCTACTCACGGTATATGAGCTGATATCCTAGTCGTAGAGTAGCCAATCAGAGCGCGCGATTGCTCATATCCAGTCAATGTGGATAGAGTAAATGTGTGTCTCAGTGTCCTGAATGTATCCTGAGCTAAAAACAACTGAATAATTTGGGAGAGAAGAAGAACACTTCCAGCTGACTGTAATTCTAATCAGGAATTGTCCTCACGACTTTCTGACGTTCCGGCATTTTCCCAGCATTTATAGAAGCTCTGATGTCGGAATGTCGTACTCGTGAACGTGTCGTAATGTGTTCTGTGAAGGCGTCACATAAAGTGTCATCGGTGGTTGAGTGAATAAGCTTTAAAATGTCGTGCTCCATTCTTGAGTTTGTGGAAATGTGGATGGAGAGAAGAAAAACCACACAACACTGATCCGGATAAAAATAAAATCCCAGAGCACTTTTTTTTTTTATAAAAGAAAGCAAACATTTGATTTTCGGGCTATTTGATAACCCGGACGTGATCCATCGTCCCCGGGGTCCAGTCCTGACGAGTTGAGAACGGTCGTTACCATGGGTACAGCATGAGTGATCCTGGAAAATGACCCCAGCTCTCAGTAGAGAGAGAGAGTTGAGTGTGATGCTCGCTTGATCAGTTAACAATACTGAGCTTTTGTCCTGAATGCAGCTATTTGATTTATTTTAAAAAATTTTTTTTAAACGGATGTGGGTGTTTTGGGTTTTTTTCCTTTCTTTTTTTAAAATCCAGTTATCGGACACGTGAGGAGATCCAGGAAGTGCGCAGCAAGAGTGACCCAATCACCATGCTGAAGGACCGACTAATTAACAACAACATGGCCAGTGTGGAGGAAATTAAGGTGTGTGTGAGAGAGAAACTAAAACTAAGGGGGGGGGAATATTTTTTTTTTATATATATATATATATATATATAAAATATATGGCGTGTGTTAACAGTTAAACCACAGTTGCGTGGTAACTTTGCACAAACGCAGAGTAAATAACAGCGAGCTCATGTTGAACAGGAGATCGACGTGGATGTGCGTAAGGAGGTGGAGGAAGCGACGCAGTTTGCCACGTCCGACCCCGAGCCCCCGCTGGAGGACCTGTGTAACTATCTCTACCACAACGAGCCGCCCATCGAGGTGAGAGGCACAAACCCCTGGTCCAAGCTCCGCTCCTCCAGCTGAACAGCAGCAGCTCCACAGAGAGCACCGCCACGCTGACGCCGCAGCCGCGATCTCCAAACTGATGCTGAGCTCAAAACGCACATGTGCCAGAGATCTCGTTCACTACATCATCATCATCATCATGTGGTTTCCTTATACACTTCTGAAATGTCAGCTGTTACGTACTTTATTACATAATTCTGTTACGTAATTTAATTCTATTGCTTCGTTTTTCAAAAAAAATGCTTTTCATCTGTTGAAAAATAAATTTCTTTTTTCCTTTTCCTGATTGCAAAATACTGCGAATAAAAAATGTATCTATATCTACAAAAGTACAAAATGAGCGCTGTGTTGGGTCAGAGCCCCAGTTTTACAAAGTCCTTTAAACAGTTTATACGCAGGCAACAGCTTCCAGCTGCATTTGTGGTTTTGTGTTTAATGTTATATTTTGTGCCTTTTAAATATACCTTTTAGTTGTTGTTTTTTTTTTGTGGGGGGGGTCTTTAGATATCCCTCTTCTATTTTTTTTTTTTAAAGTCTTGTTTCACAAATTTCACTTTATTTGAAATGCCTCATTTTGTGCTTTTGTTTGTTTTCATTATATTTAATCCCCCCCAGGCAGTTCTGATTTTTTTTATTTTTTTTTTATTTCCCTTTCCTTTCCCCACCCTTGGGTTGATTTTTGTTTCACATAATTAATAAATATAATTTTTGAATCCCTTTTAAGAACACAACCCGGTCTTTCTTCTTTGCATGATCATTAAAACGAGGAACCCTTGTGATCTTATAACTGAATAACACAACCTTCTTCCTAAATCAGCGACTTTTCCGAATGATAAATTTCCCCACAGTGTTGAGACTGTGGAGTTTCACAAATACTGCACTTTACACTGCGATCCAAACGACTCCTGCTGTTAAAACGCAGAGTATCAGCCTGTACGTGTGTGTTTTCGCTCTGTGTATGACATTTTATTTTCTTTATGATAGACCCAGCTGGGGTGCAGTCAATCGGAGGCAGAGGTTTATCTGTCAGTGATGTGTCAGTGATGTGTCAGCTATTATAAACAGGATTAAAATGCACTTCTTTGCTTATTTTCTGTCTGGAGTTGGTTTTGCTTTCAGGTCTCACCATCTGCTGATTGTGAAAATCCTGTCGTTTATTAACTCGGAGCAGGGTGTAGACTGCTGGAACTGTACTGTAATAAATAAACGTGAGCGATTTGTACTATAACGTTCCATTGCAGTGGTGTAAATGATTTATTAAAGAAGAGCGCATCATTCGCAGGGGTGGTGCACCGTCTGAATTACAAAAACAAGCTCTGGTTCAGAACAAACAGTTATTTTAATTTAACAAAGGTTCTCATTGTGTATACGTTTTCCCAACTAATTTTATTTAATATTGGTACGTCCTAAACAGATATTGTGATAGTACAAACTGGGTTTTACATCTTTAATTTGTGTTCTTTCTTGGATTTTTTAAAAATGTGTTTTTCTTTACTTTTTTTTCTTCATGCTGTGTCCTGTTTATAAGTAACGCCATTAGTCTTTATCATCTGTATCGAATCTTTATAGACAAAAGGCTATAAATGTATTTCAGTTGATTCCTGTTGTCGCGCATAATATCTCGACTTCATTCATATTTACTTTTTTCATCCGTTTAATTTCTTTCTGAAGAGCCTTGAGCTGCCTTTTATGTATGACGTGATGTATTATTATGGTACTCCATTGCTCACACACGTTGCTGAAGTTCAGCGTGGAGTCAGTAGGTGTTGTAAAAGATCCCCGAGTCTATCAGCAGTGAATGTGTCTGTTGAATCCTAATTCTGTAAATTGACATATAATTGTATGTAAGTACGAAAAAAATTTAATTCCAAGAAAAACAGTCCCAACAGTTGCAGTGGAATTGTTTTATAATGACATTGTTTAAAAAAAAAAAAGCTAACTGGAAAACCACGATGGTGTGATTAATTTGCATGGCAGACCTGCTTTATTGTTTTATTTCCCGTCAAACTGGAAATAAAAAGGTCATCATAATTTTGCCATTTTCATCCTTCTGTTGCGTCGGCGCAAAATAACCATAATTAAAAAAGAAAAAAGCTGTTACATTTAAAAAAAATAATTATCCAAAGCTTTAACACACTCACTACAGAGTGCTTTATTTTTGTACATTTTCTACATTATAACCAGAAACTGGCGCATGCAATAAACAGTGAGTTAAAAACGGTGTATTCCCTAAATTATGTTGCTTTAATTAATTATAGATTTTAATTCATAATTAATTATACATGTAGGAGGGCGGCACGGTGGTGTAGTGGTTAACGCTGTCACCCCACAGCAAGAAGGTCTGGGTTCGAGCCCCGTGGCCGGCGAGGGCCTTTCTGTGCGGAGTTTGCATGTTCTCCCCGTGTCCGCGTGGGTTTCCTCCGGGTGCTCCGGTTTCCCCCACAGTCCAAAGACATGCAGGTTAGGTTAACTGGTGACTCTAAATTGAGCGTAGGTGTGAATGTGAGTGTGAATGGTTGTCTATGTGTCAGCCCTGTGATGACCTGGCGACTTGTCCAGGGTGTACCCCGCCTTTCGCCCGTAGTCAGCTGGGATAGGCTCCAGCTTGCCTGCGACCCTGTAGAACAGGATAAAGCGGCTACAGATAATGAGATGAGATGAAATCACATCCATTTATTCTATCCACATTCACCAGTTATGAGCAATCGTGCACTCTGATTGGCTACTCTACCACTAGGCTATCAGCTCATATATTGTAAGTAGAGAAAAACAAAATGGCGGAGCGTGTTGCTGAACCAACCGAGAACGAAATAAAAACTCTACTCAAAAACACCCCCCCCCCCCCCCCCCAAAAAAAAAAAAAGGAATAAAAAGTATATACTGCTTGGCAATATGCTACAAAATCATAAAAGTTGTTGAAATTGACATAACACATCATATATTTTAGAGTGACCTTCATCTTAACCTTGACTTCTAAGTGTAATATCACTATAAATGGACCATCATGACCTAGAAAAATGGAAATCCACATGTAATTACAATTTTTGTCACACTTATATGATAAAATGCCCCAATTTTTAATCCTGTCCATTGAAATTGCACATAACAAGGGTCGATGACCTCTAAATGACCTCCAAGGTCAAACTGAGAGCGCCTCCAGATCTTAAATTAATTGTTATGCCCTGGAGAACAAACCCTGAAAGTTTCATGCTTTTATCATGTTGTGCACAATTCTTATGTTTATAGGGCCTTAACAGCTCTACTGTATGTGTCAGCCCTGTGATGACCTGGCGACTTGTCCAGGGTGTACCCCGCCTTTCGCCCGTAGTCAGCTGGGATAGGCTCCAGCTTGCCTGCGACCCTGTAGAACAGGATAAAGCGGCTACAGATAATGAGATGAGATGAAATCACATCCATTTATTCTATCCACATTCACCAGTTATGAGCAATCGTGCACTCTGATTGGCTACTCTACCACTAGGCTATCAGCTCATATATTGTAAGTAGAGAAAAACAAAATGGCGGAGCGTGTTGCTGAACCAACCGAGAACGAAATAAAAACTCTACTCAAAAACACCCCCCCCCCCCCCCCCAAAAAAAAAAAAAAAAGGAATAAAAAGTATATACTGCTTGGCAATATGCTACAAAATCATAAAAGTTGTTGAAATTGACATAACACATCATATATTTTAGAGTGACCTTCATCTTAACCTTGACTTCTAAGTGTAATATCACTATAAATGGACCATCATGACCTAGAAAAATGGAAATCCACATGTAATTACAATTTTTGTCACACTTATATGATAAAATGCCCCAATTTTTAATCCTGTCCATTGAAATTGCACATAACAAGGGTCGATGACCTCTAAATGACCTCCAAGGTCAAACTGAGAGCGCCTCCAGATCTTAAATTAATTGTTATGCCCTGGAGAACAAACCCTGAAAGTTTCATGCTTTTATCATGTTGTGCACAATTCTTATGTTTATAGGGCCTTAACAGCTCTACTGTATGTGTCAGCCCTGTGATGACCTGGCGACTTGTCCAGGGTGTACCCCGCCTTTCGCCCGTAGTCAGCTGGGATAGGCTCCAGCTTGCCTGCGACCCTGTAGAACAGGATAAAGCGGCTAGAGATAATGAGATGAGATGAGATGTAGGAGGAAAGGTCATTTCCAACATGCAAAAATTGTAAGAGTGTGATATTACATTTAATCGTTAAATAATATTGGCTGGCTTTGAGTGGTCTATCAGATATATATTCCATTCAGCGAGCATGATACTGAACGAGTTGAAGACGAGTAGCTGAATGGAATATATCTGATAGACCACGAAAAAAGTCAGCCATTATTATTATTATTATTATTGTACATACACACATTCTTCATATCGGCATTCTCGAAGGCCAACACAAGCTTACCCGTGACTCAGTACTGTTAGCGCGGCGGTCCAGTTACCTTCCAGCCGGTGTAGCATCTGGCCTTAGTGTTAGCAAAGGCCGCTAGCACAGGCTGAGAAGCTAAGATTTCTGTCTCCGGACTCTTCTTCCATGCACGCTCGCTACAGTATTTTTCACTCAGACTTAAGTATTCATTTCCTGATGTAATTTACTGAGTTACCTTTAAAATCAACTTTGACAGCGACACACAATGGAGCGACCTGGCAGCCAAAATTCTCTCAAAACTTTCACTTTTAATGAAGCAAACCTCACAGCCATGTTTGTTTACAAACTGTCACAGTCACTCGCGAGTGCGGCAGTTTTACATCTCCGACGTACCTATTTTCCAGTTTTTCAATGTCCATTGGTATGTTTTTCTCTTGTAAATATGCATGAAGAATATATAATGAAGTTTTGGTAGCCTTTGCGTCTTCAGTTTTCAGTTTGTTTATATAGTGCTTAATTATAGCATCGCTAATCCTAGCAGTAGCACTGGATTAGCCTCGTCTTCTCTCTTTCCGGGCAGTTAAAGAAATTCTGTGCATGTGCAGTTTTGTCATTGGATCTTTGTATGATCTCCGATGTGTGATATCATGTTGTCTTGACAACGTGCAATATTGTAACAATATTGCATGCTCATTCTCCATTGGGTAGCGTGACGTAATATACATAGGATAAGCAATATGATAACAATATTGCATGCTATCAAACCAAATGAATAAAGCCTGCTAGAAGGGAATAGAACACATTTTTATTCCACGGAAAAAGTGTCCTGTATGTATAATAATTTGTTATAACGCAGGTTCATGTGATCAAATATTCATTGATAATAGAATTACTGCTTGTGTAGTAATAATCTCATCTCATCTCATCTCATTATCTCTAGCCGCTTTATCCTGTTCTACAGGGTCGCAGGCAAGCTGGAGCCTATCCCAGCTGACTACGGGCGAAAGGCGGGGTACACCCTGGACAAGTCGCCAGGTCATCACAGGGCTGACACATAGACACAGACAACCATTCACACTCACATTCACACCTACGGTCAATTTAGAGTCACCAGTTAACCTAACCTGCATGTCTTTGGACTGTGGGGGAAACCGGAGCACCCGGAGGAAACCCACGCGGACACGGGGAGAACATGCAAACTCCACACAGAAAGGCCCTTGCCAGCCACAGGGCTCGAACCCGGACCTTCTTGCTGTGAGGCGACAGCGCTAACCACTACACCACCGTGCCGCCGTTGTATATTATTATTATTATTAACTTTTTTATTGATTCTTTCCTCAAGTATGTTACAGAAATAAAATAATGTGATGTTCCTGAAATAAAGTTGTAGCTTAGTATTATTATAATTTTAGTTTCTTAATTGATTATTCTATTTATTTTATATTTATTTTGGGCAGCATGGTGGTGTAGTGGTTAGCGCTGTCGCCTCACAGCAAGAAGGTTCTGGGTTCAAGCCCAGCGGCCAATGGGGGCCTTTCTGTCCGGAGTTTGCATGTTGTCCCCGTGTCCGCGTGGGTTTCCTCCGGGTGCTCCGGTTTCCCCCACAGTCCAAAGACATGCAGGTTAGGTTAACTGGTGACTCTAAATTGACCGTAGGTGTGATTGTGAGTGTGAATGGTTGTCTGTGTCTATGTGTCAGCCCTGTGATGACCTGGCGACTTGTCCAGGGTGTACCCCGCCTTTCGCCCGTAGTCAGCTGGGATAGGCTCCGGCTTGCCTGCGACCCTGTAGAACAGGATAAAGCGGCTAGAGATGATGAGATGAGATGTAGGAGGAAAGGTCATTTCCAACATGCAAAAATTGTAAGAGTGTGATATTACATTTAATCATTAAATAATATTGGCTGGCTTTGAGTGGTCTATCAGATAGATATTCCATTCAGCGAGCATGATACAAGTTGAAGACGAGTAGCTGAATGGAATATATCTGATAGACCATGAAAAAAGTCAGCCATTATTATTATTGTACATACACACACTCTTCATATCAGCATTCTCGAAGGCCAACGCAAGCTTACCCGTGACTCAGTACTGTTAGCGCGGCGGTCCAGTTACCTTCCAGCCGGTGTAGCATCTAGCCTTAGTGTTAGCAAAGGCCACTAGCACAGGCTGAGAAGCTAAGATTTCTGTCTCCGGACTCTTCTTCCATGCACGCTCGCTACAGTATTTTTCACTCAGACTTGAGTATTCATTTCCTGATGTAATTTACTGAGTTACTTTTAAAATCAACTTTGACAGCTACACACAATGGAGCGACCTGGCAGCCAAAATTCTCTCAAAACTTCCACTTTTAATGAAGCAAACCTCACAGCCATGTTTGTTTACAAACTGTCACAGTCACTCGCGAGTGCGGCAGTTTTACATCTCTGACGTATCTCTTTTCCAGTTTTTCAATGTCCATTGGTATGTTTTTCTCTTGTAAATATGCATGAAGAATATATAATGAAGTTTTGGTAGCCTTTCCGGTGTTCAGTGCGTCTTCACTTTTCAGTTTGTTTATATAGTGCTTAATTATAGCATCGCTAATCCTAGCAGTAGCACTGGATTAGCCTCGTCTTCTCTCTTTCCGGGCAGTTAAAGAAATTCTGTGCATGCGCAGTTTTGTCATTGGATCTTTGTATGATCTTCGATGTGTGATATCATGTTGTCTTGACAACGTGCAATATTGTAACAATATTGCATGCTCATTCTCCATTGGGTAGCGTGACGTAATATACATAGGATAAGCAATATGATAACAATATTGCATGCTATCAAACCAAATGAATAAAGCCTGCTAGAAGGGAATAGAACACATTTTTATTCCACGGAAAAAGTGTCCTGTATGTATAATAATTTGTTATAACGCAGGTTCATGTGATCAAATATTCATTGATAATAGAATTACTGCTTGTGTAGTAATAATAATAACTTTATTTTAATTAAATCTTATATGTGAATTGTAGAGTAAAATTGCCGTTATGTTGTATATTATTATTATTATTAACTTTTTTATTGATTCTTTCCTCAAGTATCTTACAGAAATAAAATAATGTGATGTTCCTGAAGTAAAGCTGTAGCTAAGTATTATTATAATTTTCGTTTCTTAATTCATCTCATCATCTGTAGCCGATTTTATCCTGTTCTACAGGGTCGCAGGCAAGCTGGAGCCTATCCCAGCTGACTACGGGCGAAAGGCGGGGTACACCCTGGACAAGTCGCCAGGTCATCACAGGGCTGACACATAGACACAGACAACCATTCACACTCACACCTACGGTCAATTTAGAGTCACCAGTTAACCTAACCTGCATGTCTTTGGACTGTGGGGGAAACCGGAGCACCCGGAGGAAACCCACGCGGACACAGGGAGAACATGCAAACTCCACACAGAAAGGCCCTCGCCGGCCACGGAGCTCGAACCCGGACCTTCTTGCTGTGAGGCGACAGCGCTAACCACTACACCACCGTGCCGCCTAGTTTCTTAATTGATTATTCTATTTATTTTATATTTATTTTGGGCGGCACGGTGGTGTAGTGGTTAGCGCTGTCGCCTCACAGCAAGAAGGTTCTGGGTCCGAGCCCAGCGGCCAATGGGGGCTTTTCTGTGTGGAGTTTGCATGTTGCCCACGTGGGTTTTCTCCGGGTGCTCTGGTTTCCCCCACAGTCCAAAGACATGCAGGTTAGGTTAACTGGTGACTCTAAATTGACCGTGAGTGTGAATCGTTGTCTGTGTCTATGTGTCAGCCCTGACACAAGCGGCTACAGATAATGGATAGATATATTTATTTTAATAATTCTATTAAGTTGTATATTATTATTATTTTACTTTTTATTCATTCGGGTATCTTACATAAATAAGATCATGTGATGTTCTTGAAGTTTGCTAGCTACAAATAATTTTATTATGGCCTGGTTCTGGTCTGAACTGATAACTGTATTAGCAGTTTTTCTTTGGCTAATCAGACACAAGGTACGCCACCACACTTGCTGGAGTAGTCGGGGTTAGGTCCCTTGCTCAAGGCTCAGGTGGATAAGGCGCCATACCATAAATCTGGGGACCTGGGTTCGATTCCGACCCTAGGTCATTTTCCGATCCCTCCCCACCCCGCCCTCTCTCCCGCTCATTTCCTGTCTCTACACTGTCCTATCCAATAAAGGTGAAAAAAGCCCCAAAAAAATTTAAAAAAAAAAAAATTATTAAATAACAACAACTGAAGTACCTTACATGCAGCAAAGTTTAAAAAAAATAAAGTATCCTTTTGAATTTTTTTCCCCCGCACTTTATCCTGGCAACACGCAATAATAAACAAATAAATAAACAAACAAACCAATTGACAGTATGACCTCAACCTCTCTGCATTCACCTGTGTTTACGGTCTCTGCACGGCCCCGCCCCTTGTCCCGCCCACTGCTTAGTGACGTAGAGTACACGCTGACTCATTTTTAATTATAACAACTGAAGTACCTTACATACAGCAAAGTTTAAAAAAAAATAAAGCATCCTTTTTAATTTTCTTTTCCGCACTTTATCCTGGCAGCACACAGAAATAAATAAGTAAACAAACAAATAAACAAACAAACCAACTGACAGTATGACCTCAACCTCTCTGCATTCACCTGTGTTTACGGTCTCTGCACGGCCCCGCCCCTTGTCCCGCCCACTGCTTAATGACGTAAGAGTAGACTCTGACTGACAGCGAGATTGAGCCTATGGCGTGCTCGGTGTCTCGAATAGCGGAAGTGGGCCTGTGGGCGGGGTTTGTTGGGAAAGGAATGCGGAGCTGGGAGCTGAGGGCGGGCTGAGTCGGGAGCGCAGCGCCGCGGGGCAGCAGTGAGGAGGAGGAAAGCGAGCGGTGGCGGCGTTTTCGGAATTAACTCCACTTCTCAGCCCGGCGCTTTTACTTCCGCACTCAGCGCGAGGCTTTTTACTCCCACTTCCGGCTCTCCAGGAGCGTCCGAGGGTTCACAGGAAAACCGCCCGAGGTCACCGAGGGACGCTGGGATTCTGAGAAAGAGGCGCTTTTTGAGAGAGAGAGAGAGTGTGTGTGTGTGAGAGAGAGAGAGAGAGAGAGAGCCGACATGCCGCTGGCGCAGCTGGCTGACCCGTGGAGGAAGATGGCTATAGGGAGTGAGGTGAGGAGCTTTAAACTACCTTCACTAGGTCACTCATTAAGGAGTTAATTAGTAATGCCGCTTTAATTAGAAAAGGTGTTGCCTTTATTAGCCGTGCGAGGTGTGTGAGCTGTTTCTCTCCATGCAGCTCTCATCTGTCCAAGGTTAAACTTCAGAAGAAATCAGTGTTTGTGGATGAACAGCACATCACACTCTTCCCTCATACAGGGGCAAAGAACTGACAAGCTGGACCTCTGGATGGATGGATGGATAGATAGATAGATAGATAACATCCTGCCTTTGTGCAGTGTCAAGTACAGTAAATCGATATAAGGTTTTATTTTTGGCTTCCACACTCAAATTTGCTGTCCGTAAATGTCCCAGTATGAAGAAGTGACTCTGGGGCTGATTTCTTTCCAGCCCAGACGTACAGAGCAAACCTCAGGCTTGATGCTGATTCTGAAGCCAACAGGTCATTATTCGATGAGAGCACTGAACCTAATATGATAGTTTTGATTTCTTTCAGTTCAGACTTTGATGGTGCCATTACATCCGCTACGAGATATATATATATATATATATATATATAGGATATTACATGGTGGGGCGGCACGGTGGTGTAGTGGTTAGCGCTGTCGCCTCACAGCAAGAAGGTCCGGGTTCGAGCCTCGTGGCCGGCGAAGGCCTTTCTGTGCAGGGTTTCCTCCAGGTGCTCCGGTTTCCCCCACAGTCCAAAGACATGCAGGTTAGGTTAACTGGTGACTCTAAATTGAGCGTAGGTGTGAATGTGAGTGTGAATGGTTGTCTGTGTCTATGTGTCAGCCCTGTGATGACCTGGCGACTTGTCCAGGGTGTACCCCGCCTTTCGCCCGTAGTCAGCTGGGATAGGCTCCAGCTCGCCTGCGACCCTGTAGAAGGATAAAGCGGCTAGAGATAATGAGATGAGATGAGACTATGCGATTTCAATTCATCAGGTGACAGTTCAGTATTTGGCAATACAAGTGAATCTGTTACGATAAAACAAGATTTCAAGTGATGTTTAATAATGCCACTTAATCTACAAATATATAGGACTTCAGTTCATAAGGCGATGGTTCACTATTTGTTTTCTATATCACTAAATCCGCGATGCTACAGTACGATTTTGATTCATAAAGAGAATTTATTTGAGTCTCTGAATGTGATACGAGTATTTAATTTCAAGTCTTGGAGACAATTCCTTATTTGATTCACTGAATCAAATATGATTTTATTCCTCAGGCAGTGATTTGGTAATACCAATGGAACTGCACCGATACGATGAGTCGTAAGATAACGAGTCGGTATTTGACGATACGAAACGATCCATTTAATAGCCTTCGATTGATATGTGACTAGGTTTATTCAGCATTTGCAAATGATGGTGTCATAGTTTTTTTTTTTTTTTTAAGTGTCAGAGTTGCAAGCAAATCACTTTGTTAGTCTGTTGGATTATTTACACAAGTTAAAAAAAATTTCAACACACCATTTGTTTGCCTTTTTTTATTTATAGTAATCCATTTATGATTTTAATTTCAATCGTTGGTTCAGTCCGGATTGTCGTCACTTTACGCCCCGAGCCCAGGCTGTAGATTCATGCAGCTTATCAGTGGCCATCGCTGTCTGGTGATTACAGCATGACGTGCCCCGGGACTGGATCAGATGTTTTTCAGAAGCGTCCATATCACAGCTTCAGGAGCAACATATTTTCATGTAAATGAGTTGAAATGTTAAAATCATGAATACAGCTGCTTGCATGTCTTTGAAGTGTGTTTGTGTGTAATGGTTAGTCTTCCATCGTTCCTGTTAGACCTGAAGATGGTTTCACTGTCGAGATATTGATAGATTTTAGCCCTCACGTTTAATGATGACCAGCCACCGTCACTGAAGTCTGTTGCCTGAAGTCATGAAGTTGGTGTTGGTGATTCATAAAGAGCAAGGCTGTCTGATTCACACTCCTGCACCTCGCACTGGATTCATCAATGGCACTTAGTCACCACGGCTTGTCACCTCCGCACGACTCTCTCACAACAGCGAGGAGAAGAATCCGTTTCTCAGGAGAGAGACTGCAATCTCAAATCTCTTCCAGTGATCACATCGATGTAACCTTTTTTAAAGCATGTCATGATGAGCACGTAATCATCTAACAGATTTTTACATACATAATTTATACGCTCTAATGCACAGGATCCCAGTCGTGCTCCAGGAGATCCTCGTCTTTCACATTTCAGTGTGTTTTCCTGCTCCAACACGTCTGATTAGTTTAATCAGTGATTTACAATAACGAACGACAAGCCACATTTAAAATAACGCTGAAAAATAATGATACTTTTAGTGATGTACAAAATTTAAATTATTTAATGCTGAAGATGATGTAAAATAAATTCTGAAAAATGTTAACATTTTACCATTAAAAAAAAGACAGTTGAGGACAGAAGTTTACATACACTCATCCTGGACATGAACGTCATGGTGATATTGGGGTATTGGGCATTGAAGTGTTCTTTTTCTGTGGCAGAATGATTATACAGCAAACATCTTTAAAAAAAAAACAATAATTTGGAGCACAAGTTTTAATTCATTCTGGGTTTTTTTTTTTTTGTTTCCTGAAATAAGGTCAAAAGTTATACATACGGTAGGGTGCATCAGTTGCCCTCACTTTCATAAAATCTGATGCATTTTGTTTGGGTGTTCCTTTTCACCAATAAAGACATCCTGTATAATTTTTTGACCATATTCAAAAGTCTAATGGTGGCACCATGAGGTTCATTTTTTGCCAAAAACCGCTTATTTTATGTTTTCGCGTAAGGTTTGAATCACAATGTTGGACTCCATTTATTGATTTCTTGTGAGCCAGAGATCATGTTAAGAACCTCTGCAAGGGATTGAGAAGCATTAATGTGATTCATAATACATTTGTATTGTTTAAAAGTAGTTGAACAATGATTCAATGAACAGCTAAAACTCAAACTGTGCTTGATAATATATTTAGAATATGTACTAAAAATGTGGATCTAAGATATTTGGTATACTCTATAACAGGGGTTTTCAAAGTGTGGGAGAGTCAGGCCCCCCTCAGAGAGCAAATAAACAACAGCACCCGCCCCCCTTACAATTTTTGTTGTTGCTATACTTAATTTCCCATTTGTATTAAAAAAAATGGTTGTACACATTATTTTTTTCTTTTACACATTTTAAACATCTGTGCTTTTTTAAAACCTCTTTTTACACATTTTAAATATCTGTGCTTTTTAAAAACATCTTTTTTTACACATTTTAAACATCTGTGCTTTTTTTTAAAACCTCTTTTTTACACATTTTAAACATCTGTGGTTTTTAAAAACATCTTTTTTTACACATTTTAAACATCTGTGCTTTTTTTAAAACCTATTTTTTTATACGTTTTAAACATCTGTGCTTTTTAAAAACATCTTTTTTTTACACATTTTAAACATCTGCTTTTTTAAAACCTGTTTTTACATGTTTTAAACATCTGTGCTTTTTAAAAACATCTTTTTTTACACATTTTAAACATCTGTGCTTTTTTTAAACCTCTTTTTTACACATTTTAAACATCTGTGCTTTTTTTAAACCTCTTTTTTACACATTTTAAACATGTGCTTTTTTTAAACCTCTTTTTTACACATTTTAAACATCTGTGCTTTTTAAAACCTCTTTTTTTACACATTTTAAACATCTGTGCTTTTTAAAAACATCTTTTTTACACATTTTAAACATCTGTGCTTTTTAAAACCTCTTTTTACACATTTTAAACATCTGTGCTTTTTTAAAAACTTTTTTTTACACATTTTAAACATCTGTGCTTTTTTTAAAACCTATTTTTTTTACACGTTTTAAACATGTGCTTTTTAAAAACATATTTTTTTACACATTTTAAACATCTGTGCTTTTTTAAAACCTCTTTTTTTTTTTTACACATTTTAAACATCTGTGCTTTTTAAAAACATCATCTTTTTTTACACATTTAACATCTGTGCTTTTTTAAAACCTCTTTTTTTTTAACACATTTTAAACATTTGTGCTTTTTTAAAAAAAATTCTTGTTTTACACATTTTAAACATCTCATAGCATCGTTAGCTAGCACCTCTTGGCAGACAACACACTGTGGCAGTGGAGCATCTTCAGATCCAGTCCATGAAAATCCAAGCTTTAAATAATCGTGGTCGTACTTCCTTCTTTTTTTGCTTGGCCCAGACTCTGTCTCCTCACTCACTGTAGCTTTAGGTACTAAAAATCGATCCATTTTGTCTCTGGCAAAGGCTAGCTGAAGTTCGCTAAATGTCCGCAATAGTAACTTATTCTGGTTTGTTTTTCCTCACGTTGCGCCTCTCCTGAAGAACTCTGGCGCCCCACACTTTGAAAAGCCCTGCTCTATAAGGTGCCATAACGTTTCATGAAAAGTGATCGAAATTTTGTCATAAAAGTCATAAAATAGCAGCTTTTTCCATAACTTTGAGCTCCTGGTGCCACCATTAAACTTTTGAATTTTGTCAAAATATTTCACCCAGTGTGTTTTTTCTTACCAAAAGGAACATAAAAACAAAAATGCATCATGATCAGAGGAACTTTTCATTTTTAGGGGGCAACTGATGCACCCTAACATACAGGGTCCAAAATATACACGCACTAACTTAGATTATTAATCCAGTGGTGCTGAAAGTTCCACAATGTCTTAACTTGCCAAGGCCTCTTAACTTCCTGTTCGAGATCATGATTGACTACAGCTGGTAGCTTCTCTGTGCACAACATAAAAAGGGTTTGATTGACCAACACACAGTACAGTGGGGAAAGTCCAAGCAGCTCAGTGCAAATCTGAGAAAGAGGATTATAGATTTATTTACACACTCAGGAAAGTCTCTTGGAGTCATTTTTAAAAATGGCTACAGATTCAAATCTCAGCTCAAACAAGAAGTTACTGGGAGGTGTCGGCGCTTTGCAGAGGTCTGGAAGAAGACCCACGCTGTCACCCTCATCTGGGAGGAAATTGGTTCAGATGATCAGGAACCACCAAGGCACAGACCTGCCATCAACTGAAAGCTGCTGGAACACTGTCTACAGTCAAGTGAGTTTTATATCACCATGGGTTGAGAGGCCTCCGTCAAAGAAAGAACTCCCTGCTCCAAAATCAGCACCTTCAAGCTCAAACTATAGTTTACAGCTGACCACATGGACAAAGAAAAAGCCTTCTGAAGGAAAGTATTTTTATTATTATTATTTTTTTAAATGGTCAGATGAAACAAAGATTGAGTTATTTGGCCACCATGACCAGAGGTACTGGGGAACATTGTACTAACTGTGAAGCATGGTGGTGGTGGCATCATGCTCTGCGGCTGTTTTATTGCTAGTGAAACTGGTGGATTGGACAAAGTGGATGGAATAACCTCAGAATTCTTCATAATAACCTCAAAACATCAGAAACTTTGACAGTTTGAACAGGACAATAACCCCAAACACACATCAGAGCTGGTTGTGGAGGATAAAATAGGCTTACACTAAGCTTTTGGAATGGCCTTCTTGAAAAATACGTGGACCGTGATTTAAATGGCAATTCTGTGCCAGGAAACCAACAAATTTAGCCGAAGTCTACTAATTCTGCCCAGAAGCGCAGACAAATTTCCAAGCAGAATTCTGCCAGAAGCTTGTTGATGGCGAATAAAAGTGTCTGGTTAAGGTTGAGCTTGTTAAAGGACATTTAACCAAATATTACAGTGGTATGCAAAAGTTTGGGCACCCCTGGTCAAAATTGCTGTTACTGTGAACAGTTAAGCAAGTTGAAGATGAAAAGATCTCCAAAAGGCATAAAGTTAAAGATGACTCATTCCCTTTATATTTTAAGCAAAATTTTTTTCCCCATTTTTTACATTTGCAAAATGACAAAGGAAAAGGACCTGAAGCAAAAGTTTGGGCACCCTGCATGGTTAGTACTTAGTAACACCCCATTTGGCAAGTATCACAGCTTGTAAACACTTTTCGTAGCCAGCTAATAATCCTTCAGTTCTTATCTGGGGGATTTTCACACATTCGTCCTTGCAAAAGGCTTCCAGTTCTACAAGTTTCTTGGGCTGTCTTGCATGCACTGCTCTTTTGAGATCTATCCACAGATTTTCAATGATGTTTAGGTCAGGGGACTGTGAGGGCCCGGGCAAAACCTTCAGCTTGGGCCTCTTGAGGTATTCCATTGTAGATTTTGAGGTGTGTTTTGGATCATCGTCTTATTGTAGGACCCATCCTCTTTTTAACTTCAATTTTTTACAGATGGTGTGATGTTTGCTTCCAGAGTTTGCTGGTATTTATTTGAATCCATGCTTCCCTCGACCAATGAAATGTGCCCTGTGCCACTGGCTGCAACACAACCCCAAAGCATGATCCATCCACACCCATGCTTCAGAGTTGGAGAGGTGTTCTTTTCCTGGAATTTGCCACCCTTTTTTCTCCAAACATACCTTTGCACATTGTGGCCAAAAAGTTCTATTTTGATTTCATCAGTCCACAGGACTTGTTTCCAAAATGCATCAGGCTTATTTAGATGTTCGTTTGCGAACTTCAGACACTGAATTTTGTGGCTCAGCTGCAGGAACGGTTTTCTTCTGATGACTCTTCCATGAAGGTCATATTTGTTCGGGTGTCGCTGCATAGTAGAACAGCGCACCACCACTCCAGGGTCTGCTAAATCTTTATGAAGGTCTTTTGCAGTCAAACAGGGGGTTTTATTTGCCTTTCTAGCAATCCAACGAGCAGTTCTTTCAGAAAGTTTTCTTCATCTTCCAGACCTCACCTTGATCTCCACTGTTTCTGTTAACTGCCATTTCTTAATAACATTATGATCTGAGGAAACGGCTACCTGAAAACACTTTGCTACATTCTTGTAGCCTTCTCCTGCTTTGTGAGCATCAATTATTTTATTATTCAGAATGCGAGGGAGTTGCTTAGAGGAGCCCATGGCTGTTGATTTTAGGGACAAGTTTGAGGAGTCAGAATTTATACAGCTTTGAAATCTGCATCATCTGACCTTTCCTAACGAAGAATTTGAACAAGCCACAGCTTAATAAGCTAATTAAGGTCTGGAACCTTGGTAAAAGTTACCTGAGAACTCAAATGTATTGGGGTGCCCAAACTTTCGCATGGTGTTCCTTTTCGTTTTTTCCACTCTCCAATTGTACAAAACAAAAATAATACACACATCCTGCATAAAACGCTGAAAAGAAATGTCTCGTCTTTACCTTCATGCCTTTTGGTGATCAGTTCATCTTCTGCTCACTTAACTATTCACAGTAACAGACATTTTCAGCAAGGGTGCCCAAACTTTTGCATGCCACTGTAAATGGCTGTGTGTATAATTCTGACACTGTGCTGATTTCAGAAAACACAAAATAAATCAAAATTTCAAATTCATGTTTGCTGTGTGTGCAGTCATTCCGCTGCAGAAAAAGAACAGTTCAGAGAAAATCACTGCAGCTTAAAACTGCATGACGTTCATATTCATGATGAGTATATAAACTCCTGACCAACTTTCCTACCATTAAATGTGTGTCCAATTAGGATGTGATTTTTTTTTAATTAATAATATAAAAGAAAACGTTATTTAAAAGATCTTGCAATATCTCAGAAAAGTATACTGTGACATTTATTAAATATAAGCTCAATATTATGTAGCCTGATTGAGTATTGAAGACATTTTGTCACTTGTTCCCTTTGATTAGACGTTAGTAGAATGACTCTGCATTCTCTGAGGAAAAAAAACAAGGTTAAAGGTGCAATCAGTGATTTTTGTTTTTTTTAAAGGTGAAGTTTGGTAATGTTTACAAGTGTTTCTGAATTGTATTGACCATCTTTCCAAAGGTACTTTCGAGAAAATTGGATTCGTAGTATTACAACGCAGTGCCATGCTCCTGTTTACATTTTTCTGACCCAGAAATAACTTCCATACTCAGCCAAAACACAGCTCTAGTTTCCTTTGCCTCATTTCCTTAAAGGGCATATCACGGGTAAATTCAGGAGCAAGATCAGTGTAATTCTCCTATTTTATATTAAACTTTGGTCAAATATCTGTCGCATTTTGTGCAGTTTTTTTTTTTACCTTGCGCAATACCAGAAAAATTCAGTTGAAATCAAGCCATTTGAGGCGAATTGGTCCGCCTCTGAAAAAACTTGGCATATTGATTTTCGTGACGTCACGTGCGGGACGCCTCCCTCTGAATCCTACGTCAGCGCTGGTTTGTTTATGAGAAAACGACCTGGTGGTTTTCTGCAAATTTCTTCGTTATCGCGTAATTATTAAAATGGTTAACAGATGTATCGTAGGAGGGTGTAGCAACACCAATCATGATGGGGTTAGTACTCATCGTTTTCCAAAAGACCGGACAATGAGAGAGAAATGGGAGCGCTTCGTGCGAGGCACCCGGAAGCCGAGCCGAGAAAAAGACCAAGGAAATCGGCAATTCACAAGTTGACTGTTGCCAGGGTAAGAAATAATTCTGACATCTCATTATATTCTTCATCCAAAGGTGAAGTAACATTGCGCTCAGGTGACAATTCCATATTTCAATGCAAAATCGCTAGCTGCTAAACTTGGTCTACACAGGCTGTGCACTGAAACCGTGCAAGCTCTCGCAGCCTGCTGGCGGTTCCGCAGGTGACGTCACGAACCTGGCTCCAGACTCCCCTGGGATTTTTCCAGACGCGTTTTATTTTATTTTTTTCTGCTGTAGACAGATGGCCTTGTGCAAAATTACCCTTCTGGATGAGTGTGTACAGGGACATTCTTTCATATAAACCCCCCCCCCCCCCCCCCCCCGAAATTGGTCCAGGATATGCACTTTAAAAGGGAATTAAGTTAAGAGAATGGAATCAGTTCTGAGAAATGAGAAGGGCTGTCAGGGTTTTCTTCGCAATTGTAGTTCATGGAACTTCAGGCAGATTACAAAGTACTTCTTTAAATCACAACTCTTGCTAGTATTTGGTCATGTTCCGTCAACCTTAACGTCAACAAAATATCTGCTTACACACTCTGTGGAAAAAGTCGCACTGAACACCTATTGTTCCTTGTTGCTGGGGTGATGCCCTTATCTATCGTACCTTTAACTTGGAAATATGAATATAGTGCTCCTTTATTTTTAAGTATACACTGTATGCACCTTTCTGGATAAATATTAAAGGTGCAATACAGTTAGGTCCATAAATATTTGGACAGAGGCAACATTTTTCTAATTTTGGTTCTGTACATTACCACAATGAATTTTGAACAAAACAATTCAGATGCAGTTGAAGTTCAGACTTTCAGCTTTAATTCAGTGGGTTGAACAAAATGATTGCATAAAAATGTGAGGAACTAAAGCATTTTTTAAACACAATCCCTTCATTTCAGGGGCTCAAAAGTAATTGGACAAATTAAATAATTGTAAATAAAATGTTCATTTCTAATACTTGGTTGAAAACCCTTGGTTGGCAATGACTGCCTGAAGTCTTGAACTCATGGACATCACCAGACACTGTGTTTCCTCCTTTTTAATGCTCTGCCAGGCCTTTACTGCAGCGGTTTTCAGTTGCTGTTTGTTTGTGGGCCTTTCTGTCTGAAGTTTAGTCTTTAACAAGTGAAATGCATGCTCAATTGGGTTGAGGTCAGGTGACTGACTTGGCCATTCAAGAATATTCCACTTCTTTGCTTTAATAAACTCCTGGGTTGCTTTGGCTCTATGTTTTGGGTCATTGTCCATCTGTATTATGAAACGCCAACCAATCAGTTTGGCTGGATTTGAGCACACAGTACGTCTCTGAATACCTCAGAATTCATCCGGCTGCTTCTGTCCTGTGTCACATCATCAATAAACACTAGTGACCCAGTGCCACTGGCAGCCATGCATGCCCAAGCCATCACACTGCCTCCGCCGTGTTTTACAGATGATGTGGTATGCTTTGGATCATGAGCTGTACCACGCCTTTGCCATACTTTATTCTTTCCATCATTCTGGTAGAGGTTGATCTTGGTTTCATCTGTCCAAAGAATGTTCTTGCAGAACTGTGCTGGCTTTTTTAGATGTTTTTTAGCAAAGTCCAATCTAGCCTTTTTATTCTTGAGGCTTATGAGTGGCTTGCACTGTGCAGTGAACCCTCTGTATTTACTTTCATGCAGTCTTCTCTTTATGGTAGATTTGGATATTGATACGCCTACCTCCTGGAGAGTGTTGTTCACTTGGTTGGCTGTTGTGAAGGGGTTTCTCTTCACCATGGAAATTATTCTGCGATCATCCACCACTGTTGTCGTCTGTGGGCGTCCAGGTCTTTTTGCATTGATGAGTTCACCAGTGCTTTCTTTCTTTCTCAGGACGTACCAAACTGTAGATTTCGCCACTCCTGATATTGTAGCAATTTCTCGGATGGGTTTTTTCTGTTTTCGCAGCTTAAAGATGGCTTGTTTCACCTGCATGGAGAGCTCCTTTGACCGCATGTGTTCTTCACAGCAGAATCTTCCAAATGCAAGCACCACACCTCAAATCAACTCCAGGCCTTTTATCTGCTTAATTGAGAATGACATAACGAAGGAATTGCCCACACCTGCCCATGAAATAGCCTTTGAGTCAATTGTCCAATTACTTTTGGTCCCTTTAAAAACAGGGTGGCACATGTTAAGGAGCTGAAACTCCTAAACCCTTCATCCAATTTTAATGTGGATACCCTCAAATGAAAGCTGAAAGTCTGGACTTTATGGCCATTATATAACTATAACTTGAATATGTTTCAGTAAACAGGTAAAAAACAAAATTTGTGTCAGTGTCCAAATATATATGGACCTAACTGTAGGTGTGGTGTTAAGGGTAACACCCTTTTTTCTGAGAGTGCAGGAGAGTCTCAGATTTTTGTGAACAGAAGAGGGGGGGGGGACAAATGATGTGGATCACCGAAAACCAACCAATCACAACAAGGGCACATCTGTCAGTTCAAGAAGCTCCGCCTCCTTACACTAACACTGGTATGTGTATTGTGTGGGCGTGGCTTTGGAGAGAAATCTGAAAGGAAACCATTTTATTTTGTTGAATTTTAAGTTTTATCTCAGTTTTGCTAAAATCTCAGATTGTACCTTTTTACGCTCTTACTTTTCTACATTTATAGTCGCTTTACTTATTGTACGCTCCGGATCTAGTGACTATTTATTTATAAACTTATTTATTTTTGTGGCTGCAGGGCACGCAGCAAGTCTTGGAGGATTCTCTAGGAGATGATGACAACCTGTCATGTCAAGTAAGTCTGTCTCTCTCTCTCTCTCTCTCTCTCTCTCTCTCTCTCTGTGTTCATTTCCTGCTGACATTTATTTCCATATTCTCAGCAAATATTAGCTTGAGATTTTCTGCAGGCTTTTTATTGTATTTACACGTCGTAAGGCTGAAATGTACAACATTAGTAACTTTGATGTAACTACGAACATTTCCATCTGAAAAAATCTTGAACAAACTATAAATGTTCACAGCCACATTTGCTAATTGAATTCAAGAAGTTTGTAGAAATCCAATAAGAGTGTTTTCAGTTTCCGCCTTACGAGACCTAGATATGAGAGAACCTCTGGGAAAGCTTAATCCGTCGAGAGAGTCGCGCTTCCTCTCATGTCGAGCTCATCTTTAACACCTTTGTTGTTCGACCCCGTCGTAAAGTTCTCCATCTGGAGCATTTTAAAGACGTTCTTTCGCGGAATTCAGCAACTGCTCTGAGACCATCATTACAGTCCCGTTTGGAGGAAACGTTTTCTTTTTTTCTTCACTAAATGAAAATATGTTCACTCTTGTCAGTGGTAAGCGTGCGCGCACACACACACACACACACACACACACACACACACACACACACACACACACACACACACTCCAGGTGCACACTGAAGGATGGTAGACTTGGGCTTTAATTAGGAGATAAAAGGAGTGGAGCTGAAAGATGTGTATAATTCAGTAATGGCAGGTTTGCTTTTATTGTCACTGTGGAAAAGGAAAGAAAGCGACAAATGGACGTTATCGATCACAGAATCCCCTCAGACAGAGACACCACTGATTGGTTCAGAGCTCAGGGGAAAAGGGTGTGTGTGTGTGTGTGTGTGTGTTGGAAGGATCCGTTTTCATATGACGGCATCAGTGAGATTTAAAAAAAAAAGAGGGATGAAAATCTCACGTAATACAGGCTTACATCAGTGACTGCTAACGCTGAACACACTGTGTGTGTGTCTCTCTCTCTCCATCTGTGTGGATATGTCTCTCGCTCCCTCTGTCTCTCCCTCCTCTGTGTATCTCTCTCTCTCTCATATACTCTTTCTTCTTGTACGGTATCTCTCTCTCTCATATACTCTTTCTTCTTGTACGGTATCTCTCTCTGCATCTCTCTCATACTCTTTCTTCTTGTACAGTATCTCTCTCTCTGTATCTCTCTCATACTCTTTCTTGTACAGTATCTCTCTTTCTGCATCTCTCTCATACTCTTTCTTCTTGTACAGTGTATCTCTCTCTCTCTGCATCTCTCTCTTACTCTTTCTTCTTGTACAGTGTATCTCTCTCTGCATCTCTCTCATACTCTTTCTTCTTGTACAGTATCTCTCTGCATCTCTCATACTCTTTCTTCTTGTACAGTATCTCTCCCTCCCCCCTCTCTCTCGTACTCTTTCTTCTTGTACAGTATCTCTCTCTGTATCTCTCTCATACTCTTTCTTCTTGTACAGTATCTCTCTGCATCTCTCTCTCATACTCTTTCGTGTACAGTATCTCTCTCTCCCCCCTCTCATACTCTTTCTTCTTGTACAGTATCTCTCTGTATCTCTCTCATACTTTCTTGTACAGTATCTCTCTTTCTGCATCTCTCTCATACTCTTTCTTCTTGTACAGTGTATCTCTCTCTCTGCATCTCTCTCATACTTTCTTCTTGTACAGTATCTCTCTTCCCCCTGTGTATATCTCTCTCTGTATCTCTCTCTCATACTCTTTCTTCTTGTACAGTATCTCTCTCTGCATCTCTCTCATACTCTTTCTTCTTGTACAGTATCTCTCTCTCTCTGTATCTCTCTCATACTCTTTCTTCTTGTACAGTATCTCTCTGTATCTCTCTCTGTGTATCTCTCTCATACTCTTTCTTCTTGTACAGTGTATCTCTCTCTCTCTCTCTCTCTCTCTCTCTCTCTCTGCATCTCTCTCATACTCTTCTTGTACAGTATCTCTCTCTGCATCTCTCTCATATTCTTCTTGTACAGTATCTCTCTCTGTGCATCTCTCTCTCATACTCTTTCTTCTTGTACAGTGTATCTCTCTCTCTGCATCTCTCTCATACTCTTCTTGTACAGTATCTCTCTGCATCTCTCTCTCTCATACTCTTTCTTCTTGTACAGTATCTCTCCCCCTCTCTCTCATACTCTTTCTTCTTGTACAGTATCTCTCTCTGTATCTCTCTCATACTCTTTCTTCTTGTACAGTATCTCTCTCTCTGTATCTCTCTCATACTCTTTCTTCTTGTACAGTATCTCTCTGCATCTCTCAAAATATTTCTTCTTGTACAGTATCTCTCTCTCCCCCCTCTCTCTCATACTCTTTCTTCTTGTACAGTATCTCTCTCTGTATCTCTCTCATACTCTTTCTTGTACAGTATCTCTTTCTACATCTCTCTCATACTCTTTCTTCTTGTACAGTGTATCTCTCTCTCTCTCTGCATCTCTCTCATACTCTTTCTTCTTGTACAGTATCTCTCTTCCCCCTCTGTGTATATCTCTCTCTGTATCTCTCTCTGTCTCATACTCTTTCTTCTTGTACAGTGTATCTTTGCATCTCTCTCATACTCTTTCTTCTTGTACAGTGTATCTTTGCATCTCTCTCATACTCTTTCTTATTGTACAGTATCTCTCTGCATCTCTCTCTCTGTATCTCTCTCATACTTTCTTCTTGTACAGTATCTCTCTCTCTGTATCTCTCTCTGTGTATCTCTCTCATACTCTTTCTTGTACAGTGTATCTCTCTCTCTCTCTCTGCATCTCTCTCATACTCTTTCTTCTTGTACAGTATCTCTCTCTGCATCTCTCTCATATTCTTTCTTCTTGTACAGTATCTCTCTCTTTGTATCTCTTTCTCTTTGTATCTCTCATACTCTTTCTTCTTGTACAGTATCACTCTTTCTTCTTGTACAGTATCTCTCTTCCCCCTGTGTATATCTCTCTCTGTATCTCTCTCGTACTCTTTCTTCTTGTACAGTATCTCTCTGTATATCTCTCTCTGTATCTCTCATACTCTTTCTTCTTGTACAGTATCTCTCTTCCCCCTGTGTATATCTCTCTCTCTGTATCTCTCTCGTACTCTTTCTTCTTGTACAGTATCTCTCTGTATCTCTCTCTGTATCTCTCTTCCCCCTGTGTATATCTGTCTCTGTATCTCTCTCATACTCTTTCTTCGTGTACAGTATCTCTCTCTCTGCATCTCTCTCATACTCTTTCTTCGTGTACAGTATCTCTCTCTGCATCTCTCTCATACTCTTCTTGTACAGTATCTCTCTCTCTGTACATCTCTCTCTCTGTATCTCTCTCATACTCTTTCTTCTTGTACAGCATCACTCTCTCTTCTTGTACAGTATCTCTCTTCCCCCTGTGTATATCTCTCTCTGCATCTCTCTCATACTCTTTCTTCTTGTACAGTATCTCTCTCTCTCTCTCTGTATCTCTCTCTGTATCTCTCTTCCCCCTGTGTATATCTGTCTCTGTATCTCTCTCATACTCTTTCTTCGTGTACAGTATCTCTCTCTCTGCATCTCTCTCATACTCTTTCTTCTTGTACAGTATCACTCTCTCTTCTTGTACAGTATCTCTCTTCCCCCTGTGTATATCTCTCTCTGCATCTCTCTCATACTCTCTTCTTGTACAGTATCTCTCTCTGCATCTCTCTCATACTCTTTCTTCTTGTACATTATCTCTCTGCATCTCTCTCAGACTCTTTCTTCTTGTACAGTATCTCTGTCCCCCCTCTGTGCCTCTCTCTCTCTCTGCATCTCTCTCATACTCTTTCTTCTTGTACAGTATCTCTGTCCCCCCTCTGTGCCTCTCTCTCTCTGCATCTCTCTCATACTCTTTCTTCTTGTACGTTATCTCTGTCTCTCTGCATCTCTCTCATACTCTTCTTGTACAGTATCTCTCTCTGTATCTCTCTTTGTATCTCTCTCATACTCTTTCTTCTTGTACAGTATCTCTCTCTGTATCTCTCTCATACTCTTTCTTCTTGTACAGTATCTCTCTCTCTGTATCTCTATTTGTATCTCTCTCATACTCTTTCTTCTTGTACAGTGTATCTCTCTCTCCCCCTGTGTATCTCTCTCTCATACTCTTTTTCTTCTTGTAGAGTATCTCTCTCTGTATCTCTCTCTGTATCTCTCTCATACTCTTTCTTCTTGTACAGTATCACTCTCTCTTCTTGTACAGTATCTCTCTTCCCCCTGTGTATATCTCTCTCTGTATCTCTCTCATACTCTTTCTTTTTGTACAGTATCTCTCTCTCTCTGCATCTCTCTCATACTCTTTCTTCTTGTACAGTATCTCTCTCTGCATCTCTCTGTCATACTCTTTCTTCTTGTACAGTGTATCTCTCTCTCACCCTGTGTATCTCTCTCTCTCTCTGTATCTCTCTCATACTCTTTTTCTTCTTGTACAGTATCTCTCTGTATCTCTCTCTGTATCTCTCTCTCATACTCTTTCTTCTTGTACAGTGTATCTCTCTCTCCCCTGTGTATCTCTCTCTCATACTCTTTTTCTTCTTGTACAGTATCTCTCGCTCTGTATCTCTCTCTCTGTGTATCTCTCTCTCATACTCTTTCTTCTTGTACAGTGTATCTCTCTCTCTCTCTGCATCTCTCTCATATTCTTTCTTCTTGTACAGTATCTCTCTCTGTGTATCTCTCTCATACTCTTTCTTTTTGTACAGTATCTCTCTGCATCTCTCTCATACTCTTTCTTATTGTACAGTATCTCTCTGTATCTCTCTCTGTGTATCTTTCTCTCATACTCTTTCTTCTTGTACAGTGTATCCCTCTCTCTCTGCATCTCTCTCATACTCTTTCTTCTTGTACAGTATCTCTCTCTGCATCTCTCTCATATTCTTTCTTCTTGTACAGTATCTCTCTCTCTTTGTATCTCTCTTTCTTTGTATCTCTCTCATACTCTTTCTTCTTGTACAGTATCACTCTTCCCCCTGTGTATATCTCTCTGTATCTCTCTCTGTATCTCTCTCATACTCTTTCTTCTTGTTACAGCATCTCTCTTCCCCCTCTGTGTATATCTCTCTCTCTCTGTGTCTCTCTCTCATACTCTTTCTTCTTGTACAGTATCTCTTTCTCTCTCTGTAGCTGTCTCTTACCCCTTTTCCACCAAATCAGTTCCAGGGCTGGTTCGGGGCTGGTGCTGGTTCACAGCTCGTTCAACTTGCGAGCCCGCTGAGAACCAGTTTGATTTTCCATAGCTCGAGGTACTAAGGGAAGACACGTCGTTACGTCGTTGTATACGTAATTACGTCGCTGTATACGTCAGTTACGTCGCTACGTTTGCATAAACCTTGGTGCGAATATCGAAGCAAAAACAACGCGGAAGAAGCAGCAGCAGCAACAACAATAATAATAATAATGGATGACTTCGCGTTTGTACAGCTGCTGCTTCTCGTCGCTTAAAAATGGCGATCTTTCGCGGTCTTGTTATTGTTGTTGGTCTTAACAACTCCGCCCCCCCGCTGATGTAAGCGGTTCTTTCCTCTGGCCCAGCAGAGAGTTGGTGCTAGCCTGGAACCGGTTTTTCTGGCCCCAGAGCCAGTTCTTTGTCAGTGGAAACAGAAAACCCGGTTCCAAACTAAGCACTGGCCCCGAACCAGCCCTGGAACTGCTTTGGTGGAAAAGGGGCATCTCTGTGCATCTCTCTCTCATACTCTTTCTTCTTGTACATTATCTCTCTCTTCCCCCTCTGTGTATCTCTCTCTCTCTCTCTCTCTCTCTCTCTCTCTGCTCCCCTGTGCTGCTGCACCTCATTGATTTTTTTTTTTTCTAATGCAGGGAGATGAGCTTGTAAATCTTACAGCTGTCGTTAGGGATGACTCCAGGTTTTCTGTTTTACTCCTATGAAACACAGACATAGGTTTTGTGAATGACAGATTCTCTGACCTCAGATATCAGCCTGAACAGACTGGGACTGAATCAGAAACATGCACAACACAGCCCTTAGAACCTTTTGTGGTGTGTGTGAGATGCAGAATGCCCACGCTTTGACACCTTTGTGAGTGTGACTCGGTGTGTGAGTGGGCATATGTTAAGGCAGGTTAATGTGTGTTAATAAGTGAGCGAGTGTGTTAGTAAAGCACTAATGTGTGGAGTTAAGTGGCTTTAAATCAGCTCTCTCGGTCACGTCTCCATGGGCATCGAGGACGTGGAAGTCAGTCACTCGCCTCTGATTGGAGTTTAATAGAACAGTTTGTCATTTAGTGACAGAAACCCAGTGACATTTAATCCTTTCTGTGTGCAGAGAAATGAAACGCTGCAAAAATATATTTAAGGATGGAATCAGTTCCCTGTTCCTGTGATTAACACTGAAATCAGAGACAGATGTACAAAGTGTTATAAAAGTGCCAATGATGACCGTGATCGTGAACCAGCACATCCTCCAGCACTAGTTTGATGCGTACGGTGATTTGAGTCAGTCGAACAACGTCGGTTCGGTTTTCCCAGCGGTTGTGCTGGTCGAACAAGCAGTCAGTTATTGAACTCGTATGCAAAACAGGCGGTTTACTACTGAGTAAACATTCTGCATCGGACAACAAACACAATCATACGATCTTCAGACATGGGGAGGGTTTACGCCCTGTTGGGATTTAAATGAATATAAAAAGTCCAGTTTAAGGACATCATCCATTCAGATCAGCAAAGAGATACTTCATGTACGGTTACGCTTCTCACCGAGGTCGAGTGCGTTCCTGTTTTAATGACATCTTGTCGTCCTGCAAGTGGCCAGTTGTGTGATGTTGGTGATGCACTCTTAAAAATAAAGACGTTTATTGACGGAATTTAACAAGCGCCCACATACACGCCGTCCATATAAATGAGTAGTTCGGCTTTTGTCTTACGATAACTTTTTTTTATCCCCCGCTGGCTGAAAGGCCTGAAAGGGATTGTCGTGGCGATGTCCGTCCATCCATCCATCCGTCCCAGGAAGGGTGCTCACCTTCTGAAATGAACTCCTCTCACAATTTTTGGAGGAATTTCACCAAACTTGACCGGAATCTTTGTTATATGTCGGTAATACACACATTACAATTTTGTTCAATTTAGTCACATTTTACCAGAGTGATGGCCGAGTTGCCAGCAGGGGATACTGTGCTCTCGGAGCACTCTTGTCTAGCCTGGCAAGCCAGACTAAATGTGAATATTTAGTCTGGCCTCGCTCGTAGACATTTCCAAAGGGTGTGGGAGGAACAACCCGCTGTCTTTCAAACTGTCTCTGTGCGTATAGGCCAACGCTCTGACCAATCAGCGCAACAGTGACTGTGACGTAGTCAGAGCGACAGAAAGCAGTGGGGGAGGCCTTGAAATAAATAATTTTTCAAAATGCGTATTAATTAATAAACAGGTTCTAGATATTAAGAAGTTTGGAGATAATGACCACAAGTTTGGAGTCTGTACCACATACTTAACATACAGCACGGGCGATTGCTCGAAGACAACGAGGGAGGCTCAGCCTCCTCTAAAAATGACGAACATCGTGTAGGATGAATTGCGCTAGGCTTATGTTATAGCCGACCTTATAACATTGCTATTTCAGATCCAGAATCATAGAAATATATGTGCTCAACCCAACTACAGTGCGAAATCATTCCGTTATAACTTTCCCCAGTTCGCCTAATGTGTGCGTGAGTTTTTCCCCCTCGTGACAGCGCGATGCAGCCCAGCCTCAGTGGATTGGGAGCTATGTGCTTGTCAATCTCAAAATGCAAGACGATTATTGGACAAATACTGCGAAAACGCCCGCCCACAGAGTCTCACGGACTCCCAGCCTCAGTGGACTTCAACAGCATTTGGGAGCTCTGCGCTTTTCAGTCTCAAAATGCAAGACGATTATTGGACAAATACTGCGAAAATGCCCGCCCACCGGACTCCCAGCCTCACAGTGGGAGGGACATGGCAGTTTCCGCGAGGAGACTGGTGATTGGTGAAAGCGGCCGGATATTTTCTTTGATTGAAAGCTCGTTTCAACTATAGACAGGCAGCACAGTGTTGCCAGATTGGGCGGTTTTAAGTGCATTTTGGTGGGTTTTGAACATATTTTGGGCTGGATAACGTCAGCAGTATCTGGCAACATCAGTTCAGTCCCATGCGAATTCGCAAGTGCTGTGGTGTATTGTAAGAGATCGGCTTACATTTCGATTTCATTCATTACATACGGTTTCTACCAGCTTTTTTAGTTTGTATATATTTTCATTGTAAATAAAGTGTAAATATAGTGTTGTCAAGTTTGCTATCTTAGTTCCAGAAATTTCGTTTATTTGAGTGACTGAACTTGAACTTGAGGGGGCTAGTCAGCTAGCAAGAAAGCTGCGCACGGATGCCGAGCATTGCTGATTTAATTTTGGCGATGCCATTTGCCAGTCTTCCTTTGAGGAAAAAATTAAAATTAAAGAGCAGGGTAGACCAACGCCTCAAATTGACTTGGTGAAAAAGGTAGGGAATAATACTCGTTCCTTTCAGCTCTCCTGGTACGAGAAAGTGAATTGGCTAACAGCAAGTGACCCACATCAACAACAGTAAATAGGCTACTTTAGTAATATGTCATGGATGGACCAAAAATATAGAATCTATTTAAAACGTTTATGCTGAGTATATTATATTGGAATATTTATTTTTCTGGATATGAATTAAACACCGCTACAATTTGGAAAACATTTTTAAACAAAAACACAGCCGAGGTCAATTTTTAAACAACATGCCACAATTTTAAAATATAAAATGTGAAAATATCCCCCTCCCCCCCAACACCACCATCATGTATATTGGACAGTAGGCTAATGGGCCAAAAGAACCTGTTATTTCACAGTTTGTGACGCTGCCAACAATCAGCCAGATCAGAGGCGAGAGTATGGGCAAAATTGATGTGTTTTTTCTTTTAAAATCTGGAAATATCGTAACTGACCAGCCTCCCCTGTTTGAAAGACTACCAGCCGCCACTGACATACACTCATTTTTTTTTTTTCCAAGTGTTTTTCAAGGGTTTGCTTAAACTGTTTTTGAGAGTTTTTATTTAGTGGTGTTTGGTGAAATAATTTCCCTTAAATTTAAAATAACGGGAAAATAAGAAACAATCAAAAAGTAATGTTTCAAAGCTGTTTATTAATTCTTCGTACTGCACAAACTAGCCCCATCCTTTTGGCTACGAGCGGAGCCAGCTGGTAGATCAGACTTTTGCCATAGCCGGTCAGCAAAACAGCGAAAACGTCCTTCTTGAAAAGGAATGAGCGGAGAGCCTCTTCCTGCTCATGTTTCAACGAAAACTCCAAGTCTAATTCTTCTAAAACTGATTCCAAAGCGGAGTCAAACGCGCGCTGTTCTCTAGCCATAGCCATCTTTCCTGTTGCGCTTTCTCCAGCGTCGCGCAGCCTTGTCATCACTCCTGCAAAAGCCCGCCCAAAGAATCCAAACAAAAACCTTGCGTTGTGATTGGCGGGCACGATTTGATGTCCGGGGTGTTTTGTTGATATGGTGCGAGGCTAGACCCACTCGTAGGCAAAAATATTTTTGGCCGCTAGGCGGGTGGGTCTAGTTTACTAGGCTAACTCTTGTCTGTAGATGGAGTAACTTTTCCTCTCGCGTCGGTCTCATGTTTAAGACCGTTATTGTTGGAGCGTAAAGTGAACTCGAAGGGAAATAATAAAGATCAGGTCAAGTACTAAAGCTTAGAAAATAATAATCAGCTCAACAGATAGTGTGCAGCTCAGAAAATAATCAGGAAACGACAGTCAGTTTAGATTAACGACCAGCTCGGATAGTAGCGATCATCTCGGACAATCACGATTGCCGCAAATAATAACGATCAGCTCATTAACGATTGCAGCTGTAACTCAGACGAGCCGCCCATATGTTTCACTTTGTTTGTTCCCGTTTACCTCCGTATCACTCCAGCTTAATCATGACCGATGAAGGACCTTGTTTTTCTCGACCGCGCGTCTGTCCGTCCTCAGCATTGAGTTGTGTGTGTGTGTGAGTGTTTGGCTCTGTCTCCTGATCTCTCTGGCAGATGGTATTTAATCTTCCACGGCCATCTGGACCAACTCTCTCTCGCATCTTTAACACCCACTCATGCCTGTCTTTCTTTCTTTCTCTCTCTCTCTGTCTCTCATTCTCTCACCACTGCGCACACAGGTGTCACAGAGAGTGACGAGACATCACACGCTCTTAGTCACCCTCACACACCCTCGCTGATCATTTCTTCTCTGAAATTAGCGTTACCTTCAAGTCAGACATCACTGTTGAATTCTTTTTTTTTTTCCTTCCTTTTGTGAAGTGTTCATAGTTAATGGCTGGACCATGTGACTGTGACACACACACACACACACACACACACACACGAATGAAGTGTCTGAGACTAGGTGTAGGACTTTTCCTTATCTCTCCAGCTGAGAGGTGAACATGAATCAGTGTGTGTTTGTGTTTAAGCTGCTCAAGGGCATTAAAGACCAAACACTTCAAATCCGATTATTTCTTGTTGCAAAAATAAAGACACGTTTACGGGGGGTGTAGCCAGGAATAATTTCTAACTAGAGCGGCGGCTACAATTAGGCTACGTTCACACTGCAGGCTGAAGTGACTCAAATCCGATCTTTTCGCCCATATGTGACCTGTATCAGATCTTTTATTGACAATATGAACGACACAGATCCGATTTTTTCAAATCCGACCCTGGCCGTTTGGATATGTGGTCCTAATTCCGATTCCTATCCGCTCTTTTCATATGCGACTTCAGTCTGAACCGCCAGGTCGCATTCATCCGACTTACACGTCATCAACAAGCCACAAATGTCACTATTCTGCGCTGAAGTAGGCGGCGGGTCTCTCAAAAAAAGTTACAACAACATGGCGCATGACATCAATGCGAGGGACGCTTCGGGCTGTGAAGGTTCTGAATCTTCTCAATGGAAGGACGCAGAGGTTAGGGAGCTGATTTCCATTTGGGGGGATGCAGCTATTCAAGCTAGATTGGATGGGTCATACCGCAACCGGGCGGTTTTACTTCCGTAAACACTGGCCATGCTCACTGCGTGTGACGTCGTCGTATCCTGCAATGCGCATGCGGAACACTTTTAGGTCGCTTTTCGTTCATACTGAGGATCACATACAAGTCGCATATATTTGTTAATGTGAACGACCTCACAAAAAAATCGGATTTCACAAAAAAATCGGAATTGAGCATTAAGCCTTGCAGTGTGAACGTAGCATTATCGACACCTTAACGATCTTTTGGCCGTTGCAAAAGTAGAAAAGACTTTTTCAGTACGTAAATTGTGTATGGGCGCGGCACGGTGGTGTAGTGGTTAGCGCTGTCGCCTCACAGCAAGAAGGTCCGGGTTCGAGCCCCGTGGCCGGCGAGGGCCTTTCTGTGCGGAGTTTGCATGTTCTCCCCGTGTCCGCGTGGGTTTCCTCCGGGTGCTCCGGTTTCCCCCACAGTCCAAAGACATGCAGGTTAGGTTAACTGGTGACTCTAAATTGGCCGTGGGTGTGAATGTGAGTGTGAATGGTTGTCTATGTGTCAGCCCTGTGATGACCTGGCGACTTGTCCAGGGTGTACCCCGCCTTTCGCCCATAGTCAGCTGGGATAGGCTCCAGCTCGCCTGCGACCCTGTAGAACAGGATAAAGCGGCTACAGATAATGAGATGAGATGAGATGAGAAATTGTGTATGAATAATTACTCAAACTTCCACTGGGAGAAAATGAGTTGATTCCCGATTTACTTGGCGTATCAGATCACGAGACACCGTTCCACAATTATCGACACCTTTGTCCACGGTTATCGACAGCGTTCCACAATTATTGACACCTCACGTGACTTCTCAAACGCGCGTTTAGATACAAAATGTTGACTGTCAAATGAAACAAAGTAGGTTTCAACAAGGAGATCATGAAATATCGGTGAATTTGATCAGTAAAAGCATGTCCATGATTATTTCCACCATGCTTACCTGCGATGAGAACGTCCGGGTTTTCTGAAAAATTGCTGATCGTGATGATAAAATTCCATCTCAGGTAACGAGCTGCGTCATCAGACGACAAGATCAAAGGGCGAGGCGGGTCTTATTGATTTAACCAATAATAACTGTTGGAACTGAAACTCATCTTTGTTTTTTATTGGTAAATCTGAAAAGGTGTCGATAATTGTAGCCGCCGCTCTATATACATTTTTTTTTTTTAATTTAAATGTAAATATAATGCACTCATGTAATGCAGGTGGATGCCACACTGTAGTACAAATGACAAGTGTAGGAAATAAAATACCTTTATGACAGGTCCACTGAAAATAATTAAAATAACATGCATTGGAAATTTAAATTTTAGTTTATAAAACTGTCCGTTTGCGTCATGGAAAAAAAAAATCATACAATTCTATAAAACAAATTATTTAATAGCAAGTTGAATCTATTTAGAAATTCTCAGCCTATATTAAGAAGGAGGATCTCCAGGGTTATGACTTACTCAGTGTTGCTGTGTGTGTGTGTGTGAGAGAGTGTGACTAATTCAGTATATCTCTCGGTTCCCAGTGGAGTTTTCTCCGAAGCCGTCCGTCAGTCAAAAGCTAAACGATCTGCTGCCATATGCTGCAAAAAATCCCTAATAGCTTCTACATAGACGTCCATATGCTCTAAAGTCTGAGCCACTGAGCCGCTCAGATGATCCCGTTTCATGTGGACGTCACTGAAGGGCTTGTCTTCAGTCAGTATCCTGAATAAATAGAGCAGAGCAGCCGGCACGATCGATACAGTGCTTTATGGTGGTTCTCCATTTGGTCTTTATTCCGGATGGAGCCGGATGACGTCCTGAACGCTTATAGACCCTTTTCAGTCACGTGACCTTCGTAAACGCGACCGCCATTTTGGACATATAGTGGACTTCGGCTCGAATCGGTTTGAATGCGAGGAAGGCGACAAACGGAGAACATAAAAGAAAAAGGAGTGAGATGCAGAAAACACCTTCACTATCCAGCGACGTAGGGCATTTACAGGGAGAGCAGAGGGAGAGGTATTTGCAAAAATTGAGGTTAGCAGGCTTAGAGAACGACGTTTACCTGCTTCCACCAGGATTGTTCACTGACGTATGGAAGTACACGAAGCCCTCGTCTTTACCTGACTTCGGCCCACATGATCTGTATACCTATGTCGTTAAAAACCCATCGCCATACACATACACGCTAGGCTTGGCACGGTTATGGGAAAAAAAACGAACCGTACGATACGCCTGTTGTGGTGCAATACGCGTATAAACCGCGGTACCCCTATTTAAGACGTTCGCCAAAAAAAAAAAAGCTGAATGCCCGTATGAAACCACGTGGTTCTCTTTCGCGCGAACAGGGGTGATAGCGTTCCGGCACCACGGTACGCCGGAAATCCGAATTCCGAATTCCCTTTACTGTCTATCTGCGCATCTCAGAATGACACAGGATAATGGGCGAACTAGATTTTTATTTTTTTTTCCGGCGAGGGGAGGGGAGGTTTTGTTTTAAACAGTGCAGTGATTGGTTTTATTGCAATATTTTATATTGGCTGTGTGTATTTTGTTATAAATCGTTCTAAGAATACACTGGCACTTTAAGATTAGATAAGAAATCCAGCCATACGTTTCAAAACACTGCACTTTAATTTCAAGTGAAAAAATACATCCTCACTCTCAGGGATTAGAAGAGTTTTTGATTGGGTTTTTGTATATAGGTGGTTGGTTGGTCGCCACATAAAAGTTTAAGTTTTAACACACACATCTGTTCAAAAGTAAGCTTTAAGAACTCATTTTTATTTCTTCCAATTATGAAAACTCTGTATGTGACAAAAGACACCTGGTTCCTCTAGATGCCACAACATGGCAGCAAACACTCCTGACACTTTGTATAAATACTGTAGTAAATAAAAAAGCTGTTGAAATCATCCATGTCTTCCCTCTTGCTGTTTCAAAATACTACCTGGCTTTTCATCAGAGATTGTTCATAAAATGTGCTTATGTCAACTCAAACTCAGTTTGTGCATGATTATTTCATTGTAACTATAATTTTAACCTCTCTTAAATGCTGTATCCTAAACTATGTTTACTTAAGGTAAATAGTAGGCTATATGCCCAAATACAGAGTACTTAAGATTAAAAAAAAAAAAACGCAATACATACCGAACCGCAGACCTCAAACTGCAATACGTACCGAACCGCGACTTTTGTGAACCGTGCCACCCCTAATACACGCCAACGTCTGAGGTTCCGGCGCGTGCTCCGGCTTGCTCCAGGAGTGCTCCGGCCGAGGTTACGGAGCACGCTCCGGCTTGCTCCAGAGCAAGCCGGAGCGTGCTGCTTAATTTGAGGGGAACCTCGGCCAGAGTGTGCTCCGGAACCTCGGCCGGAGCACTCCGGGAGCAAGCCGGCGCGCGCTGCTTAATTTGAGGGGAACCTCGGCCAGAGTGTGCTCCGGAACCTCGGCCGGAGCACTCCGGGAGCAAGCCGGTGCGCGCTGCTTAATTTGAGGGGAACCTCGGCCGGAGCACTCCGGGAGCAAGCCGGCGCGCTGCTTAATTTGAGGGGAACCTCGGCCGGAGCACTCCGGGAGCAAGCCGGCGCGCGCTGCTTAATTTGAGGGGAACCTCGGCCGGAGCACTCCGGGAGCAAGCCGGCGCGCGCTGCTTAATTTGAGGGGAACCTCGGCCGGAGCACTCCGGGAGCAAGCTGGAGCGCGCTGCTTAATTTGAGGGGGAGCAAGCCGGAGCGCGCTCCGGAACCTCAGACATTGGCTCCGGCAGCTATTTATACTGGATCCGGTGTAAATAGCTGCCGGATCATAATTACAGTAAACTAGTAAATCCAGTAAAGGAAAAACTTGAGACTGAAAGGTTTTAACAGTCATCCAAATGACTGAACGTAAACATTGCTACAGTAACATACCAGCTATGATGATGTTGACATTAGCTAGTCAACAATAGCTACTACAGAAGAACAAAGAGGTTACAATGGGTTATTTTAGCCTATTTGGTTACACACTCGCCGCCACAGAATGTTAACAGCAATGTAATGCCTTTTCTGGCTAATTTTATTCGTCTTGCCTCCAACAAAGTGGTCACTACACAAGCGTTGGTATGCCGAGGGCTGCCAATCTTTCCTGTTTATGGCTGCTCTCCATCTTCTCCATCGGGATCTGATAAAATGATAACCCTTGCCTTGTTTGTTGATGGTTACTACATCCAGGTGCACAACAATATAGTGGCATGATGGAAGTCTTGCTGAAAGTAAAAACTTTCTTTGCTGCCGTTCCTCAATGTTGGCTGTGGTAAACTACTGGTAGTATACGTCCAAAATGGCGGCCGCGTTTGTCGTGACGTCACGTGAAAAGGGTCTATAGCAGTGAATCCTGCCGTGTGACACAACCAGTATTACCCATGATTCCTTTAACATTCAGAGTAAAAATTAATTCCTTCATTTTATCAGAGGTGGACAGTAACGAAGTACATTTACTTGAGTGCTGTACTTAAGTACACTTTTTGAGTATCTGTACTTTACTTGAGTATTTTTTTTGGAAACTTATGACTTTAACTTCACTACATTTGAAAGGCAAATATCGTACTTTTCACTCCACTACATTTCTGTCAAGGTCCTCGTTACTCGTTATTATGAAGCAGCTTAGAAAGTGGATGTTTTTTCGCAGGTGACACTGAGACCGCCGATCAGTAATCACTAGGGTCACGTCTCATCCATAGACTGGATAAAATCAAGATCAATGATTTCTCAGCAGCGTTACTGAACACGATCAGTTAATGGCAGAATGGAAGGAAGCGGTTCTTCTGGGGAACGCACACGCACCCATGGCCATACCTAGAACCCATGTTTCAGTTTTCAGAAAGGGTTAAAGATTCGTTTCGTTTTAAATGTTTGAAAACAAACCACATCACGGCCTACAAAAACTCGCCGTCCAACCTGCGGAAGCGTATTGAGGTATAGAAACGTTTTATTCCAAGAGAAAGCTTGCAAGCTTGCAATGAAGTTGTCTGTGCTTTTAGAGCTAGCGATAACGTTGCAAACGTAGCTATGCGGTCTGGTTCGTCAAATGACTTGCTATGGATTTTCCCACCAAGTTGCCGTAGCCTTGTCCACAGTTAACGTTTACACACAGCTAGTTAACTTGGACACTTAGTTAGCATGTAAAAACGGAGTTACGCTAACATGAATAACAGTAACTTATTTGAAGTCCTTTCAGAAATATTATGTTTTAGCAGAATCTTGCCAAATAAACAATGTTTATTAGAAATGTTTCTTTTCTAGTAGCGTTAGCTACCCAATATGATTTCGAGTTTGAAAAGAGTTTGCTAGCATGTCAGGTGGAGCGTCACTGACTAGCTAGCTTAACGTTAAACCACCATGATGCACAGCATGCGTTCATTTTGCGAATTCACATTTCTGTCTTTGGTAACGGCGTTAGGTTTTGTAAGCGTTGTGGCAATAATATAACAATGCGTTGACAGAAAATTTACTTTTAATACTTAAGTATTTTTAAAAGCAAGTACTTTAACTTAAGTAAAAATTTGACTGGACAACTTTCACTGGTATCGGAGTCACATTTGACCAGCGGGATCTGGACTTTTAATTTAAGCCCAGCGCACACCTTCCCGATTTCATCGGGGCTTCGTGTGTCGAGCGATCGGTTATAGGGTGGTCACACTAGAGGCGGAATGAGCCGGAATGCCGTCGGAATGAAAATTCTTCGTATATTCCGGGATATTCGAAGTGCATTCTAAAAATTCTGAGTGCATTCCAAACATCCTGGCCCATTCTTGTGGCCGGCCCGAACGTTTTGCTCATGCTCAAAACATTCGAGGTGCATTCGAAGAGGAGAAATATCGAATGGCATTCGAAGTGTATTCTGACTGCATTCTAAATATTCCAACAGCATTCGAAACCTTCTGATCGTGTTCGAGGGAAAAATCGAAATGGCAAGCCACTTCAAATCCTGCCAGAATGTCCCGAGTGAGCCGGAATGCCGTGGGAATGAAAATTCTTCGTATATTCCGGGATATTCGAAGTACATTCTAAGTATTCAAGCTGCATTCTCTGACGTTCGAAACATATTCGGCGGCTATTCCGGGAGCGTCCTGACTGCATTTGAGGTGAATTCGTACAGCATTCGAGGCACCTTCCGACCAGACTTCGGGTGGTATTCGGGCAGCAATCGAACCGCATTCGAAGTGCATTCTTAACATTCTTACTGCATTCTAACAGCACTCTAGGTATTCCTACTGTGTTCCAACTACATTCGAAAGCTAATACACCCGGAATGTGCAAGCTGAGGCTCCAAGTGAGATCTCCCGTCATTTGGCACTTTTCTAAAAAATCTCCCGACATGTGAAAAAAATCCTGCCGACATTTCGTTGCCTGAAGTCGAAAATTATTTTTATGCGTTTTTTTTTCCTGCGGAAGGCAATTGCAGCGCCACTCGATCGTCGGTTACTATTTTCTCCGTAAGAGGCCCCCTCACCTAGTCTAGTTCCCGCCTTCCGCCAGAAGTAAATCTGTATACTTTCAGTTTTCTGCGGTCGGAAGCATTTTTTGCATTGACCAACGAAAAGGAGTACATTAAGGATGCCAAAACGACAAAATACAGAACCTGATGGCTCTCAGCTGCATAAGGGCCTCTGCATGCTCTTGCAACAAGGCTTTCGCAGATAGCTTTTCGCAGACAGTTGTAATTTATCGTTGAGCGGGGAGTAATAGGCGTGCGCGATGTTATTCACCGCCACAACGCAAGGGGGCGCGAAGTCGCGAAATCGCTAGGAGTAGTTGGTGGGTGTGGTTAGTGGAGTGTTTATCCTCCGGTTACTTATAATGACTAGAACTGGAGTCGTATAGATGTACGTACTTCCTCACTTCCTCGATCAACCGCTCTTCGTGCTGCTCCATCTTCGCTCGTGTTTTTAAAAACGGCGGTCGTGAAAACAAACCAAACCGGGAAAGTAGGGAAGCGGAAGTGCGTGTACAGCGGATGTCGAGTGGACCAATCAGAGCCCTCTTGTCTGCGACACTGTCTGCGAGGCTTCTGCGGTGGTCACAATTTTTGGGAGGTGCACGCAGAGCGTCTGCGAAGGTGGGGGGGGCTACGCAGACGCCATCTGCGAGGACTGCGTTGTCAGCATAAATTGGCCTTAAGAACTCAACGAAGTACTTGTCGAAGTATCAGTTGAGTTGGAAAATGGGGTATCCACGGGTCAGAGAGAGCAAGAAAGGACTGCCGTCCGCAGAGTGTGTTTACTGTTTTGAGACTTTCTCGGTAGCCTATGGAGGTAAAAATGATTTTCGAAAACATTCTGATCGGCAAAAACACAAACACAGACCGTGAACGTTCTGCCAGACAGAGTGGTACTCAGGCACGATCGGCTGACGTAGATCAGTCAGTGTTAGTAACTGAAACTGTGGACGATAAAGTGACAAAAGCTGAGGTGCTGTTTTGCCAGTTTATAGCTGAGCATAACTTATCGTTTTCTGTTGCCGACCATATAACTCGGCTTGTGAAGGCAGCTTTTCCGGATGGCAGGAAAATATCAGCGTGGACACACAAAAACCGCAGCTATAATCAATAAGGCTCCTGCTCTTCACTATACGGAAAACATTGCGGAAACTGCTCAAGAGGGCCCGATCGCCATCATGATGGAGGAGTCCGACAAAAGGTCAGATGACAAAGCTTGTGCCGTCATGGTCAGCCTGCTTGACAAAAGGACCTTCAGAGTTGAAAACAGATGTCCAGGCATTCCAGTGTGCAATATACCGAATGCTCAAAACTTGATCATAACTCTACAAGACGCACTACAGTAAGTGTTTTTCCCAGAATATAATAATTATTAACAGATAAGAGAATAGCTTTTTATTCCGGTCCTTAAATTCTGGGTCAATCTAATGATAGGCCTACCAGTCCGTATTAAAAAATGTTTTAATAAACACAGATAACACATGCTGTGGGACCAAACCAAGTACCTCCTTGATCTCTTTGGCCAAGAAGGCACCAGTCCAGTATAATAGTGAGTTTATGGAGGAGAGAGTTCCTGAATAAATAGACTGCGATACTGAAACTCTGTGATTTGAAAAAAGGACAGTAACTGCAATAAGTAAACTTTAATTATCCTAATACAGTCATCCATCCACATTGTTTTATTTGTCTCCTAATGTTGTTATAAATTTGATTCTTGATATTATTTTATCATAGTTCTAAATTTCAAAAAGATAAATGGTTTTGTTTTGGAATTTATTATTTACAATTTATTTTTTTCAAGATTTTATTACTTCCTCCTTAATATGATTGTACTTCACCCAACTGACAGATGATAAAATTTGAATAAATATATGTTATTTACCAGCTGGGAGGTCTGTATCGTGAAATATCATGACCAAGGTCTTGAAAGTACTGAGCGAGGCTCTCTGGGCCGAGGTCAGTATTCAAGGTCGAGGTCACGGTATTTCACCATACGGACCGACCTTAAGCTGGTAAATAATATATTTGTTTTTTTCTTTACCAAATTCTAACAGAAAACGAGAGCGCCCGAAAGGGAAAACCGAGCCGAGCCGCCATTTTGAATCCTCATTCACGGCTGTAATGCAAACGGCTTCCTCCTCGGTATACAAGTGCACTTCCATGGCAGGAAAAAAACTACATTTCGCCGCCTATGTAGTACCCTATTTATACAAATAGGAGTCATTCAGGATTCAGCCATGTTTTTGCTCGGCGTTAGCAAGTTAGAGGTTTTTAGCTTTCTCCTGAAATGTTTTCTTTTATTTCTTCTTCCTCAGGGTAGTAAAACTCGCTTTCGCTGTGAACACTGTCGTTATCGCTATCCATGCTGTAAAATTAATGCTATTCTCCTGAGAAATGCGAAAATAAATGTTGACAAAAATTGCTACTATGTTTGAACGAGCGAGTCGCCAGAGGTCCGTAACTGGGGTCCGTATCGTAGGATACAGACCCGCTCGCCAGCCAATCCGAGCGCAGGATTTGATGGAAACCGGACCGCGAAAAAAATAACTTTGAGTATCGTGATGCGATGTCGTTATATCAACGTTGTTATCCCCCACTGGCTGAAAGGCCCGAAGGGGGATTATGTCATGGCGTTGTCTGTCTGTCCCAGGAAGGGTACTTACCTTCTGAAATCAACTCCTCTTACAATTTTTGGAGGAATTTCAGGAAACTTGACAGGATTTATTTACCAGCTTAAGGTCGGTCCGTATTTCGACCTCTGCCTTGAAAATACTGACCGAGGCCCAGAGGCCTCGATCAGTATTTAAGGCTGAGGTCATGGTATTTCACGATACGGACCGACCTTAAGCTGGTAAATAATATATTTATTTTTTTCTTTACCAAATTCTAACAGAAAACAAGAGCGCCCAAAAGGGAAACCATATTTAGAACAAACCTGACTCGGATAGCGCTGGATACTTCTCTGGAAAGACGTGAGCGAGGACGGCTCGTACACATCACCATTTTTCTTTGTTGCAGACGTGAAAAGTTGCACAGCAACATGTTTAGTTCTTCGCCAGGTATGTCTTCCACCTTTCGACCTTCATTTAGGTTTCGACAGAACTTCCCAAAGACATTGAGGTCGTAGGTCGTCTTTTTTGTTGTATTTTCTGCCCTTTGCTCCTCAATAAACTGCTGGATTTGCTCGGCGTTAGCAACAGTTACAGGTTTTCCAGTTTCTCCTGAAATGTTTTCTTTTATTTTGTCTTCATAAGGGTAGTAAAACTCGCTTTCGCTGTGAACACGGTCATTATCGTGATCCATGCTGTAAAATTAATGCTATTATACTGAGAAATGCGAAAATAAATGTTGACGACAAATTGCTACTACGTTTGTTGTTGTGAACGAGCGAGTCGCCCAAGGTCCGTAACCGGGGTCCGGATCGTAGGATTCCGGACCACTCGCGAGCCAATCAGGGCGCACGATTTGATGGAAACCTGACCACGAAAAAAAATAAGCATATTGTAATTTCGTTCAGTTCAGTCACATTGTACCAAAGTGATGGCCGAGTTGCCGGCGGGGGATGTTGTGCTCTCGGAGCACTCTTGTTTAACGTTTTTATCATATTTAAATTTTAAATGTTTTTAATATTAGAATTGTTCTATAATCAGTATATGAAAAAAGATGGGCTCATATATGTATGTTTTAAGCCTCCATAGTGTATGAATATCTAAAACTATAGGCATTATATACTTTATCTACCTAATGATGGCTCATTTCCTAGTTTTGGTGTTTTAAAGAATTAACAGTAATATTTCAGCAATTAATTAATACTGTATTCGGTATCTGTGGTCATGTTTATAACTAGCTTTAACCAGGATATTTATGTTTTATTACTATCAGGCTGAAAAGTTCTCTAAAATAAATGTTCAGGCCTACTTTGGTCTCATTCTGTGAGGCAAATCTTGCCAAGTGAGCTTCTCCCACAGGGTCGATCCTTCAAAAATTGCGGTACAAATCCAGTGAAAACTGTAAAGTGCAGCTGACTGCAGGTCGGGTTATACTACGTGCTGAACTTTTAAAGTGCTGATGACACGTTTTTGACATCTTTGGCGATGTTTTATAACATAAAAAGTAATTCCCGATGATCCATATATTAATTCACGAAGGCGCCTATTTTACAAGTTATGATAAAAAACGCGGCTATTTGGGCAAATTTGACGGGGCTGCAGCACCCAGGAGACGAAAGAGGAGGAGGGGCTATATGACGTCAGCGAAAGAACCTTCCTCCTAACTTACCAGTTTGTTGTTGATGCGGCAGGTGTTCAGTTTATCATTATTAGTATTATTATTATACATTATTCATACCTGCAAACTTGTCGCTTTTTGGCGACAGTCACCTTTTTCATTGTCAATTGGGTCATTCACGTGAATCGTGTAGAACCGGAGAGTTTTTTTTTTTGGGAGGGGGCATCTGGGCCGATCGTAATCTCAACTGAGCTCGTGCCTGTCAAGAGAGGGGGGGTGGGCTTGCTGCCATGTTATAGGCCATTATTGGACAATTCTTATAATTGACATTTTTTCTGGACCAATCGGAATCTCAGCCTTTGCCTCAGGATCTTGAAACACACTGCCATCTTTGTTCGCGCTTGTTAAGAGACCCCTGAACCTAATGTGGAAACTCTGATGGTAATTGAAGGTAAGTCAGCCTTTTTGGAGCTAAAACAACAGATATTTGTTTGCTAAAGCATGTTTCACAATTGGATCACGATCAGAAGCGACCAAACATTCGTGCGACCGATACATTTTCATATTGATCGTTAACTGTTGCTGAAATAATCGCATATGAAAAAGTAGTCGTGCAAAACCTGCACGTCTAAAGCGACCGTTGTGCAATGCAAAAGCATGAAATCTTGCGATATATCTTGCGACTGTTGTACAATGAAAGCAGGTGTTGTAAGATAGTGCGATAGGGTGGCGCGAATCATCTGGTAATTGGACGATTGAACGCGCGGCGCTCGTGCAATTAACGAATCCATGGTACGAGTGCACGTACGAGTCAGGTTAGAGTCGACGACGGATAAGTAATGCCAGCACGCCCAAACGTCTTCGCTGGAGTTCTTGGAGTTGTACTCGGACATTCAGCAATCCCAATAGACGGCGAGGAGGTATTGGTGCAGCAGCATCCATGGTCAGTGGTGGTCTGAAGCAGCTGACTATACAGAGTTTATATACTAGTGACAAAGCGTGGCAAATTGAAGCTGATAAATCGCGCACTGATAGTAAAGCATTGCAAGATGACATAAAATGTTGCGCAACAGTCTCATTGTTGCAAAACAGACGCACAGGGAGCTGCGATTCATCCTATGATCTTTAAAACTCGTGCATCAGTCTTGTAGGTGCACAAAACGTTGCAAAACATTCGTACTAATGTTCGAAACCCTTGTCCAGGCTAAGAAGAAAAAAAAATGAATGTTTTTCAAGTAAAACATATTCATTCATTTTCATTATTCATGCAAAACATACTGAAAAATAGTGTTTTTCAGTTTCCCTCCATGGTGTTTGCGTGTGTAAGAGTGTTTGTGAAGCCCTTGTCCAGGCTAGAGAAGGAAAAAATAAATGTTTTTCAGTATAATATAATTTGTGTTTTGGTTGTTTTCTTATTTCTTAACACTTACTTGAGTTCGGCGTCGGCGTCACCATTACCCCCCCCGGACACTGTCACCTTTTTTTCTCTGACGAGTTTGCAGGTATGATTATTATATATATAGTTATTATGCCTTCGCGTTGTGTTGCCGGCTTTTGCTCCAAAACCCACAAGGATGGGGTAAGTTTATTCAAGTTTCCCAGAGATCCCGAGCTGCATGCGAAGTGGGTGAAGCAAGTCAGGCGCACTCGTGACAAGTGGGAGCCCTCACCAACATCCGTCCTGTGCTCTGAACACTTCGATTTGGATTGTTTTGACACCCTTCCCAGCTTAAAAGAATCTCTTGGGTGTTCAGTTCAGCACAAACGTGTGTTACTACCATCAGCAGTGCCTACACAGTGTTGCCAGATTGGGAGGTTTCCCACCCAGTTGGGCGGTTTCAAGTGCATTTTGGTGGGTTTTGAACATATTTTGGGCTGGAAAACGTCAGCAGTATCTGTTGCCAGATACTCCAGCCCAAAATATGTTCAAAACCCACCAAAATGCACTTGAAACCGCCCAACTGGGCGGGAAACCTCCCAATCTGGCAACACTGCCAGTATTCCGGAGGGGGTCTACTAGTAGCTATGCCGGATCCAAAGACAGTCCTCCTGTCAGAACATGTGTTGTGAAACGACATAAGATAAAGGTACGTAGAGCTATAGATTCTACATGATAATCATAAATGTAACCATAAAGTTGGCGTGATATCAGTCATGTATTTGCTCGTGAAAGCTTGCGGCTTTCATGTAACTGCCGCCTAGCAACGAGAGGCAAAGGGTAAAGAGGGTAGGCTATCATAGATTCTATTCGGAAGAGATCAACACAATTCTAGACTCCCAGAAGAGGAAGAGCTAGCACTAGAGAGTTCACCGGCGTTTTCATGCGCCATTTCCATTGAGTAGAACCAGAGTAGAACAGCCAGTGAACCGCAGCGTGTTCTTCCGCTGACGTCACAGCATGGCCGCAAGCCACGGACCCAGTTTTCTTGCGCTGTGCAATTAAAAGTTGGATATTTGCGTAACAACAGCTTCTTTTCACGTAATTATAACAGAAATCTAACATGTTTGCCATGTTGTATAGTTTATTTAAGAAATTGCATAGAGTCATGTTCGTGTCATCAGCCCTTTAAAGGCTCGCCGGCAGCCGGATTTAAACATAATTTCACCCTGTCTCTCAAAACCAAGTGTATCTTGAGTAGCCACCCAGTGATAATGTGTGTGTTTTATATTTAGGTGGTATCTTTTGAAATTTGATGGCCCTTCCATTTCCACGTCATCCACATTTCCTCTGAAAGCACACTAGAGTTCAACGTGAAGGATGATCTGGTCTAGTCCTAATGCCCAGGATCAATAGAGGAGAGAAGCTTGCACGTAATTGTCTTCTTGTCCCTTTCCGGAGATCGCTCACAGTGGACGTCGGGATGGTGAAGCATTATTTACAGCGCAACATGAAAGCAAACTCTGCTTCACATCTCTATCTACAAAATAAGGTCATTCTCTGAACGTTCCACCACGAGGACGGTGAGGTTCCCTCTTCAAACGTCCCACGCTGGTGGGTCACAAAGCAGCATGGCTTTTATATGCGCCTTTGAGAGCCGAGTGTGGGTGTGTGTGTCTCAGCAACGGCGGTGACTGTGCGGAGGGGTGGGGAGGTGGAGGCAGCGGGTTAAACTCTCCTCTTTGTTTTCGCCTCAATAGGAGTGGGAACGCGACTCTGACTGTAGCAGCGATTTATTCACACTCCCCAGCTCCGTGACGGCGTGAATAAGGAGTGAGTACAGGCGGCCATTAGCACCGTGTAACCTCCTACCTTCTAAAGGTGAGAGCTCGGTTTTAGAGAAGGGACTCGGCTCTTTGAGTCATTCTAGAGAGTTCCACAAGCAGTAATCTCAGAGAGAGAGACTGAAGGAGAAAGAGAGAGACAGACTAAAAGAGAGAGAGACTGAAAGACGTGCAGACAGACAGAGAGAGAGAGAGAGAGAGAGAGAGAGACGTAGTCGGAGAGAGACTGAAAGAGACAGATTGAAAGGGAGAGAGACTGAAAGAGAGAGAGACATGCAGAGAGAGAGACTGAAAGACAGATTGAAAGGGAGAGAGAGACTGAAAGAGACACGCAGACAGAGCGAGAGAGACTGAAAGAGATAGATGGAGACCTGCAGACTGACAGAGAGAGAGAAACAGACAGACAGATATGGAGAGAGACTAAAAGGAGGGGAGAGAGAGACTGAAAGAGACAGATTGAAAGGGAGAGAGACTGAAAGAGAGAGAGAGAGAGAGACATGCAGAGAGAGAGACTGAAAGACAGATTGAAAGGGAGAGAGAGACTGAAAGAGACACGCAGACAGAGCGAGAGAGACTGAAAGAGATAGATGGAGACCTGCAGACTGACAGAGAGAGAGAAACAGACAGACAGATATGGAGAGTGACTAAAAGGAGGGGGAGAGAGAGACTGAAAGAGAGAGACCGAGACTAAAAGGAGGAGAGAGAGAGAGAGAGAGAGACATGCACAAACAGAGACTGAAAGAAAGAGATGGACTGAAAGAGAGGGAGAGAGAAACTGAAAGAAAGAAAGAAAGGGACACAGACTGAAAGAGACACACACACAGCGAGAGAGACACACACACAGATGGACACACAGAGATAGAGACTAAAAGGAGGGGAGAGAGTGAGATTAAAAGGAGGGAAGACTGAAGGAGAGAGAGAGTGAAAGAGAGACATGCACAGACAGACTGAAAGAAAGAGAGACAAAGAAAGGGACAGACTGAAAGAGAGAGACACCCACACACACACAGATAGACACACAGAGATGGAGACTAAAAGGAGGGGAGAGAGTGAGATTAAAAGGAGGGAAGACTGAAGGAGAGAGTGAAAGAGAGACATGCACAGACAGACTGAAAGAAAGAGAGACAAAGAAAGGGACAGACTGAAAGAGGGGGAGAGAGAAACTGAAAGAAAGGGACAGACTGAAAGAGAGAGACACACACACACACACACACACACACACACACACACAGAGAGAGAGAGAGAGAGAGAGAGAGAGACACAGACAGACAGACACACACACACACACACACACACACACACACACACACACACAGAGGTGGATATAATTGAAAAGGGAGGGATGGAAAATCCAGAGAGACAGATATAGAATGAAAAGGGTGGCCGAACAGGATTGAAGGTTTGAGCAGTAGACACACTACAACCTCCGGGACACAGACTGGAAAGGCATACCATTCATCTTCTCTTCACTGCCACCAACACCTCCTTCACCTGTCTCCATACGCAGCCCACCAGTGTCTGAGTCCCATAAACAGGGTAAATGACAGCCTGGCTCCTGAAAAGGCTCTCCCGAAGCAGAATGGGGATGTAGAGAGATGAAGAGAGAGTGAGATGGGTGGAGGAGGAGGAAGTGTGTGTGTGTGTGTTTTTTGGCCACCCTGTCTAGGTTGTCAGCATGACTAAGCAAGCGTAGTCCTCTGAGCCTCGATGAAGGTCGCAGTCACAAGAACACCACGAATCATCCGAAGGGCATAAACACAAAGGTCTGGGCCGGAGGAGGAATTCCAAACTCCCAGGAATTCAGGATGCAGACTATAGAAGGAAAATAAGGCTCCTTTAGATCGGCGTAGTTGATCACTTCCCCCATCTGTCAGACAAATATGGTCACCATTTGGCATCTTTCCATGAGGGAGTGGAAGGTATTCCCTGAGCTGATGTCCTTTGCACATTTGTATTGGACCATTATGGAAGTGTTTTGGCTCCATGCCAGTGTCTAAGTAAGATTTAAGAGCAACGGGAGGTCAGATCGTTAGAATGATGTAATGCCTTGATCAGGGTACCAGGCTTCCTGAGTGCCCTTTGAGGACTGTAGGCTTCAGGGACTCTCCCGTGATCTTTCACTCTGCACAGGAAGTCAAGTGAGCTGTTCGAACACATCCGCCTCCACCTTTGAGCTTTCTGGAGTGAGATGTAGATGTGGCGGAATGTAGATGAGCCTGCCTTTTGAACAGATCGGAATACGTTCACATACTTGCGCGACATGCAGATTGCAAACAAGATACCCTTTTTACCATATACTTCAAAAAACAAAAGCTCTTCTATCGTTCCTGGACAAACAGGACCACACAGCTACACCGATCGAGGGTTCCTCGGATAGTGGAGGGTCTTTTAAAGGAGATACGCAGAACCTTTTTATTTTTAAATACATTTCTGAGTGGATAGTAAATGGGAATAAAAAAAATATATTTGGGAGTTAAAATCGACCGCAAAGTTGGCATTGGAGCTGCCCCGCTGAGCCAGCCAGCCCTGAGCGTGTGACGTCACAGCGGGAACCGGTTTTAAGGCCGAGGCCTCTGACAGCTATAGACCAACGTCATATAAATAAAAATTTATGGTGAAAGTAAGAAATCCCGTTACCGACTTGCTCAACTAAGACTGATTTGACTTCATTGATTGTGGGTTGACTCTGATTAAAACAGGATGGGTGCTATAACTTATGCAGCATACATGTACATGCATGCGTTTTCACTGATAAAACGTAAAAGGCTAATTAAATAATCAGATGAACTGAGACAATCACATTCTGAAGCAAATTAAATCATCTTATACCGGTAACTTAAACACACAATACAAGTTACGTGTATTAATCTACATGCAGGTAAACAACGTGGTGTTTTGTATCCAAATAAGAGTCGGAGCTTACCCGTCTATGTTCTCGCTTCTTGAAGGCTGAGCTTGTGGCTGATTGTTTTTGAAACAATCTGACTTTCAGTTGTTTGTTCAGTTCTCTGTTCATTCGCTTCTTCCACGTAAGGGCGAGATATTGTTGCTGAGGCGAGCATATCCAGCAGAGAAATCAGACGGCTGCTCCACTCATTCTCTATTTTCTCCATACTGAGTACTCCGCCATTACTGCTCAGCTCAGGCAATTACTAAAACCTGGGATGGGATGTCACCGGTTTTAGCAACAACCACAGAGAGGTCACTGCCCGAGCGATAATATGTCACGTCCTGTTCCATCCCAGGTTTTACCAACAACCCTCGGCTCACACTCCGGGAGAACTGGTGCATCTGAACTTACTTTCCTTTTCTTATAGTTTTCTTTTCCTTACTTGTTGGTACTGAACCCTCTTTCAATATGGGCTTATAGCCAACGCTCCTCAACAGATCAGAGGTCTCGTACAAGTCCTCAGTAAAATGTGCACAGCAGAGGAGAGACCACTTCGTAGCTGCCCAACGTGCAAAACGCGTCCCAATCTTTGCAGTTTGAACATTCTTGGGCCATGAATGCAACGTAAATCCACCTTCTGTCGTGTTGCTGCACTCGCCAGCAACACGTCTACGTGGCATGGCGATAAATTAGCTCAAAATGGAAGCTCGAAGTTGCAGTCAACTCTGTTTTAGTATAGCGGAAATGGCGATGAGACCGATAGCCTTCCTGCTGTGACGTCACAGATGTCAAGGTCATTCACTCGGACCGCTACCTATATGAATCACTTTAATCGTAAAAATGACAATATTAGATTTATTGTTAACGCTTAAAACTATTCCTGTGCCATTCAAAGAGTGAGGCCATGGTTCTGCGTCTCTCCTTTAAGCTTCCTCTGTATGGAATCAATTTTGTGCCAAAATGTTCATACAGTACTTTTGAAATATCAAACAAAAACGACAAATCAAAATACAAAAAAAAGTCAATTTTTTTTAGACTGGCAAACAAATTATTCGTGTAATCGTGCAAAATATCAGTCTATTACTCTTCAGAAACCTTTTATTTTTGTTCCGCGTCTTTCTCAGTTTTGTTCGACGTAATTTATTTTGGTTGCGATTCCAGCTTTCTCGTTTGTGCTCCCTGAGTTTTGGCACAAACTTCACGTGTGGGTGGGCTGTCCAGGAATGCATTCCCATTGGCTAACTTGTGTTTGACTGACAGCTACGCTCAGCCATTCCCTACTCGGATTCTGGCGGACTGTTTGAGGAGTGAGCGATCCATTGACGGTAAACAAGGATCGAGTGGACTTCGGTGGCGACTATGATATTGAATTTACACTTTGTTGAATTAATTCAATATCATAGTCGCCACTGAAGTCCACTCCATCCTTGTTTACGGTCAATGGATCGGTCACTCGTCAAACAGTGACCGCAACAGCCTCCGGGGGAATGGCTGAGCGTAGCTGTCAGTCAAACACAAGTTAGCCAATGGGAATGTGTTCCTGGACAGCCCGCCCACACGTCAAGTTTGTGCCAAAACTCAGGGAGCGCAAACGAGAGCTGGAATCGCAACCAAAATAAATTACGTCAAACAAAACTGAGAAAGACGCGGAACAAAAATAAAAGGTTTCTGAAGAGTAATAGACTGATATTTTGCACGATTACACGAATAATTTGTTTGCCAGTCTAAAAAAATTGACTCTGTTTTTTTGTATTTTGATTTGTCGTTTTTGTTTGATATTTCAAAAGTATTGTATGAACATTTTGGCACAAAATTGATTCCATACCTCTGTAGAACCCTCGCTGAAAGAGAAATGCTCTCCCTGCCTTAGGGATCTCCATGTACTGTCGTAGAATTTTGAACCCGATCCATGGACTCCAAGACCGACAAACTAAAGGACGCTGTAAGGATCTATTTTCAACCCCCCAATATATTGGTTTGTTTTTATAGGACAAGTCAGAATATTTGACTGACCGTTCAGGATTCTAGTTCTTTCACAATTTCATACCATGCATTTGCAAACATTTTAACATCTTTTCTTAATTTGTCTCAAAGATCTGGAAATCCACATACAATGTCTGCGTCTTGTTCATCCTGCTCCTCCATATTTATGAGTAAAGCTTGGGGGGGAGGACAAAAAAAAAAAAAGAAAAGCAGCATTCTCCCTCAGGCGGTCACATGATCTTTGGTCCAGTTGGTTTGGGAAGCCGTACACATTGCGACCTGAGAACACAACCTTGTCATAGATGAGAAGTTCTTTTTTAGTGCGTATGAGCTATACATCTGGCTTTAGTCCGATGTATCTCTTGCTTTGTCTGCTTTGATATCTGACGCCCTTCAGAGTTTTATTAGGTGGAACTTGACAGGGAGAAAGGAAAGCACCGATGCATTGTTCCTGCTGAGGCTTGTACAGATAGGGTTCTGTCCATTCAGCATAAGTTTCACCGTGCAGGAAGTGTACCTCCGCTCTAGAGCAACTGACAGGAAACCAACGAGGAGCTAAGTCTTCCGACAGACATCCTCATACACTCGGAAAGCAAAGCACCAGAAGCATTTGATGGTCATTCAAGGCTGTGGCCTTTTTACCTTCGCTTGTTATCTCAACAGCCGTGCGTTCTGGAGCCGGTTTACTGTGTGACTAAATCTTGAAGGTATTCGCATTTTGTAGTATTGCTGTTGGGTCAAAAAAAAAAAATCGGCAACTCGAACCCTGAAGCCCGCCCCTTTTACTTGTATTCCCATAAAGGCCAAGCTGATTTCATGTTCAGGATCAGAAGCGCGTGTGTGTGTGTGAGGTAGTGGAAACCTTTTGAGAATGACCGAGATGCTCTGTCTGAACAGCTGTGCCTCTTCCTGTGCAGATGTTGCCAGGGGAACATGGACAGGACATGCTCTAATCTCAGTGCTGACCAGCAGCTCGAGGCCTTTCCTGGGCAGGCCCTTCCTCTGCTGTTTCTTTTGTGTAGTATGTATGAGCACACATGGGTGGAGTGGCTTCTGCCAGGCTGCCTCAGCGTCTAGCCTGTACCGTCCGCGAGTTTCATTCCCAGCCGGCTGCAGTGCTGGGGGACTGATGTGAAGACATGAAGATGCTGAAGATGTTTCCTTCGCGCTTCAGACAGAAATTCACACGGGTAGGCTTTTCACTTTCACACTGAGAGCGCTTTCCTGAACTCTTGATTCCTAGATCCGCTTTAAACCTTACATCTGCTGGGTTCTTCTCGATTGATCTTCTCGGATGAAATATCCATTTCTGAAAAAAACGAGAAGGAGAGAACGGGACTAAGCACAAAGTTAGCAAGAGGGCACTATAGTCGATGCCCCCTCCTCTGGGTAAGTCTGCCTCCGGCGGGATGATGACTTCTATTCTGAGTTGATGTCCACCACAGAGAACCACATCAAAAAACTCCCACGATATGATCTGGACTCGCTTCTGTCTTTTTTTTTTTTTTGCTTCATTTCTTTCACATGCTCGCTCTTAACTTGATGAAAGTTGAACATCGTTGTGGCGCTTGTTGGCATCAAATCCACAGTCTTGGCATCGGTTCTCATGATGGGCACCCAGTAATTAGCAAACGTTCTCTCTCCATCCTGAGCGTTACTGAAGTTCCTTATCAATAGACTTCAGAGAAGATTTACAGTAATGAGATGAGTCAGAAGAGACAGTGGTGTGTGTGTGTGTGTGTGTGTGTGTGTGTGTGTGTCAGACCCTGTGGACAGTGCATCATTATTTGTATCGAGATATTTTGCAAGTGACAGTAATGGAACACTGTGTATGAAGGTTGAATTTTGGGAAATGAATCTGAATTATTACTGAAGAACTCCCCCCCCCCCCCCCCCCCCCCCCAAGTCTGTCAAGTTACTGAGGGTGTCTGGAAATGTCTAAAAATGAGTCCTTGATCCTTCAGTCAAAGTGACGGAGGCGTGGCCTTGGTGACGATGGAGGACTGTCTGTGAGTCCAGGTGAAAGAGGTGTGGCTTTTGTATCGATCGTTCCCAGTATAGAGCGTGCACGTGACGTCACGTGATATTCATTATCCGCCATTTTGGACGGCATGGCCGCGCATAGAACTTAGACGAACCCGTTCTAATTATCAAGTGTGTGGGAGTAGATCTTTCGAGAACGGTTATATCTTATTCAGCATTTGGTGTAATCTTCTAATTCAATACTCCTAGTGCATCTGTTAAGTTGATTTTCGGATTGAATGATAGCTGCATACTTCGAAACTAGACAGTCTGTAACGTTTAAAATGGCTGTGCCTAGCCCTACTACCCTGGCCTAGTCTATGACAATGTTTTATCTTTTTGGCTCATATATGCCTTTGAAAGGCCAATCCATAGTAGGGATGGCGAAAACTAAAAAAAAAAATCTTGACCGACCACCGAGCCTCATTAGCCGGTTAAAGTCGGTTAACCTCATCATCTCATTATCTGTAGCTGCTTTATCCTGTTCTACAGGGTCGCAGGCAAGCTGGAGCCTATCCCAGCTGACTACGGGCGAAAGGCGGGGTACACCCTGGACAAGTCGCCAGGTCATAGACACAGACAACCATTCACACTCACATTCACACCTACGGTCAATTTAGAGTCACCAGTTAACCTAACCTGCATGTCTTTGGACTGTGGGGGAAACCGGAGCACCCGGAGGAAACCCACGGGGACACGGGGAGAACATGCAAACTCTGCACAGAAAGGCCCTCGCCGGCCCCGGGGCTCGAACCCGGACCTTCTTGCTGTGAGGCGACAGCGCTAACCACTACACCACCGTGCCGCCCAGTAGGTTAACCTATGAGTTTAAACAGGGATGCAAACGGCGGATGCCGCCTTTTTCACGGCTGAATCGCGCAGATCCGATTTTTTTTTTTAGGGGGGGCGTTGGAGTGTCTGAATAATTTCATCAGAGTAAATTCTGTATTAAAATTACTAAATAAGCAAACGCATTAGAGTCCATGAAAAATAGGAAGTATGAGAAGAAAACAGTAAATCAGAAAGCTGTCCACGTTTTCGCGGAAGCTGCGCAAATGTGCGCAGCTTTCTGATTTCCTGTTTTTCAGACAAAAACATACATATTTACAACCCTGTCATTATCTGGAACTGAGTTTAAATTTCGAACATTCTTACGATAAAACGTCCTGCATAGTCTATGATAAACGTCTTAATGCCACTTACCCGTGAGGTTATCAAGTAGACATTCTTCTTCGGAACCTTCCAGAGGTATAGTTGAGAGACCTATCCCGCAACAAAATATTTATAAGCTTCCAGGCTCTTGTAAGCTTCGAGGGCTTTGCCAGTGTAACACGATTCACGATTAACGAGAAAATTGTAAATGTCGTGGTAGGCCAGATCGGGCAAATCGCCAGCACCGCAGCTCCGAATTTCCCTGAACAAGGATTGCGGCAAGTTGTACGGATCTGCAATCCCCAACCTGGAACACTTTTCCACGTAACGCTGCCTCACGTCACCTTCAAGATGCTGAACAAACTTAGACAAGTAATCACGCGATGTAGATGGGGTATTTTCCGAATTTTCTTGGGGATTACTCCCTGGATCCATTACGCTCGCGCAAGGTAAACTATCCTGATGCCGTCCAATATGCCGGAGTGGGCGGAGTACACGCGTGCGGGTCACGTGACTCCACATCCTCTATACAGGGTGTGGCTTTTGCATTTCAAAGCCCAGGTAAAGGAGGCGTGGCTTTTGCATTTCAAAGCCCAGGTAAAGCAGGCATGACCTTAGTCCTTGTGACTCAGAGCGAAGGACACATGGCGTCTGTCGCTGTACCTGTCAATCTAAGTGAAGCGTGCGTGGTCTCTGTACGTACTCATCCGAGTAAAGGAGGCGTGGCTTTTGTGAAGGTGTTTTACTCTGTCAGTCCAAGGAAAGAAGGCGTGGCTTTTCTACATGTCGATCTGAATGTAGCATGGCCAGCTTGTCTGTCAAAGTGAAGGAGGCGTGGCCTCTTGGTCTATCACTCCGAGCGATGGTGTCAAAGGCGACCCGACGCTCGACAGAGCGAATACTTTTTTGCTTCAGTATTACTTTTCTTTTATCCATCAGATGTTGATGATGTATGGAATCATTGTGCAAGCAGAGAGACACTCCTCGCTAATCGCTCACTCTGCCATCAGGCCGTGTTACAGGGATCTTTCTGACGTTCAACACATCACCAGAGCGGCTCCATCAAAAACACATCTGCGTTTAATACAGATCGTGCCGAGTGTGAGAGGAGTTTCAGACCACAACCCTGTGAGAGAGGAGTTCCTACAGCATCAGCAGCAGCAGCAGCAGCATCGTCACCCCCATCTTTTATTTATGTACAACCTGAATGACCTTCTGATTCACCCTGAACTGAATATTTATTTATTTATTTATTTATTTATTTCCCCTCTTCATGAGTCACACATCTGACTCCTCCGTCTCTGTCCTCTTCATACACGCAGTTCAGTTTATAAGGTCATGGGTGTGAATGAGCAAATCGCCTGCGAGATGGAAAAACCCCCGTCTCAACAAGCATGCTTTTTCTTTCTTTTTTTTTTTTAAAGAACTATGTCGGCTTTTGTTTCGGTGTGCATACATGTATACAAATGCTTTTTTTTTTTTTGTCGTCTATAGACTGAAAAAACGGAAGCATGCAGACTGTGACCTGAATTGAGAGGGTTTTTTTTTTTTTATAAATACCTCCACTCACTTTTGTGCCTATATTTAGAAACCAAAGTTATGATTCAGACTCTTTTTCCATCAGGGGAAATGTTCCAGAGTGAGCTTACGCTGGAGGCACAGATTATACCACGTGATTCATTGAGCTCATTTATAATTGATTAGTTTAATCGATTGTCCTGTCCTTGGCTCGGAAATGTAGATATAAATTAAGTCTCTCTCTCTCTCTCTCTCTCTCTCTCTCTGTGACGTAAGACATCAAGGAAAAGTAAAGCTTAATCTGAAACCTAGGGGTTCGAAGAATCTCTGCACTAAGACCCCGTCCACACGTAGCCGGGTATCTGCTAAATCGAAGATATTTTTCTACGTTTTGGCCTGTCATCCACATGAAAACGCATCAAAAACGAATATTTAAAAAAAACTCCGGGCAAAGTGAAGATTTTTGAAAACTCCGTGTACGCCTTTTCGTGTAGACAGAGATAACCGGATTTTTAAGTATGTTACCTCGGTTGTTGACAGTTTCGGCGAACACTTCCGCCTTCTTCAAAACAGTCACCAGATGTCGAGTGGTGACGTGCCTTATCAGCTGATGTTACTCTATGGAGGCGTGAACGTCCCGCCCAATTTGACAGGTAGTCCACGCCTCCTGCTGTCAGGTCGCTGGCCCAGGACTGCGCTCCAGGTGTGTGACAGCGCGTATGCTCCGTCATCCCGGTTCATCGTCCTCTGCGCCCACTTACGTATGTTACCTCTGATTAACAACCGAGGTAACATACTTAAAAATACGTGTCTTAAGAAACGAACTTAAAAGAATAGTTATAATTATCAGACATAATGAATTTTCACTACATAGAGATAACCGGAGTTTTGCGTTTTAGAACGTCACAATCCGCGCCAAAAAAATGACAACAAATCTGCCCTGACGTCAAACGTGCGACCTTTGTTTACTGCAGAAGCCAGATTAAGCATGGACAAAGAGTAATAGATCGGAGTAGTGCCTTGAACGCATTAATTATTGTGCAGGTGCTATTTACATGTTTAATTTTAGAAGCCCAACTACTGACAAGATTCCCAATCAACGTTTTCTTGCGTCTTTTGAAGTTTATACTCCAAAATTGTGTTTAGAAGCAATTCTGTCTCCGAGTCTGTCCAGACGAACGAGCTTGGCGCCATGTTTTATGTTTAGGCGGAAGTGACGCCAACAGAGGGCTATTCTGATGTGATTAGGGGGTAGGATTTGGGGAAATAATGCCATCTACAGGTTTGGAATGCTTATGAATGTGATTGAAAACGCAGATGTTCGGTTATGTGTGAAAGGGATTTTTTTCGAAGACGAGGTGGTGTGGATAAAACATTTTTATAAACGGAGAGGGGGGAAATGTTCGGTTTTAAAAATACCCGGCTACGTGTGTACACGGCCTGAGTTTGCTTGTCAAGTTTATTTGTATAGCGCTTTTAATAATAAACATTGTCGCAAAGCAGCTTTACAGAATTTGAACGACTTAAAACATGAGCTAATTTTGTCCCTAATCTATCCCTAATGAGCAAACCTGTGGCGACGGTGGCAAGGAAAAACTCCCTCAGACGACATGAGGAAGAAACCTCGAGAGGAACCAGACTCAAAAGGGAACCCATCCTCATTTGGGCAACAACAGACAACATGACTATAACATTAACAGTTTTAACATGAAGACAGTTTCGTTGATGTTGTAACTCTTCATTGATGGAAACTTGAGTGCAAAACTGTTCATGACAACTGCAGTCCTAAAGTTAGCAAGTCAACTGCAGTCCTCAGCCATAAAAGCATTACTGTAAGAGTCCAGAGCATCTTCCAGGTGTAACTTTCAACTGTCCACATGGGGCCGTCCTCTACAGGAGTGATGCGATGAGACTCCAACTAGACACAGGGCACCAGGATGGATCAGGCAGGTCTGAGGAGCAGAAGAGGTCAGCATCTCGATCCCAGGATTGATATGTAACTCAGGCCCTGTCCACACGGCAACGGATTCAGGTGAATCTGATAAAATTGTTTATCGTTTCGGCCTGGCGTCCACACGGCACCGGCGTTTTGGGTGCCCCAAAACGAAATCTTTTGAGAACGGGTTCCAGAGTGGAAAAATCTGGCAACGGCGCCGTTGCGAAGTCGTCTGGATGCGTAGAACGGATTTGTTTACGATGACGTCACAACCACATGACTGTCAGTGCTTCACGCCGGGTAGAAGTGTAACGAACTCGATGCGAGTTGTCAACAAATCCTATAACTTGGTTCGTGAAACACGCTTACAAAATATTTTCACTGCTTTCCAAAAACAAAAACAATCCCGCCAGCAAAAATAGGGAAAAAAAAAAGGAGCGCTCTCACCTCTTCAGATGTTGGTTTAAGTCCGACAATACATTCCTCAAAAAGGGCGTAGAAGAACAAAGTAATCCATCAACGTGTAGCATTCAATTTATTCCAGACCATTAAAGAATTCTGGAGGATATCGGAATGTTGGCGTACCGGCTTCCATCTACCCCCATTCATTCCTCTTTCCGCGTCTTTCGTTTTACGCTACTGATTAATAATCAAGACTTTATGTGGCTAATGCTACAGAAGAAGGGGTTTATGCGCATGCGTCTACTTCTATTGTTCTGGTGTCTCCGATGGGACCGTCTTACAGCGCACGTAGAGGTGTGGCATGTGTATTGCATCAGTTTCAGCAAGCGTTGCGTTGCCATATGAACCTGATATTTTACTGATCCGTTGCCCATGTGGACGCGATATTTAAAAAAAAAAAAAAATCTCGTTGTCGTGTGGATGTAGCCTCAGAGGGACAGATTTTTTTGGGGAGGTTGTTAGGTATGCCCAATGTCACCTGAATAAGTAGGAACGGTATACATATTGCACGGAGTACAAGCAGGGACTCCGGCAACTAACTATGACAGCATAACTAAAAGGGGAGAGCTTATCTTGCTTCCCTTCTTCACGTATTAGTTCCGCCCCTTTCGCACATGAGGAAAGGACTCGAGCAGATGACGCGACACCAGACAGATTTATTTTTATAAACATCCAGCTGTGATTTACACAACAAACACCCTTGATTATAATTTTACTGCAGTGAGCCCTCGGTTAATCAAGTATGCATACATTTGCTTCGTCATGAAACCAAATATCTAGCCTTGGTTCGATATTTCACTCCGAACACACACTTCAGATAAATGTTTGTTGGAAAGTCTTTTGCTGTTTTATACTTTTTCTGTATGAAAACCATCATAAATCTAACAGCTTCTAAACAGATAAGAGTGAAATTTCATGAAAGCGTGCCGTCCGTCTAAAGTGTCAAATACGATTTCATATATTTCCACAGTCGTAAATGTGGTTTATCAGGGTTTTTAAAGGAAACTGACGTGTAGATCATCATAAAGGAGACGTTAATGCGAGTTTTTCGGAGCTACGTGAAGTGGGCGGAGCTTAAAGCCTTCTTCAGCATTGCTAAGTTTCAGAAAATTCGGAGAAAGAGACACCTTACTGCTGACTTAAGAGTAGACATGCTATAATTTATACAAAAAATTTGTTTTCTACCCGTCATGTCTTGGCACAAATGACGAGCTTTTCGCTCATTTTAGCGAACTTTGGTCCTCGATGTTTGTTTTGCCGTCATGTTTTAATTACTCATTGTGATTAACTTTGCTCATTTCGTTGTTTTTTATTAGTGTGCTTGCTCAAGCACACGGCAAGCACACCTATTGTTGTTGTTAAGTTTAGTTATTCTGCCTTATTCCGACACGTTTTTTGGATCCACTACTCCTCCTAGGGCATTCGACATAGACACTGTTCCAACTCTGAGACGTCTGGCCCGAAGTGGTGTAGTGTGCTTTCTATACAGCTTTTGGATCAACGTGCCCGTTCTTGTCGTTTTTCTTTTGGTTTTTTTCCCATAGAGAATGAATAGGGCTCATGAATCGAATCGTCCTACTCGGACACGCTCCATCGCAGATGCACCAAACCTCATGTGATTTACACATGAGGCCAACTCCCTCGACACATACATGAAATTGGTTCTGACCCGCATTCATATTTTTCCTTTCTTTTTGCTCATCCCTTTTTCCTCCATAGGCTTGCATTGATTTTTGTCCCCATTGAAAATGAATGGTGTTTCAGGAGAAAAACTTTCACTCTCCATCAATTTTTTTAACCAAGTGACCAAACTTCAAGAAACTTCACTTGATGCCTCAGGCCAAGTCCCTGCACAGATCCATCCCCTCATCTGAGACCTGCACTCGTCTTTTCCTTGGTTTTCACGCATCTCTTTTTACCTCCATTGGCTTCCATTGATTTTTGGCCCCATTCAAATGAATGGAGTTTTGCTCAGTAACACTTCACCACACATCCACCAAACTTCATACGGCACCTCAGGCCAAATCACCATCACACACATGATATCGGTTCTGACCCGCACTCGGCTTTGTCTTGCCTTTCATCCGTCCGTTTTTTCTCCATTTTGCCGCTAATCAATGGAAGCTCGACTGAGTCATTCCTCCCTTCCCCCATAGGTGATGATGCATTTGGCAAGGATCTGCTCATTTGAGACTTTGACAGCAAATCAACTTCAACTCAATGGCCACTTTATTAGGAATACTTACACGCGCGCACACGATAGCAATTAGCATATAAGCATTCACGTGTACCATGAACTGTTAGCATGTTATCCATTACGATATCATGCCTGCTCTTGGCTCACGAGTTGTTAGCATGTTCGCCATTACCATGTTATCATGAGAGCGGTTAACATGTTAGGATTAGCATGGTAGCATGCAAAGTTCTCCTGAGCATGTTAGCATGTCACCCTCGGTGTGTTAGCATGCTAAAAGTTAACATACTAGCCTGTTAGCATGATAGCTGTCAGCATATTAGCCTTTAAGTGTTAGAATTTTAACAAATAGCATGTTATCTATTAGCATGTTAGCATTAACATGTTAGTATGCTAGTTGTTAGCATGTTGGCATGCTAGCTTTTAGCATGATTGCTGTTCTGCTACAGCTCAGCAAGCACACTTTGCATTTTCTCTGCGGAAATGCAGTCTAGTTGACCTCATAATTCCTCTGAACAGACACGAACTGAAACGTCATGTAAATACGACGGCGCATGATCGATTTCCAAGTCACGAGCTGGATTATACAGGGTCAGGTTCATAAACGTTCCAGTATTATTATACACGCAGCTCAATAGTTTCTTTTGGTTATTTTTAAATTAGTCATTTGCGTAGATTTTCTTTTGTCTTGGAGGATTCTACCTACGCCGCCTTCTTTCTGTTTTTGTAAGGGTTTTTTTTTCCCCCCTCTCCTACTCAGAAACCAGACAGGGTGTGAACTTTTGAGCTCGGCTATATTTAATATGTTGTAATTAAATATAATTATATATAATGATACAATACAGTGAGCTATAAATTCATAAAAAAATTCCAAAGTCAAAAAAGGGCATGACACATCCCATCTCATCTCATCTCATTATCTCTAGCCGCTTTATCCTTCTACAGGGTCGCAGGCGAGCTGGAGCCTATCCCAGCTGACTACGGGCGAAAGGCGGGGTACACCCTGGACAAGTCGCCAGGTCATCACAGGGCTGACACATAGACACAGACAACCATTCACACTCACATTCACACCTACGGTCAATTTAGAGTCACCAGTTAACCTAACCTGCATGTCTTTGGACTGTGGGGGAAACCGGAGCACCCGGAGGAAACCCACGCGGACACGGGGAGAACATGCAAACTCCGCACAGAAAGGCCCTCGCTGGCCCCGGGGCTCGAACCCAGGACCTTCTTGCTGTGAGGCGACAGCGCTAACCACTACACCACCGTGCCGCCCGGCATGACACATATTATTTTTAATTTAGTAACGGATAAAGCAACGAACCACAAAGTAAAGACTGAAGAAGCATGCAGCATGTGTTAATATGGACAGCTACAGTGCTGTGCAAAAGTATTGGCACCCTTTGTTATAGATTTCTATTTTATGACTTCTACATTACTGAGTCAAAACATTTTAGAGTCCAAATGTATTTTTTTTTTTTTTTCTCAGCACAAAATTAAATGTTACAAGAAAAATAATGTTTGTATCCGAGCAGCATATTACCACTTTTCAGATTAAAAAAGAAAACATAATCAAGGCTGCTGGGTTTTGGTGTAAAATGAAGCGAGTGTGACCAAGTGTCCAGAAGAACTGTGGCTGGTTCTGTAAGATGCTCAGTAAAACCTACAGCTTGTTTAGCAGACGCTATTATCCAGAGCAACTTACAACATACCCAGAGCAGCCTGGTCCAGGGAATCGAACCGGCAACCTTTTCATCCCAAAGCTGCTTCTCGAACCATTAGGCCATGACTTCCCCTACAGCTCATTTCCTTAAAGCAAAGGGTCGTCTTGTCTCTCACCAAATATTGACTTTTTCGTTTATTATGGCTTTCCATCTCATCTCATCATCTCTAGCCGCTTTATCCTGTTCTACAGGGTCGCAGGCGAGCTGGAGCCTATCCCAGCTGACTACGGGCGAAAGGCGGGGTACACCCTGGACAAGTCGCCAGGTCATCACAGGGCTGATACATAGACACAGACAACCATTCACATTCACACCTACGGTCAATTTAGAGTCACCAGTTAACCTAACCTGCATGTCTTTGGACTGTGGGGGAAACCGGAGCACCCGGAGGAAACCCACGCGGACACGGGGAGAACATGCAAACTCCACACAGAAAGGCCCTCGCCGGCCCCGGGGCTCGAACCCGGACCTTCTTGCTGTGAGGCGACAGCGCTAACCACTACACCACCGTGCCACCTATGGCTTACCAATTACTGTTTAAAAAAAAAAATACTATAATGTTGAAACATTTCATTATTATTTTTTTAAGCTGTTTTTGATCGACAGCATTTCTTTACATGTGCCTAAGACTTTTGCACAGGACTATAAATTTGTTTTAAAAAATTTTTTCTACAACTTTTTGTCCTTTTATTCCTCACTTTGATCGATCTGAAAATTCTGGAGTGCTGAAAAGAATATTGGCAGGGTTTTTGGATAATATTATTATAGATAATAATAAGAATAATGATGGAACATCTTTTGTATAAGGCTTTGGAATAAAACTTGTAAGAAATTTCAAGGTAATAAACAAAATCCATGAACGCATTAGTTTGGCTCTCCTTCAGTTCCAAAGCGCAGACGTGTCCCTCGGGTGTCTGGACGTGTGAACTCCGGGTCAGGGTCGGAATGTCCGATCCATACTGCTGTTCTGCTTCGAGGGGTTTTACTTATAGACGAGTGGAAACCTGTCAACGCCTTTACACAGACTGACCTTTCCAGAGAAGCGTAACTGGAGCCCAGGAGGCCTCACAGCTGTTCCGGTGTGTTGCATAACTCCACATCTCTCTCTCACACACACACACACGCAAAACCCATGTCCGTACTATCCTCTCGGAGTTCTCTTGCAAAAACATGCAGCTTGTCGTGCTTTCCGTGTAAGAAAACATCCCGCCTGCTACAAAGCGCCGACACTGGAGTGTCTTTTACCCCTTTTCCACCAAATCAGTTCCAGGGCTGGTTCGGGGCCGGTGCTGGTGCTGGTTCACAACTCGTTCAACTTGCGAGCCAGCTGAGAACCAGTTTGCTTTTCCATAGCTCACGGTGCTAAGGGAAGACACGTCATTACGTCGCTGTATACGTCATTACGTCGCTGTATACGTCAGTTACGTCGCTACGTTTGCATAAACCTTGGCGCGAATATCAAAGCAAAAACAACGCGGAAGAAGCAGCAGCAGCAACAATAATAAATGACTTCGCGTTTGTACAGCTGCTGCTTCTCGCTGCTTAAAAATGGCGATCTTTCGCGGTCTTGTTATTGTTGTCGGTCTTAACAACTCCGCCCCCCCGCTGACGTAAGCGGTTCTTTCCTCTGGCCCAGCAGAGAGTTGGTGCTAGCCTGGAACCGGTTTTTCTGGCCCAGAGCCAGTTCTTTGTCAGTGGAAACAGAAAACCCGGTTCCAAACTAAGCACTGGCCCCGAACCAGCCCTGGAACTGATTTGGTGGAAAAGGGGCATTTCTGTAAATCGTAATAAACATCCACTTACCGGAAACTTCTGATCTCTTTTTCTTCTCATTAAAATGAAAGTTCAGCCTGTTTTAATCCGTCTGAGATTATACAGGACGCTCCTTGTGTTAGTCGTTACTATAGAAACGATAACGTCAGGGTGCTGCAAGGATAACTGTATTAGCTAAGCAAATCAAAGCTCGAGTGCTGCCTCGTCTGAGGTTTCAGTTTAAATTGGTGACTCTAATATAATGCAATATAATATACCATGCAGTGCCAGTCAAAAGTTTGTACACCCTTACTCGTCATTCATGGGGTTTTCTGTATTCCGAAATGTATTTTCTACATCGTAGAACAATACTGAAGATGGTAAAAGTATGACATAACCTCTAGAAGATGTATGGAATTATGTGGTAAACAAAAAAGTGTTCAAAAGAAAATGTTACACTACGTTCACACTGCAGGCTGAAGTGACTCAAATCCGATCTTTTCGCCCATATGTGACCTGTATCCGATCTTTTATTGACAATATGAACGACACAGATCCGATTTTTTCAAATCCGACCCAGGCCGTTTGGATATGTGGTCCTAATTCCGATTCCTATCCGCTCTTTTCATATGCGACTTCAGTCTGAACCGCCAGGTCGCATTCATCCGACTTACACGTCATCAACAAGCCACAAACGTCACTATTCTGCGCTGAAGTAGGCGGCGGGTCTCTCAAAAAAAGTTACAACAACGTGGCTTTGATGTTCCTTTGAACGGAGGTTGCGGTCACTACCCTGCAGAACGCCTGAGCCGAAACCCTTGCCCTCTTCCTTCTCAACCTCCTCCTTAACATCAGGCTATTGTGCATGTTCTGGCTCCGTCGCAACAACAACTGCATCATCGCCAGGTACTCCATGCTGGCTACTGTCATACACAGGAAACTTTAGGTTACTTCCGTAAACACTGGCCATGCTCACTGCGTGTGACGTCATCGTATCCTGCAATGCGCATGCGGAACACTTTTAGGTTGCTTTTTGTTCATACTGAGGATCACATACAAGTCGCATATATTTGTTAATGTGAATGACCTCACAAAAAAATCGGATTTCACAAAAAAATCGGAATTGAGCATTAAGCCTTGCAGTGTGAACGCAGTGTTAGATATTTTAGATTCTTCAGCGTATCCAGCGTTTACCTTGATGACGCTTTGTACACTATTGTTGGGTTTCACGTGACGTCACATCCGCATCATTAGTTATTTAGCTGGTGGTCTACCAAAGCTCAGTTGACAAAGCGTTTGTACGGAGAAGGTGCATTGCTCGCATGAAAAATGCCTTACGCTTGCATTGTTTTAGGTTGTTCAAACCGTGAAAGTGATAAAAGTTTCTTCAGGGTTCCCCGTGAACTAATAATAAAAAGGGTGAACGAACAGGATTTCACAAAAAGACGTGGAGAAAGGTGGCTTTTGAACCTCTCAGTAAAATCAAAGGGAGCCGAGTCGAAGCATGCTCGAGTTTGCAGTGGTCACTTGGTGAAAGGTTTGTATTTCCCTCTCAGTGTTTTCCAAGTACTTTTCTTGCTATGTGCCGTTATTTTACGGTACTTTTTTAGTCCCGAAGTGCTAAAGTCCCCAGCTGTTTCTTTGTTTACTCCTCACAAAGTCCATACGGTATGCATGAAGGTCGCGACAAAATTCTTCCCCAGCCGTACAGTTACAATGCACCGTGACCACTTCTCCGTCTTATTTAACTAATGGCCCTTTTCCACTACCCTTTTTCAGCTCACTTCAGCCCAACACGGCTCACGTTTCGACTACCTCAGAGCGGCGCGACTGGGCTCGCTTCAGCCTTACTCGGCACCCAAAACTCGCACGGTTTTGGAGTGGGGCTGAAGTGAGCCAAACCGAGCTGAGTGAGGCTGGGGGCGTGAGGAGACACTCCCCTATGCACTGATTGGTGAGGAGGAGTGTCCTCACACGCCCACACACGCCCCGCGAGCACGCTGGGATCTGTAAACCCGGAAGAAGCAGAATTATGAAGCCTTATGCGCCTCGCCTCATCTATACGCTCTTGCCAGTATCTGTTGGCGTTGTCGGTGACAACAAGCCACAGCACCAAGACCAGCAACACTAACGACTCCATGTCCTCCAGGTTTATTGTTTACTATTCGGGTCGTGAGACTACCGCTTAAAAGCTCACTGATGTCACTGTTTGCGCCGCCTAACGACATCACGTGACGTCCACCCACTTTCGCTAACTCCACCCAATGTGTCCACCCACTTCCAGCCAGCACGGTTCAGCGCGGTTGTAGTCGAAATGCAACTCCAACAGCCCCGCTCAGCCCGACTCAGCACGGCACGGCTCAGCCCGACTCAGCCGCGTTTGTAGTGGAAAAGCGGCATAAGATCCAGGTCTTTAAAGGGGTTTCTGATGATCTTTGTGAATGATTTAGCTGAGAGATAAGAGCCAACACAAGTGAGAATCAAGCAAACTGTTGTTTGTTTACACTTCAACTTGCAGCGCTTCGTTGTAAAGACGCGAACGAAAAGCTTAAAAAAAAAACACACTTACACGGGCAAAAACGATACAGGATTCATTGGGCAGCAACTTGATGCTGAGGTCCTTTACCCAGCCACATACAAAAAAGTTGTAAGCCTCCATACTCTTCCACGCTTTCATCTGTTTTGCGGTGTAGAAGGACGTCTGCAACACCAGATAGTTGGAGATGTCGGGGAACTCGACTGAAGGGTCGTTTTCCAGATCGTATGACAAATCCTTCTTTCCCAGACTGTAGGGGTCGATTCCATTGCACACAGCAATCTTCTGAATATATCTAAAGCCAGCAGTGGCTTCTAGATTACGAGCGTACTCTGATAAGTTATCGCTAGTTGTTTGCACTACGGCAGCCGTTTAGACCACCAGCTATTTCACTTCAAACTGCTAAGAAAAGTCACGTGACTGAAACCCAGCAATATTGGCATTATCTTAACCAGCTTCATGAGGTCGTCACCTGGAACGCCTTTCAATTAACAGGTGTGCCTCGTCAGAAGTTAATTAGTGGATGAGTTTCTTGCCTTATTAATGCGTTTGAGATCAAACAAAGAGTAAATAATAATACAGTAAATAGTCCTGTTCCACACCTGCAGTAATCCATATTATGTCAAGAACCGCTCAGCTAAGTAAAGAGAAACGACATCATTACTTTTAATTAATAAAAATAAAGAAAAAACATGGAATTAGAAGGTGTGTGTGAAACTTTTGCTGGTACCGTCAGACAAGCCAGTTAGTTACATTAATGCTACTACTTCTTTTGGCTGCTCCCGATTAGGGGTCGCCACAGCGGATCTTTCGTCTCCATTGCTCCCTGTCTTCCGCATCCTTCTCCAGGGTTTTTTCTAGAAAAATTTAGTATGAGGGCGCTCACCGTGGCGAGGGAGCGAAGCAGGTGGGGGGGAGGAGATGGTGCCGGTTGTCCCCCCCGCCGTGTAAAGCCTTTGAAAAATGCTCCAATGGGACATTCTGAGGCTATCTGAGAGGGAAATTGTAACAAATTGTCTGTCAACATTGAAAAAGAAAGAAGTAATCTTCTTCTGCCCCGGACAGTCTTTGGCTTTCTTCCGTTTCGTGCCGCGGGATGACATCTTTAAATGCCCAAGTGTCAACAAAAACAACTCGCGAACTACTTCTGTCAAAAGCTCCCGCGCCGGTGGGTGAAAGGTCATTCAGTCTCGAGAAATCTCGCTCTACAAGTCAGCTGACCTTGTATGTAACCCATGTCAAATCTCGCGAGAGCAGCCGCGACAAGTAAACAACTAAACAACATGGCGCCTCAGTCTGGAAAACGCCAATTCGGATTGTTTTTGCACCGTCTGGCGGTGTATCTACTATGATTGGAATATTTTTTGAGCAATTATAACGTATTTGATGATCAGACACATTGTCACGTAGTGTTGCTGGGATGTTTTCACGGAGTCGGTAAGGGGGCGCACGCCGAGAGTAAGAGGGCGCAGCGCCCCTGTTCCCCCGTTTAGACGAAAGCCTGCTTCTCTACCACACCTGCCACTTTCATGTCCTCTCTCACCACATCCATGTATCTCCTCTTTGGCCTTCCTCGTTTTCGTTTGCCTGGCAGCTCCATCCTCAACATTCCCCTTCCCACATGCTCTGCATCTCTTCTCAGGATGTGCCCATACCATCCCAGTCTCATCTCTCTTTGCTTCATTCCCAAGCTCTCCACATGTGCTGTCCCTCTGATGTGCTCATTCCTTATCCTGTCCAACCTCCCATCGCAAACCTTAACATCCTCAACTCCGCCACCTCCAACTTTGCCTCCTGTCTGTTAGTTACGTTAATACAGGAGTGTGAATTGCCAGCGAGAGTCATGTCGCCTCTGATGCTCCTTTTCCACCAACAGGGAACGGGTTCTTGATCTGGTTCCATTCAGGATTCTTTCAACCTTGGTGCCAGTTAGCGACCTGGTCCACATTTTCACCAGTTTTGATTAGAACAATGGTAATGTATCATGAACAGAGGGCGAGTAACCAGTAGTCACAAGATGGCGGAGTGCATCGACTACCTGCGAGTTTTTTGTTCTGTTTTTGTTCCTTTTTTTTTTTTCTGAACATGTTTCCTTTTCCGTTGCGTTCCGCTTTGATACACCCACTGATGTCGTGACGGTTCATGCTGGAAAAACCAGCTATGTTTTGGTTCCAACTAGGAACCAACTTTTTCAGGTTCTGGACTCATTTTTGGTCGAAATGCTCTGAAAGGTTCAAAATTTGGTGCACGAACCAGAATAAAAGTGTTGAAAAGTGGTAACCGAGAGCTCGACAAACAGTCAGCAGGTTGCTGGTGGATGTCTGGGCTGCGAGAGGTGTGTTGGGTTGTTTGCTTTCTTTGTCTGGTTGTCGAATCGACCGATATAAAGACAGGAAATGTGTTCGTCCTGGGCGTCAGGGCTCCACCTCATCCTCGTTGTCCTAGAAAATTAATCAACACATTCTAACCAGTCGCACTTGAGAATTTGCAAGCGTTGTGATTTAGGATTATTAAATAACCCTGATCCGTGGACATTCTGTACTGGAAGGCCGCTGGCTGCCGGAGTTGCTAATTATGTTGTGCGAAGAAACAGTTTCCAAAATTCATCTCCCGGAATTCCACGGATGAAGGCCACAGAGCTGGAAAGTGGAGTTAGAGGAGGCTTTTGTGTTCCCTTTCGGTAAACCCAACACCGATAGCACTACCTCCTGTTATTCTCGGCCGGCTTTGTGAGGTTAATGAATTGGCATGGAAGCAGAGGAAGTGCTCGAGTTTCAGAATGCTCTTGTTTTGATCCGTACATCACACGCAGGGCTTTGGCTTGGCACTCGGGGGTTGGAGGGAGTACTTACAGCCTAGTGGTGCTTGGCTCTGCACGACAGGTGCTTTTAATCTCAGCTGTAGAGCTTCATCCTGGAGAGAGTGTGTGTGTGTGTGTGTGTCAGCTGATGGAGAACATGGGGATCTCCAGCTTTTTCTGAAAGGGGACTTTGGAAGGGAAATCTCACACTTGAGATAGAACACACCCCTCCTCTGGGCTTCCCCGTTTAGTCACTCAGTGCTGGACATGTGAATAATCGGGATACACTCTCTTTGTGTGAGTGAATGGATCACTAAGGACCGTGGTGAGCTGAAGCAGTGCAGTAATGGACGAGGGTAAGGCCTGGGCTCTGGCGCTCAGGGAAGCGCTGGCGTGTGCTGTACGTTTCAGGCTCAAGGCTCTCCGTCGTCTCGTCTACAGGGAGCCGCCGAGATTCTTCAGCCGGACCGTGAGTACCTCAGCGTGACCGCTGTTCACGTTTTCACCACAAATCGGTAAAAGTGCTCACCTTTATTCTGAAGGTCCTGCGAATGTCTTGGGATTGTTCTCATCTCATCTCTCATTATCTGTAGCCGCTTTACCCTGTTCTACAGGGTCGCAGGCAAGCTGGAGCCTATCCCAGCTGACTACGGGCGAAAGGCGGGGTACACCCTGGACAAGTCGCCAGGTCATCACAGGGCTGACACATAGACACAGACAACCATTCACACTCACATTCACACCTACGCTCAATTTAGAGTCACCAGTTAACCTAACCTGCATGTCTTTGGACTGTGGGGGAAACCGGAGCACCCGGAGGAAACCCACGCGGACACGGGGAGAACATGCAAACTCCGCACAGAAAGGCCCTCGCCGGCCACGGGGCTCGAACCCGGACCTTCTTGCTGTGAGGTGACCGCGCTAACCACTACACCACCGTGCCGCCGTCTTGGGATTGTTGATTGACACAAAGTGTGTCAGACTGAAGTGCTTTCAACTGTTTATTTATACAAAGTTCTTCAAGATATGAATTAGAACTTCCTACAACGGATCAGTTCTTGGTTCCTGGTCCCTCGCCAACTACACTACCATTCAAAAGTTTGGGGTCACCCAGACAATTTTGTGTTTTTTCTATGAAAAGTCACACTTTTATTTACCACCATAAGTTGTAAAATGAACAGAAAATATAGTCGAGACATTTTTCTGGCCATTTTGAGCATTTAATCGACCCCACAAATGTGATGCTCCAGAAACTCAATCTGCTCAAAGGAAGGTCAGTTTTATAGCTTCTCTAAAGAGCTCAACTGTTTTCAGCTGTGCTAACATGATTGTACAAGGGTTTTCTAATCATCCATTAGCCTTCTGAGGCAATGAGCAAACACATTGTACCATTAGAACACTGGAGTGAGAGTTGCTGGAAATGGGCCTCTATACACCTATGGAGATATTGCACCAAAAACCAGACATTTGCAGCTAGAATAGTCATTTACCACATTAGCAATGTATAGAGTGCATTTCTGATTAGTTTAAAGTGATCTTCATTGAAAAGAACAGTGCTTTTCTTTCAAAAATAAGGACATTTCAAAGTGACCCCAAACTTTTGAACGGTAGTGTATGTGCTGAGTTTAGTGAAGATCTGTCGTGAGTTTGTAAATGTAACGTGAAAGGCATTGAGGGAAGGGGTGGGTGGCTGTTGTGCCCCTAAGGGACCTCCCTGGGGCCCGAATTTTGTTTATATCTGCAAAATTCCAGGTCATCCCCGGACCTACTTGCCAAATTTGGTGAAAATCCGTCGAGAAATGGCAGCGTTAGCTCAAAACAGACAGACAAACAAACAAACTTTGCTGCTGATTATACACGTCGAGAGCCACTCCTGTTGTCCAGAGTCCACGTCGCCCGCTGAGTGTGTTTAGTTTAGTTTAGTTTATTGCACAGTTTGAGGCTGGAAGTTAAGGACAGAACTAGAGGAAAATACTTTATTGGGGTTTTTTTTTCACACTAAATTGTGCTAAACCCTCAAAATTATACCTTTTAACGCTGCTTTATGTTTGAATGCAGTGGGGGAATAAAATAGCCTAGAAAATAATTGTTGCTGTGTCCAGCTTTATGCTTCATGACCTGGCCAGCAAGCAGATTTGATATCCCACTCCCCAAAAACTCAAAACGTATCATTTTAAGGTACGTTTAGAACATATTTAAAAAAAAAAAAAAAACCGTACGATTAATTGCGAGTTAACTATGGACAATAATACGATTAATTGCGATTAAATACTTTAATCGATCGGCAGCTGTAATATTAATCCTTATTTTAATCACTGTTCTGATTATTGCTTCACTCTTGTTCGATGCTGATCTTATGGCGTATTCACACCTACGTTGTTTGGTCCGGACCAAACGAACCAAATTTCCCTTGGTCCAGACCTTTTGGGTTGGTCTGAATACAAACCACCGAACTCTGGTCCGGACCAAACAAGCGGACCGAGACCGAGCTGCAAGGTCGGACTCGGTCCGGACCAAAGGAACCCTGGTGCGGATCTTTTGGAGGTGTGAAAGCAGACCGGACCTAATCCGACAGTTTTGCTTTTTTTTTTTTGTACCTCGGGAGCTTCCGTCGTTTGTCGAGCATTATGGGAAACAGAGTCTTGACACTCCACCGCAACGTGCAAACACTGTTTCGGTTGTCAAGGGAACCTTATAACAGTCGTTCAGTCATTCAGACCAGTGGTAGGCTAGACTACAGAGTACAAAAAATGAGTAGGGGGCAAACGTGGGCCGAGGAAGAAACGCGCACCCTTGTGGATATATGGGCAGATGTCCACATATCTGAGCTTTTGGAGAGAACACACAAAAATGCCGACGTGTTTGCTGTATTCAGTGAGAAAATGAAGGAGAAGGGGTTCACGCGCTCCCCAGAACAACGTCGGCTAAAAGTGAAGAAACTCCGTCAGACCTACATTAAAATCAGGGACATTCTTTCAAAAAGTGACGGTACTAGCGACGCAAAAAAGAAATTCATCTATTGCGTGAAGAGCCAGAACTGTCACATGATCATCAGCGCTATCCTCCGTAGCCGCCTTGCCCTTCGTCGTCGTCGTTGATAAATTACTTGTACAACAGCATAGTAATCGCACAATTGTGAAAACAGTAAAAACTGGAAAAAACATATAGCTTTGATGACATTACAAAGAATAACAGCACGGAAAGCCTCCATGACTACTTTTGAACTTAACGCTTTGTGCGCGTGTCGTCTCTGACCAATAGCTGAACGACCTCAGGGCGCGTGGCTTTGTGGACAGATTTTGGTCCGCTTACTAAAATGTACAGTGTGAAAGCGAACCGCACCAAAGTGAAAAAATAAAAAAAACCTTTGGTTCGGACCAAAGCAAGTGAACTATCCTGGTCTGAATACACCCTTAAATTCAGATCATCCGCTTTCAAGTTGCTTCAAAATTTAAAAAAATATATATATATATATATTTTTTTACACGTTTGTGTTTGAAAGCATTGTTTGCGCCATACGTCAGAAGGACTTTTAGATTTTTTTTTTTTTAACGGACCACATCATCTCTTTCACCTCCATTGTGTTCCTGAAACAGGAAGTGGTATGACGAGTCTAACCGATTACACTATCCAACACCCAGCGCCAGGAGTGAGTCACTCTTCACACACTTTCTCTTCTCACCTCTGGAAGGAAAAAAAAGCTTCAGAATCTGCTCAAAAATGTCGTGTGTCTCGCCTCACTCTTCCCCTGAACAACAGAGTACGTGTAGAGCTCGAATATTGTGGGATATCTGATGAAAAAGGTTTTGGCTAAAACAGCTCGTCGTTAACACGGATGACAACGGCTGCTATGGAAAAGATCACGTGACTCATTTCCCACTTCCTCTGTGGATTTGGCGATATCTCCAGGCCTGTTTTATTTGACTGATTACTTGTAATGTTCTTGACACATGACTGATGTTTTGTATTCACGTCAGTAAATCTGTGCCGATATGTTACAACCGCTTATCTGATAGAGCTGCGAGTTTTAATTCTGCAGTCCGTGAACTCTGACAGGTCTGATCTTTTCTGTCCTCCTGTTATTAAGCTGCGTTTTTGACGTCTTTGGTATGAGAAATAAGAAACAGGAAATGATTGGCATTTTATTTCCTGTTGGCATGTATTTTCTCTCTTTTTTTTTTTTTTTTTAAAGGAAGAGGAATTGAACAAACTGGATGGAAGGTGAGAGGAATGAAATCAAGAATGGAATAAAACAGAACAAATTAGAATGGAAGGAAGCAGAGCGGGATAGATTGATGTGGAATATATCCATCCATCCGTTATCTGTAGCCGCTTTATCCTGTTCTACAGGGTCGCAGGCAAGCTGGAGCCTATCCCAGCTGACTACGGGCGAAAGGCGGGGTACACCCTGGACAAGTCGCCAGGTCATCACAGCGCTGACACATAGACACAGACAACCATTCACACTCACATTCACACCTACGGTCAATTTAGAGTCACCAGTTAACCTAACCTGCATGTCTTTGGACTGTGGGGGAAACCGGAGCACCCGGAGGAAACCCACGCGGACACGGGGAGAACATGCAAACTCCGCACAGAAAGGCCCTCGCCGGCCACGGGGCTCGAACCCGGACCTTCTTGCTGTGAGGCGACAGCGCTAACCACTACACCACCGTGCCGCCCTGATGTGGAATAGAATGGATTAGATTAGAGTGGAGTGGAATAGAATAACAGAATGGAGGGGAGTTGAGTGATATGGAATAGAATTGTGAGTGGAATTGATTGGAGTGGAGTGGGAAAGAATGGAGGTGATGTGGAATTAGAATGGAGTGGAATGGAATGGAGTCCTATAGAATAGAGTGGACATGGAGTGGAGTCGTATGGAATGGAGTAGAGATGGAACGGAACAGAATGGTGTGGATTGGAATGGAGTGATATAGAATAGAGTTGAGGTGGAATAGAATGGAGCAGAGTGATATGGAATGGAGCGGAGTGGAATAGAATTGAATGCCATTGTCATCACTGTAAAAGTACAGAATTGAATTGGAACTCTCCAGGTCGGCTCAACTGTGTTCTTTGTTACTGTAAATACGGATGTAAAGATGTTGCCTATAAGTGAAATGGTTATAAAAGGTGTGTGTGTGTGTGTAACGGCTGGTGTGTTGTTGCGTCCCTGTGACTACAGACTGGAGCCACTGGAACACTTTAAATTCCCCAGGCGTTTCTTCACCACGCTGCTGAAAAAATAAAATCCAGTACAGCGTGGACATGCTGGAATGTCTCCATGCTGCTGCAGCAGGTTTCATACACACCATGTAGAACTGGGATCCAACTCATGCTCATTTCCGGTTCCTACACACACACACACACACACACACACACACACACACACACACACACTCACTCTCGGTGCAGGAGTTCTCAAGTAGCCAGCTCGATCTAATTGAGTAGATCAGACAGCTTTAGATGAGCAGGCAGATTAGCAGTGCTCGTTTGCGGCATGGAGAGGCTCTCTGCAGTGCGCACACACACACACACACACACACACACGCACGCACGCACTGTGAGAGCTCAAAATGTCCAGACAGGGGGTCCAAGCAGGAGGACTTTGATCACAAAACTCATTTGCAGTCGGCTTATTTTTATGATCAAACACACAGCGATAGGTCAACAAAAACAAACTTATTGTAAATCTTAGTTATAAGGTGATGGGAATGTTAGCAGCATGGCCACGCCCATTCACAACACCTCGTGTAGGTCTTATCTTCCTGGAGCCCTTTCTGGTGGAGAAACTCTCTCTCTCTCTCTCTCTCTCTCTCTCTCTCTCTCCCCGGTCAGGTTCACTTCCTGCACCCGAGTTGATGGAGTCCAATCATGAGAGTTCACTGGAAACTTTCTGAGACACGTTCACTCCGATCACGGTCTTCTCACCTCGATAAAGGACGAGAGCAAGGAGGAAACACGGCAGGGGTCCGTTCAACACAAGGTTCTTTAACGAGAGAGAGAGACAAAGAAGGAAAGAGGGGGGAGACAAAGAAGGAAAGAGGGGGGAGACAAGGAAGGAGAGAGAGAGAGAAGGAAAGAGGGGAGAGACAAGGAAGGAAAGAGGGGGGAGACAAGGAAGGAGAGAGAGAAGGAAAGAGGGGAGAGACAAGGAAGGAGAGAGAGAGAAGGAAAGAGGGGAGAGACAAGGAAGGAGAGAGAGAGAAGGAAAGGGGGGAGAGACGAAGGGGAGAGAGAAGGAAAGGGGGAGAGACAAGGAAGGAGAGAGAGAAGGAAAGAGGGGAGAGACAAGGAAGGAGAGAGAGAAGGAAAGAGGGGAGAGACAAGGAAGGAGAGAGAGAGAAGGAAAGAGGGGAGAGACAAGGAAGGAGAGAGAGAGAAGGAAAGGGGGGAGAGACGAAGGGGAGAGAGAAGGAAAGGGGGAGAGACAAGGAAGGAGAGAGAGAAGGAAAGGGGGGAGAGACAAGGAAGGAGAGAGAGAGAGAAGGAAAGGGGGGAGAGACAAGGAAGGAGAGAGAGAGAGAAGGAAAGGGGGGAGAGACGAAGGGGAGAGAGAAGGAAAGGGGGGGAGAGATGAAAGGAAAGCAAGGGAGAAGGAAGGAAAGAGGGCGAGAAGGAAAGAAAGGGGAGAGAGAAGGAAGGAGAAGGAAAGAGGGAGAAGGAAGGAGAAGGAGAGACAGAAGGAAAGAAAGAGGGAGACACAAGGAAAGAGGGAGAAGGAAAGAGCGACACGAAGGAAAGAGGGAGAAGGAAAGACAGACACAGAAGGAAAGAGAAGGAGAGACAGAAGGAAAAAGAGGGAGAAGGAAGGAAAGAGAGAGAGAGAGACACAAAGAAGGAAGGAAAGAGAAGGAAGGAGAGGGAGAAGGAAAGAGGGAGAGAGACAGAAGGAAAGAGAGGGAGAAGGAAGGAAAGAGAGACAAAGAAGGAAAGGGGGAGAAGGAAGGAAAGAGAGGGAGAGACGAAGAAGGAGAGAGACAAAAAAGGAGAGAGAGGGAGAGACAAAGAAATAAGGAAAGAATGAGATGAAAGAAGGAAAGACGAGGAAAGAACGAATGAACCCTGACGTGTCCTCGGTTCAGTGTGTTTGTGCTCGTATTATCCGCCTGTAGCTTCAGTCTGCATCGAACGCTCTTCGGCGCTCCTGGCGTTAAAGGGGCGTGGCCATACGATCAAACAAACATCCTGCACAGATAAATCCAGAAATACAATAAAGTACACACTTATATTTTCTACAATAAATGAAATCTTGTTGGAGCGAGCGAGCGAGAGCGCGGAGAGTCAGCGCTGCCAAGTCTGTGCACAGGTGTCTTTAAATCCTGTGATTAAGAGGTGGGACGTGAACATCCTGCATCCTCACCATCTGCGGACTGAGTCACAGCTACTGAAATATCAGCAGCAAACAAACACGCGCGCTCGCAACTTCAGCGAAAGCCACACTGCGTGCACAGACACCCCCTCACACAGACACGAGAGTGTGTTTAATTGCGACCTGATGATTTAACCACTGTTTCCTGTGCGTTCGAGTTTGTTTGGCCGTGAGCCTGAGAGTGGAGCTCGCTCGCTCGCTAACGAGCCTGCTTCATCTGCAATTAAAATGTCAGGGTTTGTTAATGAATTAAAATAGGTGCTTAAGTTTAAAAAAAAGAGTGAGAGAGAGAGAGAGAGAGAGGCTGCACTTCACCTGAGCTCGTTTTTCAGCAAGTGTCAAAATTTTCATCTCCAAAGCCGAGGCGTTAGTTTCCATTCCTGGCGTGATCAAGATGAGGCGTGAATTACGCTCCTGTAGGCGGCGAGGGTGGTGGGGGAGAAGGGGGTGGAGATGCTGATAGAGGTACTGGAGGCGGATTGCTTATCATCGATGGCATCTCTCTCTAGCTCTCGCTCTCTCCTCCCTCGATCCATCGCTTTCTCACTCCTCCCTTTGATCGCTCGGATATTTGTCCTCCGTGAGGTAGAAGTTGCTAAGTGGAATCCGGAGCTGCTGGTGTTGCTGTTTCACACATTTCTGCTCTGCTCGTGCGGATTTCTGGACCTCCTCAGCACGTAGTTTTACTAATTCTGGCTCCTGACAAAAGTGAACCGAAATCTCACCTTGCGGAGAGTCTCGCTGCCGTGAACGAGCGTCTCTGAATCCCAGACCTCTGGTATGATCTCCAGGAACGTGGTGGGTCCATCTGGACCTGATAAAGTCTCTTTCCGCATGGCACTATGCCATCTCGGCTGAAGGAATCCAGGCGAAGTGCGCGGAGCACCATGGAGCGAGCGCCAGCCTCCACTCCTCCAGACTCTCAATGGGACTCCCAGGTACTCGACGGGGAAGAAGAGGGATCTGGATTTGTATCCGTCCTGAATCTCAGTGTAGGTTGATGCTCCTTGGTCCTATTTTTACCAGCTGTCAGCTGGTGCCCACATGTTCATGTTGTTGTTGTTGTTGGTTTTGTTTTGGTAAAACCCACGACACTCATCTTTTTCTTCTGTGGCTAAATCGAGAACAGTCCTGGATTAGGAATCGTTATGGGTACTTATGGTGACATCATCGCGTACTGCCAGGAGAGGAGAATAGAAAAGTGGAAAGAGAGAAAGAGAGAGGGAGAGTAAACGAGAGCCCGAGTGCCAGGTCTTGAGTCACCCTGCTTCACACCCACTAACGGAGGATTGGGAGCGGTGTCATGGCAACCATGTAGGAAGCTATCCATCATATGAGCTTTGTACAAAGTCTGTTCTCGGGTTTTTTTTTTGTGTGTGTGTGTGTGTGTGTGTGTGTGTGTGTGTGTTTGTTTCTCTCACCAGCCTGCAGGCCTCTCGTTTGACCCCTTGGCCCCTCCGCTGTGGTTCAGGGTGGCCGATCTTGAATCGGATCCAGGAATAAGTCTGATAAAGCAGGGCAGAGGCGTGATGTGTATGACGTGGGTGAAACTCAGGGCTTTGAGTTTGTTTGGCTCACCGCAGCGATCGGTACATTTTGAATTCTTTCCAAACCTGATCGTGCACCGAGGGAAAGCTGCGTCGGAGCGAAGGAGAGTGTGCAGCCTTCAGATTTTTTGCTCAGAGAGAAGCTCAGCTGCTGCATGTTACGGACGTGGATCACATATTAGACCTCGGATTTATCTGCCGCTTTATCCAGGGATTCCTCCAACTTCTTAACCAGCTAGCACTGAAATAAAGCGCGGAGATAAAAGGGCAGTGATATTACTTGTAAGTGCTTTTTGACACCTTTTGGACTAAAAGAATCACATCTTGTTCGAAGATTATCCGAGAACGATGTGGAGCTTTTCAGAAAATGCAAGTGTGTGACATCAAGGTTAACTTGTTTTACTTGCATAGCAAATATTCCAACACTTTTTTTTTTTTTTAAAATAAAAAGTGAAAATATTTAAAATGAAGATGAATTTATGTGGCGGCACGGTGGTGTAGTGGTTAGCGCTGTCGCCTCACAGCAAGAAGGTCCGGGTTCGAGCCCCGTGGCCGGCGAGAGCCTTTCTGTGTGGAGTTTGCATGTTCTCCCCGTGTCCGCGTGGGTTTCCTCCGGGTGCTCCGGTTTCCCCCACAGTCCAAAGACATGCAGGTTAGGTTAACTGGTGACTCTAAATTGAGCGTAGGTGTGAATGTGAGTGTGAATGGTTGTCTGTGTCTATGTGTCAGCCCTGTGATGACCTGGCGACTTGTCCAGGGTGTACCCCGCCTCTCGCCCGTAGTCAGCTGGGATAGGCTCCAGCTTGCCTGCGACCCTGTAGAAGGATAAAGCGGCTAGAGATGATGAGATGAGATGAGACTCTAAACATCGCTCTGAGATTATTTTATTTTTTTTAAACCTCGCCCGGGACGGAGTCCATTTTGTAAACGATATTACGGGAAACCGGCTGGATCAATCTTCAGGAAACTTTCAGTATAGATGGGCATTGGTCTCAAATAGACCCGCCAACATTTTGAGGGTCATCCGGTCATCAAAAAGGTCAAAATCGTTTTTGTTGTCTACTGCCTCATATAGAGGCGCTAGCCACTACATCATCGTGCCATAAGAATCTAACGATCACACAGTGTGCATACGCATACACGTGTTCCGATTAAAATGGCCGGTGAGTGTATACAATTCGGTTCACCATCTGAAATAAATGGACTAGACTAAAGAAACTGCTTTCAGACATGTTTATGCTTATTACAGAGGGAAAGTGCGTTCCACTGAGCTCTAGCGCCGGGCCGTTTCCGGGAAATAAGAGTTTGGGTCATGGCGACAGCGTGTGTGTCAGCCTCAGTTCGGAGGTTTCAGTTTTGAAAACTGTAAGAGGTCAGAGTAGAATAATATAAAGTGCAGACACTTGGTATACAGGTAGTCGTCGACTTACGGCTGCGTTTGGTTACGATTGACCGGTCTGGTCGTAAGTCGGCCTATGTTAAATGAACGTAATGATATTGTAATCATCTTAAAGTCTTATTTTATCAACATTTTCTTATTTCATTACCTTGGCTCATTATTTGGTTTAAGTCAAACACTGCATACAACACTGCGTACAGTACAATTCGTTTAATATGTGCAAAACAAAAAAAAAAAGGAAATACATGTGTGAAAACATTTTAGTTTGAAACATAGCAAAATACAAATGTAAAACATAGCAAAATACAAAACTTAGTGACCGCTGGCATCACTGGTGCTTGGCTGTGGGTCGTCTACGTCATCATCAGCTGTTGCAGCGCTCGGGCTGGCAGGAGCATTTGCTCGTTTCATAAACCAGGAGCTGGGGCGGAAACTGTATGACGGAGCGCGCGAGGGAGCGCGAGAAAGACTGCGCATGTGCCGGGAGCTGGGGCGGAAACTGTCGTACGCTCAGCTAGATCAGCTGGGAAACACTTGGCAGTCATAACCAGACGGTCGTAAAATCAATCGGTTGTAAGTCGCATAGGTCGTAAGTCGACGACTACCTGTATTTTACTTCTGTGATTTTTAAATTGTTCATTTTTGGATTACGCTTCGTTTTTTTGGCTACTGCCTCATACAGTAAATATACATGCTATATTTACTATATGGACATGGGATCAGAAAACTATTTTATTTATAAGCAGTAGCCACATGGACCCATAGGGGACCGAATTATTATTTTATTTATTTATTTTTTGCAATATCTTCCTTCATATTCATCATAAGTGCGACCAGGCGAGGTTTGTTTTGCCTGGCAACATCTCATCTCATTATCTCTAGCCGCTTTATCCTGTAGGGTCGCAGGCAAGCTGGAGCCTATCCCAGCTGACTACGGGCGAAAGGCGGGGTACACCCTGGACAAGTCGCCAGGTCATCACAGGGCTGACACATAGACACACACAACCATTCACACTCACATTCACACCTACGGTCAATTTAGAGTCACCAGTTAACCTAACCTGCATGTCTTTGGACTGTGGGGGAAACCGGAGCACCCGGAGGAAACCCACGCGGACACGGGGAGAACATGCAAACTCCGCACAGAAAGGCCCTCGCCGGCCACGGGGCTCGAACCCGGACCTTCTTGCTGTGAGGCGACAGCGCTAACCACTACACCACCGTGCCACCTGGCAACACCTTATGTTTTGTTATTTAGTTTATAGGGTTTATTGTTCCAGATTAAACCAGTAGAGAGCAATTCCAGCGTTATGGACGTGACACTTGAACTCAAAATGGCAACAAATGACCCAGTGCATGTTTTATTGTCTCCCAGTATTTAAACAGGTGTTGTATATTTTAAGGCTGTACCATACTGGAGAAGTGATAGAACAAGAACAATTCCCATAGTACATCTAGGGCATGCCAGAAAACGCCAATAAAAGATGCGTTATGGATGTGACAGAAAAAGTATCACTTTTCTTGGGTGACTGTACATTTTTATCAAACTCTGTGAAATTGTAAACCTAATGTCGAAATGGAGATATCCATTTGATAGAGGGGTCCAAGGTGAATATTAAAAAATCTTTGTTTAAAATATTTTGTATTTCATGCAGAGTTTCGGAAGGAAAAGTCAGCGTTATGGATGTGACGAAATTCCGTTATGGATGTGACGCGTCTGAAATAGACATGGCATATGTTTAGAAAATCAGCAATTTAACCACCATAACCCTTTGAAAAACTCTCTAAATATCAGCTAAAACTATCAAAGTTCTTAAATAATATTTAGGATGGCTATTGTTTTGCTGTTTTGTGGATTTTAGCATACATTTCTGTGGCTTGTGGCAATAATATAGAATTGTACATGATCAAAGTTGATTTTAGCTTGGGTTTTACATTATAAGAAAGAAAGACTGACAGTGACATATTAGGTTGGTTACAAATTGGTTCAACTTATTCACATCTGTAAAATACAGGCCTAGGTGATATCTCTGGGAGTGGTTTTGATGTATTACATGTTGCTTTATTTTTGCATGGTGAGGTTGACATTTACATGGAATTGCCCTAAACTTATTGTGCATGTTGCACTGGGTGTGTTGCCCTAGAAACAACTCCGTTTCATCATTTCGTAACTCAGACGAAATGCACACGTGTTAACGTAGCAAGTGTATCAGGATCGCTCGCAACAACATTAGTGGCAATGCTAAAATACGAAAGTCATTTTTTAGGACCAGGAATGCGAACGTATAGAATTGGAGGAAGTAGTATGTATGTGTGTTTAGCTAACATTAGCTACCTGTATATACAGAAATGGGATTAAGCCCAATGTGGTGGATTGCGTCCAAATGTGATCAGTGAGTCTCTGCTTGTTTAAGTTTCTAAGCTGAAATGTGGTGAACGTTGAGAACCGACTCACGAGTTTGCGTCAGTGTGTACATAATTTTTTTTTTTTCCTGAACTGTTCATTAGCACAAATGTTGAGTCGTGTGTTTGACTCTCCGCTGTGTGTATCATGTGAGGCGATGAGTTATGAGGATAAATGGAAATAAATCTTATAACGAAGCGCGCACACTGCTGGACGATAACATTAACGAAGGGACGTTTGCTGTTCGTCAATTCACGTTTGTAGCGCAAATTTTATAAAAGACAATGTGGAATAATGTTTGAGAAAAACAATCGAAACAAGTGGAGTTGTTTGGGAAGTGAAAGGGTCGACTGTTATGGACAGGGAGCTGAATCAAAAGATCTGACTCGGTGAAAAAGGAGCTGGAATTCCTGTCGCTCATCTGGAAGTGGCTTAGCAGTGAGCCGAGTCAAAGGCACACGCCGATGATGACGTATACTTGGAAGGAAAGGGTTTTTTTTTTTTGAGTAAAAAAAAAAAGGGAACCTTTTGGGAGCTAAAAGATTCGCTTCTTCTTTTTTCAGTGAGCTGAATCAAATGGAATTCCCAAGAAAAAATGACACCGAATTCCCATCACTAGTCGGAAACAAGTGGTTTAAAAAAAAAAAAAAAGTCGTTTGGAATCCAAAAGAGTTGACTCTGAGACAAATGATCTGATTCACCAATAAAAAAAAAATAAAATAGAGTCGAGACGCTATCACTAGTTTGGAAAGAATTTATAAGCGGCTCAGGAGTGGGAGGAGTCGGAGGTGCACACTGATGACATCGCATAGTTGGAAGGAACAAGCAATGATGAGCTGTTTGGGAGCCGAATGATTCGACTGTTCGAAACGAGTTGAATCGAATGATTTGACTCGTTGAAAAGAGCTAGAACTTCTATCACTAGTCTGGAAAGGATTTATTAACAGGTCAGGAGTGGGAGGAGTCCGAGGCGCACGCTGATGACATCAGAAAGTTGAAAGAACAAACCGTTTGTGATCCAGGCATGGTTTAATTCTCTTTTGCTGTGTGTTGCTTCTCAGGATGACGTGCCGGTGAAGGAGATCAGCATCACGCATCACGTTAAAGAGGGCTCGGAGAAGGCCGACCCCCAGCAGTTTGAGCTGCGCAAGGTCCTGGGTCAGGGCTCCTTCGGGAAGGTCAGTTGACCTTTTTTTTTTTCGGTGTGCGAGTGTGTATGTGTCATTGTGAGTTTTTGTTGTTCATGCACTCGAAGCCAATTAGCAGCGACACGAGGAAATAAAGGAAGGAAGCCAGACATCATGCTGGAGTGGAGAAGAATAATTCTCATCTTCCTGAAGGCAATCAGTGAAATTAGTCATGGAGACCTGTTAAGCCCTGGTTGCTATGGATACTCTCATTAACTCCTTAGTGTGGATGTTAGTTTTTTTTTATAAATAGAGCCTTGACCCTGCGTCTCTGTTTCACCTGCACAGGTGTTTCTGGTGAAGAAGACTACTGGGCCGGATGCAGGACAGCTCTACGCCATGAAGGTGCTCAAAAAAGCAACACTGAAAGGTAGGACAGGTTTCCACAGCGCAGAAGAATGACGTGTGTGAGAGAGAAAGTGTGCGAGTGGAAAAGAGGAAGCAGCTTTGAGTGTTTGTGCAAAACCGACCTCTGGTTCCCATGGTTTCGGCTGCTGCCCTGTGGTTGGCAACGTAAATAGTGTGTGTTTTCTCTGTTTTGTCTTTGACAGGATGTTTTGAGTGTATGCGTGAGTCATGATGCTGTATTCAGAAGGTCAGCTCAACATGTAATCACTGTAGTTTACATTTAAAAAAAAAAACCAACCTGTTCACTCCGAAGAGGTCCTTTTCGACTAATTTTAGTGTCATGCTCACTGCTCCACTATTGTCATGGCACAAGAGGGAGAAATTACTCATCAGAGCATCATGGACTTCAGCAGAAGCTCCACCTGGTGTCTAAAGGAGAACTGGAACAACTTTCAGAGTCTTCAGCGTGTTTATAGCTGCTCTGTCCACACGCGTCCCTGCGTTACAGCTTTAAGAGGGACAACGTTCGGCCTTTCGAGAAGATCTATCTCAGACCTGGGCATTTTACAGCCCGCGGGCCGCATCCGACCCTTTGGTTCATTCTGACCGACCCGCGTAAGGTTAATTAGAAATTACAAAATAAACGTATTTTCCAGGGCTTTGAACCGGTTCAAGGAACGAAAACGAAAACCGGGAACTTTTTCTATTTCACACGGAACAGAAACGAAACCAGAAACTTTATTATTTTTTTATGTTCCGGAACAGAAACGCTTATTAAAAATAATGGTAACCGGTTAATACCGGTTTTTATTTCGTTCCTCAAAGTTTCCGTAGCCTACAAATAAAGTCATTCTTCTCCTGCGCAAGTTTCTATGACCCGCTGGGGTTCACTTCCTGTGTGACGTTCGCTGACTGAATGGAGAGAGCGGGAGGGTGGACTACTATCACGTCTCCACATCTTAAATAAGAGGTAAATATTGCAGTCTATCGTTATTCAAAAACGTCAATTTCAAACACGATATCAATATATTTGTCCATGTTAATGAGAGGCTCGCGAACATTAAATGACGTTAACCTCTGTTAGCCTATCAGTGCATAGGGCCTGACTAGCCTTTGGTAACACACTAAACGAATTATCTTTCATTTTTGCCACTTTTTCTGTTTGTGTAGATGGGAAGACATACTGAGAATCCAAATCGCCAACATTTGAAATAATAATTGTTTTGAATTATTTCTTGTCTTATTTAATGAAGGTTGTAATAGAATTAAGGCCTCTGTGTGCTCGTGCGACAAGGCTTTCGCAGATAGCTTTTCGCAGACAGTTGTAATTTATTGTTGAGCGGGGATAATAGGCGTGCGCGATGTTATTCACCGGCACAACGCAAGGGGTCGCGAAGTCGTTAGGAGTAGTTGGTGGGTGTGGTTAGTGGAGTGTTTATCCTCCGGTTACTTATAATGACTAGAACTTTTTTTTTTTTATAATGACTAGAACTGGAGTCGTATAGATGTCCGTACTTCCTCACTTCCTCAATCAACCGCTCTTCGTGCTGTTCCATCTTCGCTCGTGTTTTTAAAAATGCCGGTCGTGAAAACAAACCAAACCGGGAAAGTAGGGAAGCGGAAGTGCGTGTACAGCGGATGTAGAGTGGACCAATCAGAGCCCTCTTGTCTGCGGCGCTGTCTGCGAGGCTTCTGCGGTGGTCACAATTTTTGGGAGGTGCGCGCAGAGCGTCTGTGAAGGTGGAGGGGTTACGCAGACACTGTCTGCGACGCTATCTGCGAGGACTGGGTTGTCAGCATAAATTGGCCTTTAGCCTACATTTGGCTTAAGCTGGATGAGACAGAGACATAATTTTATAGCCAGTTGTTAAACAGCTGACAGGGAACGTAATTAACCGTTCCGGGAACGAAATTTTTTTTGTTCTAACCGGTTCGGGAACGTCTATTTAATGGTGGAACCCAAAACCGGAAACGTTAAAATTCCGTTTCTGTTCGGAACGAACCAATAGGAAAAAAATTCTGGTTCAAAGCCCTGGTATTTTCTAATTTTACCTCATGCATGGACTGAATGTGCATTGCTTTTATTTAGAAGTTGTGTTCAACAAAAACGCAATGCACGCGACATGAACATGACATGAAATCCCACGAAACCTAATCCCGCGATAACTACTTCCGTAATTTGTCCAGACCAACCACAAACTTGTACGTCATCCTTCAAACGGTCCAGCCAATCACGTAGTGTGACGTCACCAGCAGGCGCCGGAGCCGATCTGATACCTACACCGAATCAACACGGCATCATTATTATAATATGATGTATCTTGCTTGATATTTGGAGTAGAAAGACAATATTGTGATGTCTTTATTGTGTTTTGGGGTGAATGTGACTGGGGAAAAAAATGGTACAAACGTTCACATTTTGTTAATCATTGTTTTGGGAAATTTGATTGAATAAATGACACATTTTTTGTAAGGCAACCTCGTTTCTTCCATACTCTTACCAGTCTTAGCAGCTTGTAAAAACAATGATATTTATTGCTTTATATAAAGAAATACAATTAATATTATGCAGAATTTAGTTCAGCCTTTTGGTCCGGCCCTCCACAAAATTTTCTCTTTCTCATGTGGCGCCATGGAAAAAATAATTGCCCACCCCTGATCTGTCTGCTCATGTCGATGGAATAAGTTCATCATGCTTGATGTGTTTTGCCTCTGCATCTCGTGTAGGTTTGGAGACGAATAATCAAGTCACAAGTCACAGCAGGGATGCAGAAGTGAATTATTTGAAGCTGTAGGATGTAAGGTTCAGGAACGTTTCCACTGTATCCATTCAGGTACATTGGAAAGAGTGGAGGAATTCAAGTACCTTGGTGTGGACTTTTCAAACGACACGTCTTGTTCTGTTCACGCTGAAAACCAGATCAGCAAAATTAATAAACGCGTTGGCTTTCTGAAGCGAATTAAACGTCTTTTACCTGAATTCGCTAGATTGTTGTACTTGAATAGCTTCGCTGTACCGCTCTTTGATTGATGATGGTGATCTTGTGTGGGGAGATAAAGACAACATCACGCTGATGCAGTCACTTCAAATTCTGCACAACAAAGCCGCCGAGATCGTCTTGGATCATCCGCTACAGTCCTCAGCAACTGACGCGCGTAAGGAATTCAAGTGGAGAGATCTCACTCAACGCACACGCGATCACTGATGTCGGCACATCAAGTGTAAGAGGCTTGGAGTACTCGAGTCCGACTCGTGCCCTAATTTTAAGGACTTGTGACGTGACTTGAGCACTGATGACTCAGACTTGTGCATTAACTGCATTCAGAATCGTAAATTAGAGACGAGGACTCGGATTTTTTTTTTTTTTTTGTAACATGCCATAATAATTTGGTATAAGAGATTTATATCTGCATTAATTTTTGTACTAATTTCATGTCGGAATGTCATATCTGCGCGCCTTGGCGCGTGCATCAGTTAGACTCTCCAGACAGCGCATGCGCCAAGCGGACTCTCTCGCACGCCGTAAACGACTCGCAACTGCACAGGATTAAGGCGCAGCACCCACGTGCAATGAACCGGTGCTACAGGTGCTCTAGCCCCTGCCCCTTTTCTGTTTGCTGTCCAAAGTGCCCTTTTCATAGGGACTGTTTTGTTGTTTTTTTTAATATTTGTAAAAGATAAGTTAGCTCCAACATCAATATTCTCTACAATTTGACAATAATATGTGAAATTATAGATTTATAAAATAACGTTTTTCTATGTAAACGCGGGCATCAACCCGTGACGTCATGCATTCAGTGAGCCTCCGTGCAGAAAGCGCATGCAGGCGGTTGGCAGTGGGAGACAGTGCGAGGAACGGCATGGTAAGGATATGATACGGACTAAGCTCTTTAACGTGATGCTCCGTTACGTAGCTCCGTATTGGTGCTACGTTACAAGTTGTGGATGTTATACAGTCTGACAGCAGTAGGTATGAATGACCTGCAGTATCTCTCCTTCTTACACCGTGGGTGTAGCAGTCTACTACTAAACGAGCTGCTTAAAGGAACAGTCCACCGTACTTCCATAATGAAATATGCTCTTATCTGAATTGAGACGAGCTGCTCCGTACCTCTCCGAGCTTTGCGCAACCTCCCAGTCAGTCAGACGCGCTGTCACTCCTGTTAGCAATGTAGCTAGGCTCAGCATGGCCAACGGTATTTTTTGGGGCTGTAGTTAGGTGCGACCAAACTCTTCCGCGTTTTTCCTGTTTACATAGGTTTATATGACCAGTGATATGAAACAAGTTCAGTTACACAAATTGAAACGTAGCGATTTTCTATGCTATGGAAAGTCCGCACTATAATGACAGGCGTACTAACACCTTCTGCACGCTTCGACAGCGCATTGATACGGAGCTCAGATATCAGATATAGTTGACTAAGCTGAATGAACGTGGTTCTGACACAAGACATGGAAGCGGGTGTCGTCTACCAACCACAAAAAGGAACTGGGGACAACAAAGGCCATCGGCTCAAGCTATCAAAGCATGGAACAATCTCACTGACGATATTAAACAGCGCTCTAAGATTTCCCGGTTTAAATCTAAAATCTTTTAAAGTCTTTCAACGATTCAAATTTTTGCATTCTTACATTATTATAATGTTCAGTTTTTATCATCCATCCATCCATTATCCATAACCGCTCATCCTGTGCAAGTTATCAGTTTGTTTCAGCTAGTTTAAATATTTTGCTTTTAAACTTTTCTCAATCTTGTAGCATGTAATCAGTTTTTACAGGACCTTCTTGAAAATCATTTTGGTGAAGAAGCATCCTGTTTAAATAAATAAATGGAAGTTTGGACGTCTTTGGTTGAGATTTGTTTTTTCCGTTATGTTTAGAGAACAAGAAACGTCTTGAATAATTCTTGAAGGCTTTTCTACGATACACGATGCGTAGCAGTGAAACCTACTTATTGATCATGAAATGAAAATTTATGTTAAAAATCACGTCCCATTGATCTGGTGTTAGTTTTTTTTTTTTTTTTACCCGTGCGTGTGGAAGGAGGTGAAGGCACCACATGAGCCGCAGCACCGATCTGCTTGATTGAGTTTTTATCCCTCGCTGGCTGAAAGGCCCGAAGGGGGATCATGTCGTGGCGATGTCTGTCTGTCTGTCCGTCCCGGGAAGGGTGCTCACCTTCCGAAATCAACTCCTCTCACAATTTTTGGAGGAATTTCACCAAACATGGCAGGATTCTTTGTGTGATGTCGGTAATACGCATATTGCAACTGCGTTAAATTGGGTCACATTTTCCCAGAGTTACAGCGCTCGATTAACACAATTATACTTTGACAATTTCATAAGAGCGTGTTTTTCTTCTGAAATCAACTCCTCTTGCAATCTTTGGAGGAATTCCACCAAACTTGGCAAAAGGCTTTGTTATATGTCGGTAGTACGCATGTTGTTATTTTGTTCAACTCGGTCGCGTTTTACCAGAGTTCCAGCCCTTGATTAACAGCCTTGTACTTTCACAATTTCATAAAGGTGTGTTTTCCTTCTGACATCGACTCCTCTCGCAATTTTTAGACGAATTTCTGGAAGCTTGGCAAAAGGCCTTGTTATATGACGGTAATACGCAGATTGCGATTTAATTTCGTTTGTGAAAAATTTTCCCAAGTTTTGACCCTTGATTAAATAACTTGTACTTTTCACGAGGGTGGACGTTCTTCTGAAATCAACTCCTCTCACAATTTGTGGAGGGATTTCAGCAAACTTGGCACAAGGTTTTGTTATATGACCGTTATACGCAGATTGAAATTTAGTTTAATTTGGGCAAATTTTCCCAGAGTTATGCGCTTGATTATTAACGAACTTGTACTTTGGCAATTTCATCAAGGTGCGCTTGCTTTGGGCAATTCCATGTAAATGTCAACCTCACCATGCAAAAATAAAGCAACATGTAATACATCAAAACCACTCCCAGAGATATCACCTAGGCCTGTATTTTACAGATGTGAATAAGTTGAACCAATTTGTAACCAACCTAATGTGTCACTGTCAGTCTTTCTTTCTTATAATGTAAAACCCAAGCTAAAATCAACTTTCATCATGTACAATTCTATATTCTTGCCACAAGCCACAGAAATGTATGCTAAAATCCACAAAACAGCAAAACAATAGCCATCCTAAATATTATTTAAGAACTTTGATAGGGGCGGCACAGTGGTGTAGTGGTTAGCGCTGTTGCCTCACAGCAAGAAGGTCCTGGGTTCGAGCCCCAGGGCCGGCGAGGGCCTTTCTGTGCGGAGTTTGCATGTTCTCCCCGTGTCCGCGTGGGTTTCCTCCGGGTGCTCCGGTTTCCCCCACAGTCCAAAGACATGCAGGTTAGGTTAACTGGTGACTCTAAATTGAGCGTAGGTGTGAATGTGAGTGTGAATGGTTGTCTGTGTCTATGTGTCAGCCCTGTGATGACCTGGCAACTTGTCCAGGGTGTACCCCGCCTTTCGCCCGTAGTCAGCTGGGATAGGCTCCAGCTTGCCTGCGACCCTGTAGAACAGGATAAAGCGGCTAGAGATAATGAGATGAGATGAGAACTTTGATAGTTTTAGCTGATATTTAGAGTTTTTCAAAGGGTTATGGTGGTTAAATTGCTGATTTTCTAAACATACGCCATGTCTATTTCAGTTCTGAAATCAACTTCCCTCACAATTTTTGGAGGAATTTCATGAAACTTGGCAGAATTCTTTGTTACATGTCGGTAATACACGTATTGTAATTTTGTTCAATTCAGTCACATTTTACCAGAGTTATGGCCAGCGGGGGATATTGTGCTCTCGGCGCACTCTTGTTTACAGTTGAACTCAAAATTATTAGCCCCCCTTAAATTTTGCAACATTTTCCCAAATATCCTCCAAATGTTTAAAGCATTGATAAAAATTGATATACACAAACAATCACCAGTACTATTCAGATGTTTGTGGTGCATTTTGGAATATGAAATTAGTTTTAGGCTGTCTTTATATGAAATATGGTAAAAATGAGTTGGTCAAAAATATTAGCCCCCATGTGGATTCTTGCTTTTAAAACACAGTTAATTAACCAATCAGCTTTTAAACAACACCTGTGCAATCAATTGGCTTCCTAGCAACACCTGTAGTCAATTGGCTCCATTCGACAGTTTAAAAGGACTCCAAGGAACAGGGCATTTGAATGAATGAGGAGGATTACTATTTGTCACAATGCCGAAGACTAAAGAAATAAGTCTTGAACTCCGACAAAAGATTGTGGAGGCTCATGACAAGGGCCAAGGCTACACTGCCATTTCGAAGAGGTTTACAGTCTCCAGAACTGCAGTTCGGTGCATCATTGCCAAGTACAAGGAGACAAATTCGGTCAAGAACAAACCTGGTCGTGGACGCAAGTGTAAGATCTCAAGAACTCTGGAAAGAAAAATTGTCAGAGATGTCCGTAAAGAGCCCCGTACACCTGCAAAGGAAATTGTTGCTGACCTGGCCTCTTCTGGAGTTTGTGTGTCAAGGCACACTGTTGTGAGGGCTCTTCATCGGAATGGGCTTCGGGGCTATCGTCCCAGAAGAACCCCCTTACTAAAACATCGTCACATCAAAGCCCGACTAAAGTTTGCCCGTGAGTACTTGAAGAAGAAAGATGAGTTTTGGAAGTCTGTGCTTTGGTCAGATGAGACGAAATTGGAGCTGTTTGGGCATATGGACATTGCCTATGTATGGCGAAGAAAGGGAGAGGCCTTCAACCCTGTGAACACAGTTCCCACAGTTAAACATGGTGGTGGCAGCATCATGCTGTGGGGCTGTTTTGCAGCCTCAGGTACAGGCAGTCTGGTTTGGGTGCATGGCACCATGAAAAAGGAAGATTACCTAAAAATACTGAAGGAAAACATGCAGAAGTCTGCTCTCACTTTGCGCTTAGGTCGTCGTTGGGTCTTCCAGCAAGATAACGACCCAAAGCATACATCTAAAATAGTCCAGCAATACTTCAAGGATACCAAGACCAACGTCATACAGTGGCCTGCACAGAGCCCAGATCTCAATCCAATAGAAAACCTGTGGCAAGTGCTGAAAAAGAACGTCCATGCACGAAAACCATCCAATTTGGGCCAGTTGGAACAGTTTGCAATGGAGGAATGGGCCAAAATTCCTCAGGAGACCTGTGCCAACCTAGTGAAAAACTATTCCAAGAGGTTGTTGTCAGTTGTGGGTCAAAAAGGGTACACAATTGACTACTAATGGTCAGGGGGCTAATAATTTTGAACATCTCACTTTTGCTGTTTTTGGTTGAAACTCAGTGTGATAATAAGATATCGTAATGAAACTTGTTGGACAATGTCTTCATAGTGCATTTATTTCAAGAATAAAAACATTTGTTGTCAATGGTCATTTTCATGGAGAAATCAAGAATTATGTTCAATTCCACAAGGGGGGCTAATAATTTTGAGTTCAACTGTACCTCCTGACATTAAACATACCAAAGAGCAAGACCTTAAAAACCTAAAACACTCACTACTTCTCTGCTGAAAGTTGTGTCCGTGCTCTCGGAGAGGAACGTCAGTTCTCTGATTCTGTCCCTCTGCTCTGCATGTTCTTTTCTCTCCTTTATTTAATTAGTCATCCTGTGCCATCTGTGTTGTTCTGAGTTTGCCAGAAAGCAAAGGCTCTTGAAGGGTGTGCAGTTATTTCGAGGTGGTTTAGTGGAAAAGCTCAGCTCTGTGTGTGTTTTCAGTCCGTGATCGTGTCAGGACTAAGATGGAGCGAGACATCCTGGTGGAGGTGAATCACCCGTTCATCGTTAAGCTGCACTACGGTGAGTCTCGACCAGTCGGCGTGATCAGTGCTTCTCGTTCCACCGCCCGACTCGGTCTTATGAACTTATTAAACATCTCATGTTCTCTCCCTCTGAAAATCCATCCATCACCAGCATTCCAGACAGAAGGAAAGCTTTATCTGATTCTCGACTTCCTGAGAGGAGGAGATCTCTTCACGCGTCTGTCCAAAGAGGTAAAATAGTCAGAGGATGTATACGCAAGTTTGGTTTTCTTCCTCATTTTGTGCCCTTTTTTTTTTTTCATGTAACTATCCACGTTGCATTTTCAGGTGATGTTCACAGAGGAGGATGTGAAGTTTTACCTGGCGGAACTGGCTTTAGCACTGGACCATCTGCACGGCCTGGGAATCATCTACCGAGACCTCAAACCAGAGAAGTAAATAACCGCGTTCTAGTTCACACGCACAGCGCACTAAAACAAAGAGCCGAGCTTCACTGCTGAAACCCGGCACTCTCATCGTGTGCGTGCGTGTGAGAGACGCTTCTGCGTATTGTTGTGCCACATTCTACAAAATATATGTACAGAGTACACGAACACACCACGCACGCAAAACACTGTGGAAGTGTCACAACTTCACGCTTTTCTAGCACTGTGTGTACCTTGCCATGGAAACGCCTCGGTCTCTCATTCTGCAGTCGGTACTTATTTATGAATGTATATACTATTGACTTTTTTTTCTTCTCTTTTAAAGTGCTGATGACACGTTTTTGACATCTTTGGCGATGTTTTATAACATAAAAAGTAATTCCCGATGATCCATATATTAATTCACGAAGGCGCCTGTTTTACAAGTTATGATAAAAAACGCGGCTATTTGGGCAAATCTGACGGGGCTGCAGCACCCAGGAGACGAAAGAGGAGGAGGAGCTATATGACGTCAGCGAAAGAACCTTCCTCCTAACTTACCAGTTTGTTGTTGATGCGGCAGGTGTTCAGTTTATCATTATTAGTATTTTTATTAGGCATTATTATACATTATTTTATATATACAGGGTGCGATTTGTCAAAAAAACAGAAGGGGGGGATGGTTTTTTTTTATCATGAAACGTCACAAAATTAAGGTAACAATAGGCTAACAGCTCAATAACATCCGATGATATCAAATGAATAACACTAAATGAAAACGAACACTAAACCAGAGATAGTAAATTCATCTTCCTATCTCTCTGACTAAATACACGAACACTAACACAACAAAGTTCGCATTGCTTGTCGCGTTGCTGTGATGTTTCTCTCCCTCCGGATTAAATGGACAGTGACTCGAAAATCACTAAAATACATGAATACTAAATGAACAGTTTGCTCTGATGGCGCAGTTCACATTGTGCCCAGCTTTCCGATTTAATTTCTCATTTTTATACTTCCTGTTTCATGGACTGTAACGGATTTGCTTATTTAGTAATTTTAATACAGAAGAAGAAGAGAGGGTCCCATATACGATTCGTACATTGGGGGAGTGCCTGTTAGAGAGCGCACTTGTCCTGGGCCATCGGCATAGTGAGGTAGGGTGGCCAGTTCCTTTCCTCGCCGCCTTACTTCCCCCAGTGTTTCCACCAGGTCCCCATTCACTGCTGGGTGGACAGGGAGCGAGCCCCAGATCCCCGTCGAGCCGAGGCTCGAACTGGAGACCGTTCGCTTAGTGGTCAAGCGCTCTAACAACTTGGCCACTTCGCCTCCTTTAATACAGAATTTACTTTGAAATTATAATCAGACACTCCAACGTCCCCCCTAAAAAAAAAATCGGCCGTGAAAAAGGCGGCATCCGCCAAAAGGCGCGCTGTTTGCATCCCTGCATAGAACGCAAAGATATTGTTATTATCTACAATGTATCTATTTGCTGGGGACGTTCGTGAACATCAAAGCTGCCACTTCGGGTCATTTTGAAAGTGAGTGCAATGTAGACCATAGAAAACTGTGTCACAACATGCCTGTCATGTCAACTTTTTTTTTGGTTTGTTTGTTTTATTGACGGGGTTGTACCCGAGGATTTTTTTTCAGCAGAGATAAAAACCAGAGGGGGGGATGATCCCCACCATCCCCCCAGCAAATCGCACCCAGTATGTGTGTATATATATATTAGTTATGCCTTCGCGTTGTGTTGCCGGCTTTTGCTCCAAAACCCACAAGGATGGGGTAAGTTTATTCAAATTTCCCAGAGATCCCGAGCTGCATGCGAAGTGGGTGAAGCAAGTCAGGCGCACTCGTGACAAGTGGGAGCCCTCACCAACATCCGTCCTGTGCTCTGAACACTTCGATTTGGATTGTTTTGACACCCTTCCCAGCTTAAAAGAATCTCTTGGGTGTGCAGTTCAGCACAAACGTGTGCTGCTACCATCAGCAGTGCCTACAGTATTCCGGAGGGGGTCTACTAGTAGCTATGCCGGATCCAGCAGTCGCCTGGGACAAGGCGACTCCTCCAAAGACAGTCCTCCTGTCAGAACATGTGTTGAGAAACGACATAAGATAAAGGTACGTAGAGCTATAGAGTGCTCCGACATGATGCTAAAAATAGTAACACTGCAGTCTGCACGGCCATCTTGGAAGTGACTCGCTCCGGAGCGCTCATAGAGTACACATCATAGAGTACACATTCATGATAATCATAAATGTAATCATAAAGTCGGCGTGATATCAGTCATGTATTTGCTTGTGAAAGCTTGCGGCTTTCATGTAACTGCCGCCTAGCAACGAGAGGCAAAGGGTAAAGAGGGTAGGCTATCATAGATTCTATTCGGAAGAGATCAACACATGATTGCTTAAAAATGAGGTATTTTAACAATTTGCATCTGTTTTGTGATTATCGTGACACTTGTGTGTTATATAGAACTGTATGTCTTATCAGCACATCGAGGATCTTCCACCGGAGGCTTTAGCAAGTACTCGTAGCAACACTACACTTTACCCTTTGCCATGCGTTGTTAGGGAACGGTAGCAAGTACCCCGATGACCGACTTCAAGAATGTGTAGAAAAAATTTAGAAATTATACTTTCCAAAAGTCATTTGAGCTGAGTGTATTGCATTTCCATTTATATTGTAGGTTCTTGCTGATGTTTTTGTGGAGTATAACGCAGCTGCTGAATCAGAAGCTGCAGAGTTTGTATGTACTAGTTGTGAACATTCACATTATTATCAATCTCATTTATTTAAAATCAGATAAAATCATGCCATCATGATCACTGCTTAAAGTACCAGTATTTGGTTGTTCTTTTGTTCAGAGGAAGGGCTAGCACTCAAGAGTTCACCGGCGTTTTCATGCGCCATTTCCATTGAGTAGAACAGCCAGTGAACCGCAGCGTGTTCTTCCGCTGACGTCACAACATGGCCGCGAGCCACGGACCCAGTTTTCTTGCGCTGTGCAATTAAAAGTTGGATATTCGCGTAACTACTTCTTTTCACTTAATTATAACAGAAATCTAACACGTTTGCCATGTTGTATAGTTTATTTAAGAAATTGCATAGAGTCATGTTCGTGTCATCAGCACTTTAAATAATAGGTTGTTTCAGTTGCACGCAAATTTTATTCTGCATCGTAGAGTCTGCGCTAAATAAGTTACGGCTCCTTCAAGGAGGAATAACCTGTTAAAGCCGTTTGTTTCCCGAACGACTTTCTGACGTTTACGTTTGTGTGATTTCAGCATCCTCCTGGACGAGGACGGCCACATTAAGCTGACAGGTGGGTAATTCCAGATCTCCCCCCTGTCCTCCTCAGCACCACGCCCGAAAAGACTTAGAACTATCAAGTAGTTTGGTGTTTTTTCTTTAATAACAAAACACCTAAAGGTATTCTACAGTTATTGACCTGTGGCTCAGAAAAGCATTAAAGCAGCAGTTTGTCTAATTTTTCCTCATAAACTTGATAAACCATCACTTTTCTTTTTGCCAAACGAACCCAAACCCTCAGTCAGAACTGCACATGCGTTACAAGTTGCCTTTAAAGGAAAAGGGGTCGAGCTGAAGCACTGTGCTTGAGCTGTGGGCGGGGCTAATTTCTGGGAATAGCGTGAACAAGCACAACACGAGGAAACGAGTGCAAAACAATACTACGAACTCGCAGTTCTTGTAATGTTCTTTCAGCGTATATAACAGTTATTCCATAAAATCGAGTCACACATGAGCTGATAGCCAACGAGGCGCGTAGCACCGAGTCAGCTATAAGCCAATGTATAATGAGATTGAGTGGAATAACTGTTTTATTCTATCCACATTCACTGGGTTTTGAGAAACGGAGCATTTGTATTTTTTGCAAATTTGATAAATAACTTTTATACAAAACATGCGACAAAATCATTTCCGCTTAGAATGTAAATGACAGGAGCAATTTGTGAAAAATATGAATATGATGATTCTTGAAAAATACTTTTTATTCCTTTTTTTTGGGGGGGGTTGTTTTTGAGTAGAGTTTTTATTTCGTTCTCGGTTGGTTCAGCAACACGCTCCGCCATTTTGTTTTTCTCTACTTACAATATATGAGCTGATAGCCTAGTAGTAGAGTAGCCAATCAGAGTGCACGATTGCTCATATCCGGTGAATGTGGATAGAATATATGGATGTGATTTCATCTCATTATCTCTAGCCGCTTTATCCTGCGGGGTACACCCTGGACAAGTCGCCAGGTCATCACAGGGCTGACACATAGACACAGACAACCATTCACACTCACATTCACACCTACGGTCAACTTAGAGTCACCAGTTAACCTAACCTGCATGTCTTTGGACTGTGGGGGAAACCGGAGCACCCGGAGGAAACCCACGCGGACACGGGGAGAACATGCAAACTCCGCACAGAAAGGCCCTCGCCGGCCACGGGGCTCGAACCCGGACCTTCTTGCTGTGAGGCGACAGCGCTAACCGCGACAGCGCTAACCACTACACCACCGTGCCGCCCCTGGATGTGATATTATTATTATTATTATTATTATTTCAAAACCCTTTAAAATTATTTGCATTACATAGTCCATGTCCCACCATTTTATTTTTCAATTTGTCTTAAATCTCTGGTGTCCTTTTTTTATTTCAACTCAGTTATAAATATTAATTAAAGATGTACAGTTTCACAAAAAATGGAACTTAACATCTTCCATATTAGGATTAGGTCCTCGTTGTGTATCCAGGACTCTTACTGTGTTACTGTGCGTGTTTTAGACTTCGGCCTCAGTAAGGAGTCAATCGATCACGAGAACAAGGCCTACTCATTCTGCGGGACGGTGGAGTACATGGCTCCCGAGGTGGTGAACCGGCGAGGCCACACCCACAGCGCAGACTGGTGGTCGTACGGCGTACTCATGGTGAGCTGAATGACTTCCACGAGTTCATCGTTGCTTTGCGTGTCTGTTACATGACGCAAACACAACACGCTGTTCACCAGCGAGGGGTTTGTTTTCTGTCTGCAGTTTGAGATGTTAACCGGGACGCTTCCCTTCCAAGGCAAGGACCGCAAAGAGACCATGACCATGATCCTGAAGTGAGTGCTGGGAATGAACATCAGCCCGTGTTGTGTGCAGTATGCAGTCTCGGTTAAAGTAGTAAATGTCGCGTTCCAGAAATAGACATGTGAGATGGTTGGAATGTTGGCAGTGAAATATTTTCAGTTCAACATGTTATTAAAATCTGGCTCACTAATGAGCAGCACTTTATCCTCCATGTTTTTGGTGTTTTTTTTTTTCCCTCCCCTGCTTTCCACACCCCTAAAAATCAGCAGGCAACCTGATTGGTTGAGAGGTCAAATAGTCACGCTGTCCTTTTCCTATTTCAGTTTTTAGAAGCTCCACCATGACCAAAAGAAAAAAGAACCTTTTTTTTTTTTTTTTAAATATAAACAAAGTGACAGTTTCATAAAATACCCGCTGGCAGTGAAGTGTGCAAGAATCCATGCGCTTATCAGAATATGAAATCCACTAATGGAGGACGTGGTCATCCTTCAGTCCCAGTGCTCCAACACTTCACCTTCTATAAACACCAAAGGTTGGGTTGGATCACAGTGAGTAATGCTGCTCAAAGTGGATTGAATGAAGTGCCCCAGGCTTGGGCAGATGATTGGGATAAGCTGAAGTAGCGGAGTGAATGGAGCAGGGATGAAGGCTCGAGAAGCTCAAAAGAGCACGGAGACTTCCGTATAACAAAGAGCACCTTCAGTGGAATGCCGATTACCCCATGTCCATGACAAATCGACTCATTTTCGTTGTTGAAATGCATTTTGGGGATGGATAAAATCAACAATGGTGTTAGTTTGTATAAGCCGTAGATACGACGTATGTGAACTTTGGGTCATTTGTTCCTCCATCAGCTGTTTTATTTCCTTTCTCGTACTTCACCCTGAGTGTTCTGAATGATTAGCCGGAAACCTGGCACTCGAGACAGCAGAGGCACGCTCAAATTTTAACATCATGTTAATGATTTCTCACACATTTCTACACCCAGTATGTTTATAACAAAAGTAGACAATGTTCCACTAACTGCAGTCCACATAAACCAGACATGTGTCTCGTGTTGCTGTTATATCTCATTCCATCACATCCATCCATCCATCCATTTCATCTGTCATGTCTGTTCGTCTCATTTATCATCCATCATCTCATCATGTCTTTCCCATCCATTCAACAGTCCATAAATTCATCTATCCATCCATTTGGACAATCCCATCTTATCTATCCCATATATTTATTCACCCATCCATCTAGCTGTCCATCTCCTTTATCATTCCATCCATCCTGTCCCATTTATCTATCCACTAGCATCCATCCTCCCCATCCATCCATTAAATCCATCCACCATTTTTTCTGTATTTATCTATCCCATACACTCATCCATTCATCTGGTTCAATCACATTGGTCATATCATTTATCCATGCAGCTCATTCACTAATTATCCATCCATTAAATCCATCCATCCAGTCTCATAACATCATTTCCATCTATCGATCCATCATCCATCTATCCATCCAGTCTCATCATTTCCATCCATCCATCGAGTCTCATATTTCCATCCATCCATCCAGTCTCATAACATCATTTCCATCCATCCAACCAGTCTCATATCATTTCCTTCCATCCATCCATCCATCCATCCATCCATCCATCCAGTCTCATAACATCATTTCCATCTATCGATCCATCCATCCATCCATCTATCCATCCAGTCTCATCATTTCCATCCATCCATCCATCCATCCATCCATCCATCCATCCATCCATCCATCCATCCATCCAGTCTCATAACATCATTTCCATCCATCCATCAATCCATCCATCCATCCAGTCTCATAACATCACATCCATCCATCCAGTCTCATAACATATCCATCCATCCATCCATCCATCCATCCATCCTCATATCATTTCCATCCAGTCTCATAACATCATTTCCTTTCATCCATCCATCCATCCATCCATCCATCCATCCATCCAGTCTCATAACATCATTTCCATCCAGTCTCATAACATCATTTCCATCCATCCATCCATCCATCCAGTCTCATAATATCATATCCATCCATCCATCCATCCATCCATCCATCCATCCAGTCTCATAACATCATTTCCATCCATCCAACCAGTCTCATATCATTTCCATCCATCCATCCATCCATCCATCCATCCAGTCTCATAACATCATTTCCATCTATCGATCCATCCATCCATCCATCCATCCATCTATCCATCCAGTCTCATCATTTCCATCCATCCATCCATCCAGTCTCATAACATCATTTCCATCCATCCATCAATCCATCCATCCATCCAGTCTCATAACATCACATCCATCCATCCAGTCTCATAACATATCCATCCATCCATCCATCCATCCATCCTCATATCATTTCCATCCAGTCTCATAACATCATTTCCTTTCATCCATCCATCCATCCATCCATCCATCCATCCAGTCTCATAACATCATTTCCATCCAGTCTCATAACATCATTTCCATCCATCCATCCAGTCTCATAATATCATTTCCATCCATCCATCCATCCATCCATCCATCCATCCATCCATCCATCCAGTCTCATAACATCATTTCCATCCAGTCTCATAATATCATTTCCATCCATCCATCCATCCATCCATCCATCCATATAACATCATTTCCATCCATCCATCCTTCCATCCATCCATCCATCCATCCATCCATCCATCCATCCATCCATCCAGTCTCATAACATCATTTCCATCCATCTATCCTATGCGTATATCCAGCTCAATCATTCAACTCATTTGTCCATCCTTCCACATCCCATACTCTCATCCTTCCATGCATTATCCATCACATCCACCCCATCCCATTTATGTATCTACGCAACCCATCCATTAACCTTCCTTCCCCATCAAATCCATCCAATCATCCATTTTTCCATCTCATCACATTATCCAGTGAACTCATTCATCAATCCTTCCATGTCAATCTATTCAGTTTTGTTCAAATCCCCCCATCTCATCCATACATTAATAAACAGGCATTAGGTGCGATGTTGCTATTTTGGATTTAATATTTGTATTATTTCCTTTATTCTTCCTAATGTACTTTGTTCTGACTGCTCTCCTGCTGTAGGGCGAAGCTGGGAATGCCTCAGTTCCTCAGCTTGGAGGCTCAGAGTCTCCTCCGAAACTTGTTTAAACGAAACCCTTCCAACCGGCTGGGTAAGTCTAACACCGCCAACGTGCGTACACACATGCTATCTAACGTTCAGTACTGCATTGTGAAATCATAACATTTACACTGATGACTTTGTATCTAATGTTTGTACAGGTGCAGGCCCAGATGGAGTTGAAGAAATAAAGAGACACCACTTTTACGCTTCTATTGACTGGAATGTGAGTGTGTGTGTGTGTGTGTGTGTGTGTGTGTGTGTGTGTGTGTGTGTGTGAGGGAGAATGTGTGCTTGTGCTTCCTGTGTACAGTGTTAGAAATAACACACAACCCCAGTGAGGCTCATGTTCCTGTAACAGCATGGGCTGAAGTGTGTTATTTGTCGTGTCGTGAAGATTTGCCAATGATTACAATTTTTAATTTATTAATGAATGACATGCTTTTTTAACTATTTATGAATGTTATGGAACATCCACAAAACGAGTTAGCGCCTGTTTATCATTGTCATTGATCAAAACAGTCATTCTATCACTAGCTGGTTAAAAATAAATAAATAACCTTGCAGCTAGTCATGGTACCAAGAATCTAACAAGCTCAAACGTGTCTTTCTTCAAGACTTTCCAATAGTGGAAAATTTTACCGATGTGTTATTCCTGATATGCCTCTAACAAAAAAGTTCATCGTATCAAAGGTCCTATCAAATCCCTGAGCCGTTACCGTGGAAACGAAATGATAACGGGTTAAAACAAATGCGTTAATTCATAATTAATGATAGAAAATGGATCAGCTGTGATGTACTGTAAATGGCATGATTCCATGCTGGTGTTCATCTGCATCGTGTGTTTTTTTTTTTTTTTTTTAAATCACCAGAAATTATTTAGGAGAGAAATTCAGCCACCTTTCAAACCTGCGTCTGGGAGACCTGACGACACGTTTTACTTCGACCCAGAATTCACTGCTAAAACTCCCAAAGGTACGGCAACCGAGCAGCCTCTTAACCTTGTGTCACTTTATTTTCCTCGAATCCCACACGAGTAATAAAGTTCTTTTGGAACAGTGTAACGTCGTTCCAGAGAAATGGATCACAAACAGAGAAGAGGAAGTTTACTGAATTACTCAGACCTTTTAAATAAGTACGGGGGGTGGAGGGAGTCTAACAGGATGTTTAGAGAGAGTGTGTGTGTGTGTGTGTGTGTGTGTGTGTGTGTGTGTGTGTGTGTGTGTGTGTGTGTGTAGACTCTCCAGGTGTGCCCCCTAGTGCCAATGCTCATCAGCTCTTCAGAGGTTTCAGCTTCGTGGCCATCAGCTCCGAGGAGGAAACACAGCCACTGCAGAGTAACATGAGCTCGATAGTGCAGGTAAATGCACCACACCCATGACTTATTACTGGGGAGTGGATTTTACACAACAGCAACTCCAGAATTATTAGCGCCCTTCAAGAGAATGGATAGGATACACGTATAGAATAATTACTCACTGACCACTTTATTAGGAATGCCTGTGCGCCTGATCATTTGTGAAATTATCCACTCGACCAGAAACGTCGTCGCAGCAGCAGGTACGGGTCAAGAGCTTCAGATTGGAGAAACGATGTGATTTTTTTTTTTTTTGACCATGGCATGATTGCTGGTGCTGGCTTCGAGTATTTCAGAAGCTTCGGATCTGATCTCCTGGAACCCGCTGACAGGGAGGCTGGAGTAACTCGAATAACCGCTGAACACGCCACCTTGAGGCGGATGAGCTACCGTATAAAGGCAGAACATCACATCAGGTTCTGAGGCTACAGAAGGCACAGGATCAACCAGACGGCTGAAGATTGGAAAAAGATTAAATGCTGTCGTGTCCCGTTTTAAATCTACCACCAGCGTATTTGTGGCCTGTGTATCAAGGAAAAACCCTCAGAGCAAACATGAATATAATGTTCTATTGAAAGGATCGTCCACGATCTTCTACAAATGTCTCCAGCATCAAACAATTCCATAACGGGTCTATTCTTCTGGGGTGCCAGAAGAAAGTGCGCGGTTTAAGATGACGTACACGTGAAAATGATTTGGGACGAAATGAAATGACATTAATCGAATTTAGCGGACGCTGTTATCCAGAGCGACGTACAGCACACTCGGAGCGGCCTGGGGAGCAGTTGGGGGTTAAGTACCTTACTCGGGGCACTTCAGCCATTCCTGCTGGTGCAGGGAATCGAACCAGTGACCTTTTGGTCCCGGAGCTGCTTCTCTAACCATTTGTACGTCATCCACAAATTTTTAAAAATAATATCAAAATACAAATGCCAGTGATTTTGTCTCCGAAAAATGTTTTATTGTCAGAACAAGCTCCCGACCTGTATCTCTGAATAGCTCGCTGATGATGGTTATGATGTTTATTCTAACAGGCTCTGTGTAGTTTATTTTGCGCTCGTGTTTGCACTGGTAGCGAAAGGCCCCGAGTGAGTCTCATGCTGCTCGTCCTCTTTTTGTCCCCAACGCAGCAGCTTCACAGGAACACGTCTCAGTTTGGCGACTCGTACGAGGTGAGGGAGGACATCGGCGTCGGTTCGTACTCCATCTGCAAGCGCTGTATTCAGAAAAGCACGGGCATGGAGTACGCCGTCAAGGTGACCATTCAGTCCTGATGTAACCTTCTGCTCCTGGTTATAATATTTATAATATAATAAATGTCATAACCTTGTGTGTTTTTTTTTTTTTTTTTTTTTTTTAATAACCAGATCATCAATAAAGCCAAAAGGGATCCGACGGACGAGGTGGAAATCCTCTTGCGCTACGGCCAGCATCCCAACATCATCACTTTAAAGGATGTGAGTGTGTAGAGTGCACCAGTGTGTTGTGTGATTTTGTGTTTTACATTCAGTGCTCTATCCTTCAAGCGATATGTGATCCCCCGAACCTCGCAATATTTTAATCCGCGAAAATGACCATGCAGTGTAATTTGACCCCACTACCATCTTTCGAGAATATTTAGAACTAGATAAGTTCCATCCTTTACGTGGATGCGATATCAAGTTAAAGTAACCACTAATGATTTTAGCGTCTGTTCAGTTAAATTAGCTGCATGTTGGTCGAGATGGTATTGTTAACGTAGTTCTGCGCAATAGATAAGCAAGCTGTTATCAGAAAATAATCAACGACTGAGTGGTGTTTAAAAACAAATAAATAAATACAATAATAATCAATGTTACAAACCAGAAGTTCATTTTCCTCCAACAGCACGTCCTATTATAAGCGTTTTATTCCTCTTCTTATACTACTGCACTTTGCCAGCCGTCATATTATTTATCCATTTATAGCTACATTTAACATCATGGAACAGCCGCAAAACATGGTAGCTCCTGTTATCACAGCTATAAACATGTCGTTCCTTCAGCAGCCTCTCTTGTTTTTCCTCTCGGAGTTAAGACAAAACTGCAGCCGAAACCATTCTGTCCTTTAGAACATCTTTACTTCTGACTCTTACAGCAATGACACTGGAGACTCCTTCCGTAAATGTTAATAAACAACAATCACACAAGCTTTTAAATCGGTTCACGTGAAGCGTCTGCCGTACGCGTCTCTGTGTAAGCTGTTCCTATAGGATACTGAACTACTTATTTATGAGGTAATAAAACAGTCTAACATCAAACCAAACTTTTTAATTTCAACTTCAGAATGTTGTTATAAATCCCCCCCCCCCCCCCCCCCCCCCCACATAAAGGTAAGATATAATATTTTTAGATATGGTCCATGTTGTTATGGAGAGAGGTGATAATCCCATATGCTAAGTACGAAGAATTAATGAAATATGAGTCCTGGTCGCGATGGTGAAATTGGTCCCTGTGTTGTGCAGGTGTATGACGACGGCCGCTCGGTTTTCCTGGTAACTGAGCTGCTTAAAGGAGGGGAGCTGCTGGATAAAATCCTCAGACAGAAGTTCTTCTCTGAGAGGGAGGCCAGCGCTGTGCTCTATACCATCACCAAGACCGTGGAGTACCTCCATGCACAAGGGGTATTTATCCGCATCAACATCCCCATTATTCCCTACCATCTTCCAGCATTCCATATGTCCCATCATGCCCCACCATTTCCATCGTAATATCCCCATCATTCCGTAACATGCCCCAGCATCCCTGTGATTCCCCATTATTCCCTGACATCATTCCATAACACACCCCGACATCATTCCCTACCTTGCCCCGACATCATTCCCTACCTTGCCCCGACATCCCTGTGATTCCCCATATTCCCCAACATTATGTCCCATCATTCCATGTCATGCTTCATCATTCCCCATTATTCCCTAGTATCATTCCATACCATGCCCCATCATCCAAATGGTTCCTCATTATGCCCCAACGCCATTCCATATCATGCCCCATCATGCCCCAACACCATTCCATATTATGCCCAGTCATGCCCCAACGCCATTCCATATCATGCCCCAACGCCATTCCATATCATGCCCCAACACCATTCCATATTATGCCCAGTCATGCCCCAACGCCATTCCATATCATGCCCCAACACCATTCCATATCATGCCCCATTATGCCCCAACACCATTCCATAACATGCCTCAGCATCCCCATGATTCCCCATTATTCCCCAACATCATGCCCCACCATTCCATGTCATGCTTCATCATTCCCCAATATCATTCTATACCATGTCCCATCATACCATGCCCCAGCATCCAAATGATTCCCCAACACCATTCCATATCATGCCCCATCATTCCCCAACATCATTCCATCACATACCCCATCATTCCATCACATGCCTCAGCATCCTCGTGATTCCCCATTATTCCCCAACACCATTCCGTATCATGCTCCAACAACATGCCTCAGCATCCTCATTATTCCCCATCATTCCATAACATGCCCCATCATTCCATATCTTGACCCAGCATCCCGATCATTCCCCTTTATTCCTCAACGTTCTCATCGTTCCATATCATGTCCTAACATCTCCGTTATCACCCATCATTCCTAGTGTTACTGTACACTTAAGCTCCACAGACAAAAATATTAGCCACATCCACCAGCAGCAGCATTTCATGGTACTGTGTTTTTACAAATGTAAAAGCCTTAAAAGTCTTGATCTGCATGCTGATAAACCGGCACCTCGATCATTTATCACTTCATGTAACTTTCCTGTCCCGTGTTTTCAGGTGGTCCACAGAGACCTTAAGCCGAGTAACATTCTCTACGTGGACGAATCCGGAAACCCCGAGTCTATCCGGATCTGTGACTTTGGCTTTGCCAAGCAGCTGAGGGCAGAGAACGGCCTTCTCATGACGCCATGCTACACAGCTAACTTTGTTGCACCAGAGGTACACATCGCTGTCTCTCTTCACTCTGAAGTACAAACGAGGTGTTTGCATGTGTTTCAGGTTAAAGCAGAAATAAACGATTTGTGTCCTGTAGGTGCTGAAGAAGCAGGGTTACGATGCTGCGTGTGATATCTGGAGTCTGGGTGTCCTTCTCTACACAATGCTGACAGGGTAAATGTCCTTCCAGCGTTAGAAAATGAACAAATTGTTCAGCTGAATGTGATTTTCCTTTTAATAACGAGATCGGGCTGTTTGTACAGTTTTACTCCGTTCGCCAACGGACCCGAGGACACGCCGGAGGAGATTCTGGCGAGGATTGGCAGTGGGAAGTTCTCTCTGACCGGCGGATACTGGAACTCTGTTTCCGCTGAAGCCAAGGTGGGTTCACTGTTTACCTTTAACCGTGGATTCAGAAGGAAACTAAAGCTAGGACCATTTTAAGAAGAAGAAGAACTTTATTTATCACATACACTTGTGAAATTCCTCTGCATTTAACCCATCTGAAGCAGTGAAAACACACACACACACACGTGAGCAATGAGCACACACACACATACCCAGAGCAGTGGGCAGCCATGCTAACAGCGCCCAGGAAGTGCTTGGGGATAGGTGCCTCGCTCAAGGGCACCTCAACCCAACCACATGTCTTTGGACTGTGGGGGAAACCAGAGCACCCGGAGGAAACCCGCGGGGAGAACATGCAAACTTCACACAGAAAGGCCCCCATTGGCCACTGGACTTGAACCCAGAACCTTCTTGCTGTGAGGTGACAGTGCTAACCACTACACCACCGTGTCACCCTAAATTTAAACCTAAATACATAAACAATTCAAATATAAATGCGTTCAGAAAATCTAATAATGATGCAAAGTAAACTCAGAATTTTTTTAAGTTTTATCCGAGATGATGATACAAATATGAGATAATATTGAAATTGTAAATAATGAAAAATTACAATACGATTTTCACTTCCAACACTTATGAGATGTTAAAATTTTATTTAAAAAAAGGTGGTGGTTTTTTTTTTTTTTGGTGGTGGTGTTTTTGTTTTTTTAAATAAATTCCACAATGTGGTTTTGCTGGCACTTTATCACGCCGAAGTATTGCGATATGTTTTTGTGTATCATTTCTGATTTAAAGTGTCGTCATGTAATTTAAAAAAAAATTAATATTATTTCCCATAATATTTTTTTCAGAACAAATTTGCAGACCTGGACATTTTTCTTGCACACAGTACTGTGCAAAAGTCTCAGGCGCCCTTTTTTTTTTTTAATATAAACTTTGTTATAGATTTCTCTTTTCTATTTGATGACTTCTACATTATCGAGTTACTACAAAAACATTTCAGAGTCCAAATGTTTTTGGGATTTTTCCAGCACAAAATTAAATGTTACGGGAAAAACAGTTTGTATCTGAGCAGCATATGACGTACTGTAAGAGAGCACTTTTCAGATTAAAAAAGAAAACATAATGAAGGCTGCTGGGTTTTGGTGTAAAATGAAGAAGCGAGTGTGACAGTCAAAGAGTCCAGAAGAACTGTGGCTGGTTCTGTAAGATGCTCAGTAAAACCTACAGCGCATTTCCGCATAAAACTGCACTCACTGGACCTGAGACTACTATAATTTTTTTTTTTTTTAAATATATCAAGCAAAGGGGGCGGCACGGTGGTGTAGTGGTTAGTGCTGTCACCTCACAGCAAGAAGGTCCGGGTTCGAGCCCCGTGGCCGGCGAGGGCCTTTCTGTGCGGAGTTTGCATGTTCTCCCCGTGTCCGCGTGGGTTTCCTCTGGGTGCTCCGGTTTCCCCCACAGTCCAAAGACATGCAGGTTAGGTTAACTGGTGACTCTAAATTGAGCGTAGGTGTGAATGTGAGTGTGAATGGTTGTCTGTGTCTATGTGTCAGCCCTGTGATGACCTGGCGACTTGTCCAGGGTGTACCCCGCCTTTCGCCCGTAGTCAGCTGGGATAGGCTCCAGCTTGCCTGCGACCCTGTAGGACAGGATAAAGCGGCTACAGATAATGAGATGAGATATCAAGCAAAGAGTCGTCTCACACCAAATACTGACTTTGTGTCATTTATTATGGCCTACTGATTACTGTTTATAGTATTTTTTTAATGTTGAAACATTTCATTTCATTATTTTTAAGCCAGGGCGGCACGGTGGTGTAGTGGTTAGCGCTGTCGCCTCACAGCAAGAAGGTCCGGGTTCGAGCCCCGTGGCCGGCGAGGGCCTTTCTGTGCGGAGTTTGCATGTTCTCCCCGTGTCCGCGTGGGTTTCCTCCGGGTGCTCCGGTTTCCCCCACAGTCCAAAGACATGCAGGTTAGGTTAACTGGTGACTCTAAATTGAGCGTAGGTGTGAATGTGAGTGTGAATGGTTGTCTGTGTCTATGTGTCAGCGCTGTGATGACCTGGCGACTTGTCCAGGGTGTACCCCGCCTTTCGCCCGTAGTCAGCTGGGATAGGCTCCAGCTTGCCTGCGACCCTGTAGGACAGGATAAAGCGGCTACAGATAATGAGATGAGATGAGATGAGATTTTTAAGCCATTTTTGTTCGACAGCATTTCTTTGCACAGGACTGTGTTTAAAAAAAATAAAAAGGATCTAAAATAATATATACTAGTGCATCTCAAAAAATTAGAATATTGTGAAAAAGTTCAATATTTTCCATCAGTTATTTAAGAAAGTGAAAATGTTATATATTATAAACTCATTACACATAAACTGAAATGTTTCAAGCATTTCTATTTTAATTTTAATCAGTATGGCATACAGTACAAAAAAAAACATCTCAAAATATTAGAATATTTCATTTCAAGTTTGAGTAAAACAGTATGAACACAGTGTATCTCTCGGTCTAGTTCAGTACACACAACCACAATCATGGGGAAGACTGCTGACTTGACTGTTGTCCAGAAGATGATCACTGATGCCCTCCACAAGGAGGGTAAGCCACAAAAGGTCATTGCTGAAAAGGGTGGCTGGAAAAGGTGCACAAGCAACAGGGATGGCCGCAGTCTTGAGAGGATTGTCAAGAAAAGTTGATTCAAGAACTTGGGAGAGCTTCACAAGGAGTGGACTGAGGCTGGTGTCAGTGTATCAAGACCCATCACGAACAGACATCTTCAAGAAAGGGGATACAACTTTCGCATTCCTAATATCAAGCTACTCCTGAGCCAGAGACAATGTCAGAAGTGTCTTATCTGGGCTAAGGAGAGAAAGAAATGGACTGTTGCTCAGTGGTCCAAAGTCCTCTTTTCAGATGAAAGTACATTTTGCATTTAATTTGGAAATCACGGTTCTAGAGTCTGGAGGAAGAGTGGAGAGGCACAGAATCCAAGGTGTTTGAAGCCCAGTGTGAAGTTTCCACAGTCTGTGATGATTTGGGGTGCCATGTCATCTGCTGGTGTTGGTCCACTGTATTTTATCAAGTCCAAAGTCAACACAGCCATCTACCAGGAGATTTTAGAGCACTTCATGCTTCCGTCTGCTGACGAGCTTTTTGGAGATGCTGATTTCCTTTTCCAGCAGGACTTAGCACCTACCCACAGTGCCAAAACTACTACCAAATGGTTTGCTGACCATGATATTCATGTTTTTGATTGGCCAGTCAACTTGCCTGACCTGAACCCCATAGAGAATCTATGGGGTATTGTCAAGAGGAAGATGAGAAACACCCGACCCAAAAATACAGATACGCTGAAGGCCACTATCAAAGCAACCTGGGCTTCAATAACACCTCAGCAGTGCCACAGACTGATCACCTCCATGCCACACCGCATTGATACAGTAATTCATGGTAAAGGAGCCCCAACCAAGTATTGAGTGTATAAATGAATATACTTTTCAGAAGCTGGACATTTCTGTATTGTAAATCCTTTTTTTGATTGATCTTAGGGAATATTCTAATAATTTGAGATACTGGATTTCTGATTTTCATGAGCTATAAGCCATAATCATCAAAATTAAAACCAAAAAAGCTTTAAATATTTCACTTTACATGTAATGAATATAGAATATATGAAAGTTTACCTTTTTGAATTAAATTATGAAAAAAAATGAACTTTTTCATGGTATTCTAATTTTTTTGAGATGCACTAGTACACTTTTTTTTTTTTTGGCTAGAACACACATTTAAGTATTAATCTTGATCGTTGTACACTAGTCCTGTAAGTGTGTTCCTGTTCCCCACAGGATCTGGTATCTAAAATGCTCCATGTCGACCCTCATCAGAGATTAACAGCAGCACAAGTGCTGAGGCATCCATGGATCATTCACAAAGACCAGCTACCGAAGTACCAGCTCAACAGACAGGACGCTCCTCATCTGGTCAAGGTACAATCCAGGACACGCACTCGGGGTTTAACTCCTAAACACACTCGAATATTCTATTTTGTGAATTATATTGAATAGAGGCAGAAAAGCTGATTATATTGGATTGAGCTGCTGGACTGTATTACTGCCTTCAGTAAATAGAGTTAAAACAGATGAAATATGAATTAAAAATTGCTCCAAGAGTGTAATATTTGTGTGAAAGTCACACAAATATTAAAAAAAGCATTATTTCAAAGTAGTTTGTTTTGAATTTGGAAGCTTACATCATACACACCCGGGGTTTCAGGTCTTTGTAAATGACTAGAATGATGATTTCATAATCCAGAGTAGGCCTAAAGGCAGCGGAGCTGGCGCTATCCTCGCCTAAATAATAGAATTTCATATCCAGTATATTGTATATGCACAAGATTTGAGAGGAAGTATAAAGTACAGTGTAATAATAACTACTAATTACCTGAGCGCAACCTCTTTACGGGAAAACATCAGACCGGGGTCTTGACAGTACAAAAAGACCTCGGTCTGATATTTTCCCGTAAAGACCGAGCAACTGAGGTTAACAAGGAGGTTATTATTTGGCTTTTTCATTTCTAAGATTAAAATAGACGGTCATTATAATGAGGCATGACGTTGCTTTCCGTCACGTCATATTTGTAACGTAGTTGAGTCACGCATGCAGAATAAACGGCTCGCGGTCTCAAAACTGAATTTCTGTTCGAGGTTAGCCGTTTATGAATGCTCTTTATTGCTCATTTCTTGAATAACTCGGTGACTCTTTTTTTGTTTTTCTGCCATTTTTGATTCCGTTTTGATTTCCAGTTAATCTTTTTTTTTTGTCATCGTTTTGTTTTTGTAGCTAGAGGCAAAGCGAGGCAGTAGCCACGATGTAAGAATGAGTGGAACAATAGCGAAACTTCGTAACCAATCAGCACTTATCCTGATCAAGTTTGATTACTCATTCTACTTCTTGATAAACTTCGGAACCAATCAGAACCAGAAATGAAATAAGTGAAACCTCGTTATAACTTCGTAGTATCGGAAGATAATCAGCAGATAAAAAGATAACGAAATTCACCTCGTGGTTCGCCGAGGCTACTGATTCGATATCAAGTAAGTGGTGTTTATTTTAAGAAAATTTACCTTTTGATGATCACAGCTTTCGTTTGGTCCTTCTGAAAGTTCAACTGAAAGGTTTTGTACGTATTTTTTTTAAATTTTTTTTAGCTTTTTGGTCGATATATTGAGAAGCCGATATCAAACTTCTGCTATCTGCTTTAATTTTTAACATTTTATTTGAGTCTTTACACTACACTTGTGAAACAAAATGTGCTCATTAGTACTAAATAATGCTTCGGAGACAATTCATGGACGAGTGCTTTCTTTCTTACTATTTTGAAAATAGATCGAGTTCACAGCGCTGGATTTTGAACAAAACACAGGAAACAAAATTGGTAACCAAAACACTGCAAGCCCTGATTCTTGAAAAGATGAGGAGCGTATCATTAATAACATGTATATATGCTAGATTTACTGTATGGACGTGGGATAAGAAAACTAGCCACATGGACACTTTTTTTTTTTTTTTTTTTGCAACATTGAAAGCCGGTGCCTTGGAAAAGTCTATAATCGCCCACGGGCATTATGGGAAAATGTTGCCTGCCAAGGAACCAATCAGAGTGCACGACTTTACCGGAAGTAGCTCATACCATATAAAATGTAAGGAATAAAACATTCCATGTCGTGCTGTTCTAGGAAAGTAATCAGTGATAGGGTGGTGTGATCAAGCAGACATAATGTTTCCACCCTCATGTTGATTATTTTCCTACAACAGTATGGCTCTATAAAGGGTTTTATTCCTCTTGTACCACAGCGGTTTGATAACGATGACTCTTTCTTTCTTCTTAATCATCATGTGCCTGTGTAGGTTGTTACTGTGTAAGCATATTAGAACGAGCGCTTTAATACAATAACCCTGTGATGGCTTCTTGTCAGAAAATTAATCAACACCTTCCGGCCAATCAGAATCCGCAATTCAGAAGCGGTTTAGTATAGGACATAAAACGCAGCTGATGTATTGTTAGTTACGTCACATGAGCAGTGATGTAACAGCAGCGGGGTTTTTTTTTTTAAAAACCGTGTCAGAAATATCTGTCGTCTATGTTCCGACAGGGGGCCATGGCTGCAACGTACTCCGCCTTGAACAGGAACGTTCCCCCCATACTGGAGCCTGTGGGCTGCTCCATTCTCGCTCAGCGCCGAGGAGTGAAGAAAGTGACCTCCACTGCGCTCTGAGGCTCCGCCCACCACACCACACCAACCAACCACAGACCTCATGGCCTGGCGCTAGCACACGGCCCCGCCCCATGCCTGCCTGACGCCCGCCTGCTACCCATTTGCCTCTCGTCAAGTCTGGACTCTGAGGACCCCTGGTGAATGATCCAAATCTTCCTCATCTGCCGGCAAAGCGGATCAATAAAACTTTCCGATTTTATAATACGAGCATCCGGAACACTCTGTGGAAATTTTTTTTCCTTTTTTTTTTTTTTGGGGGGGAAGCAAGAGACTCAGTTATGCGTATGAACTTGTAATATACTGTAAAATTCTTTTTATAAAGCTGGTAGAGAACAATATTATTGTATTAAAGAGAGTGTGGCCTGTTGTATTATGAAATGACATAAAATATTAACACAGAAGCTATTTCTCCAGAAAGAGGAGAAAAAAAAAACACTCCAGATCATAAACCTATTATGGATCTAATAGATTTTCAAACCAGATTTTTTTTCTTTTTTTTTTTTTTAGGAACAAAAATTATAATGTTAAATTCTTTACTTGCTATTCCATATACAGTGTGTAGATATAAACTTCATGTGCAAAAAAAAAATCTGAAGTATTTTTACACTTGTACATTAAACTTTAGGGAACATCTCAACTCTGCTTGGCTAAGCACAAGTCTTATGCAGTGTGTAAACTGACCAGAAGGATTTAAATATGAATTTCAGATCATATTAATTAAAATAATATACAGTACACATCATGTTAAATCAAATTTTAGTGTATAAATGTTTGGAATTTGCTTTAAAAGCGACTAATTCAAATCACAGGTAACAGTTTTGGGATTTAGAAAGAAGAGAAAAAAAAGAACCCTAAATGCAAATGTCAAATTCAAATCTGGGGGAAAAAAAGCAGATTTTATGTAAATTTAATGCAAATTAGGCCACATCCATACTCAAAGCCTTTATTTCAGCTTCAATATAAGCTTCATGTAGTCTCAAACCAGTGGACTTTCCTTTTTTTTTTAATTAATTTATTTATGCATTTTAATTAAAATCACTGAATCATATAAGGTTCTGAAAATGTTGATGGAGTCGTGAAACAGATGGAAAATGAAAACCCTGCTAAATGTGTCATTATCGCTCACAGACTCATCTTCAGCTTTACAGATTGCATTAAAGAGAGCACAAACACACGATGGCACAACAGGACTGTAAATATATAGAAAACTCAGGTTTATGAAACGCATAAAGGCACTGCATAAAAATATTCGGACATGCACGTGTTTTTCACGTGCGTTTGTGAAGAGAAATCGGTTGAGGAAATGTGGATTTCAGAGCACTATTCAGTATATTTTTATACATGCAACAAATAGATGCTTTAAATTATTTTAGTGGGTGGAAAGCTAGCAGCTCTGCTTGGTGTGTGTGTGTAAGCGAGAGAGAGAGACCATGTTTTAAGTGGAGTTACATGATGCTCTAATTCTAGTTGTTCTTAAACTGGAAGAAAAAATGCTGGAACATGTTCCTGTTGCTCCTTTTTGTGCTTGAATCATCACTCTTTTTATGTGGAGTAAACTTTTACATTTTTTATGAAGAAACAAAGAATGACGTTTTTCAAATTCAACCCCTATTATAAAGAGGATTATACCTTCCCCAGAAACTTTAATTAAAACATTCAGGCAGTTATCGAATCAGCCGATCACATAGCAGCAGCTCAGTGAATAAGCTCATGCAGATGCAGGTTGAGAGTTTCATCTTTATCAGAATGGGGGGGGGGGGGGGGGGGGGGAATACTTTCTTCATGGGGTATTTGCTGGTGCTATATAGGCTTCAGTGAGTATTTCAGAAAAACTCTGCTGATCTCCTGGGATTTTTACTCGCAACAGTCTGTACGCAGCGTGGTGCAGAAAAACAAAAAACATCCAGTAAGCAGCAGTCTGCAGTAACCACTTTATACAGCCGTGGTGAGCAGAAAAGCATCAACAGAACAAGACAAGATCCAGGCAGCTGGAAGAGTACTCTGAAAAAAGTAAGCTGTTTATAAAGTAATGTAGATTTTGATGTCAGTGGAAAGCTCAGGAATTAAAAAAAAAATAAGGCCAATAAATAGCCAGAATATTACAGTACATAATGAGTCGAATATTTGAATCGTTAGATTGTGTTCACCAAATTTCAACCTGGAAACAGAACAAGTTCCTGCTTCTTGCTATTAAATGACCGTCATGAGACACTGGGTGAGGAACAAAATGTAGATTTTATTTTTAGTCAGCTGAGAAAGAAAAGCACCCTCAGTGCGACAACAAAAATAATCTAGCTGCCTACAGTATATTCCATGTTAGGTGTACAGTCATAATAATGTAGTGATGTGTGTATGCGTGTGAATACAAGGTTTACTGTTAGAGGTTTCAAAAGCGACTGGACACACAGTCCATACCAGCCCCTGCTCACGCACAATGCCTTCGTGCCTGTTTTCATTCACTAGTTTAGTCAGTATAATACAGAAATATCAGATTATTATACACTATATGGCCAAAAATGTTGTACCCCTGACCATCACACCTATACATGCCCCATTCTAGATTTAGTCCATTTCATCTTTGCTCTTATAATGAGCTCCGCTCTTATAATGAACTCCACTCTTCTGAAAGGCGTTCCACTAGATTTTAAGAGCACGGCCTTGGGGATTTGTGTTCATTCAGCTACAAGAGCATTAGTGAGATGAGGTAGTCATGTTGGATGAGGAGGACTGGGGTGCAGTCGGTGTTCCAGTTCATCCCAAAGGTGTTCAGTGGGATTGAGTTCGGTCAGGGGATCTGTGCAGGACACTCGAGTTTTTCCACTCCGTCCTTCACACACCATGTCTTCATGGAGCTCGCTTTGTGCACAGGGATCATCCCCCGTGACTCCACACTTCGGCTCCTGCCTATCACCCCCACCTACCCCACCTCTACTGCTGGCTAGGCCTCTTTACAACCTCTCAACCTGGACGTGGTGGCTGGTCCACCACCACCACAGCCTCAACTCTTTCCATTCTGGAGAGGAATGTCAACAAGCTCTTTAATCAGAATCAAGTTTATTGCCAAGTGCGTTCTCACAGCCGAGGAATTTGCTTTGGTGATTGGTGCTTGAATAGTTAAGATAGAAGAATTTAGCAAAGACAAAAAGTAGCTATATGCATCGAACAAGAAACAGAAGAATCTGAAATATACAAATTTGAAACGTGGACATATTTAAAGGGTATGTGAATGAGTTGTTGGAATCCAAGCTGTACAGAAGAAGAAGAAACCTTTATTCGTCACATGCACACTTCAAGCACAGTGAAATTCATCCTCTGCATTTAACCCATCTGAAGCAGTGAACACGCACACACAGATCAGTGGGCAGCCCAGAGCGCCCGGGGAGCAGTCAGGGGTTCGGTACCTTGCTCAAGGGTACCGCAGCCCAAGGCCACCCCACGTCAACCTAACTGCATGTCTTTGGACTGTGGGGGAAACCAGAGCACCCAGAGGAAACCCATGCAGACACGGGGAGAACATGCAAACTCCACACAGAAAGGCCCTCGCCGGCCGCTGGGTTTGAACCCGGAACCTTCTTGTTGTGAGGCAACCGTGCTAACCACTACACCACCGTGCCGCCCTTAAGTATGTTCGGAATATGCAAAAATAGGTCACATGATGTGTGTGTGTGAGAGGAAGAGAATGTAATGGTCTAAGTCAGTAACCAAGCTGTACAGTGTGAGCTGGAATGTGCGATAAAGGTTCATAGAATGGAGATTTATGACATGGCCTTGAAATGTACAAAATTGCAGTTCAGAGACAAAGTGCATTAATGTCACAGATTGGAAGTGTGAGGTTAGAGTCAGTGGGGAGTCTCTAACCTTATTGATGAGGCAGCTGCAGTGGGGGAAAAGATGGCCTTATGGTGTGAGGTTTTGGTTCTAATGGACCGCAACCTCCTACCAGAGGGGGGAGTGGTTTGAAAAGTTTGCGTCCGGGGTGAAAGGGGTCAGCCACAATCCTTTCTGCTCTCCTCAGGGTCCTGGACTCATATAAGTCCTGAAGAGACTGAAGGTTGCAGCCAATTGTCCTCTCAGCAGAACAAATGATGCACTGCAGTCTGCCCTTGTCCCTGGCAGTGGCAGCAGCGTACCAGACAATGATGAAGGAGGTGAGGATGGACTCAATGATGGTGGTGTAAAAGTGCACCATCGTTGTCTTTGGCAAATCGAACTTCAACTGCCGCAGGAAGTACATCCTCTGCTGTGCTTTCTTGGTGAGAGAGCAGGTATCCCACTTAAGGTCCTGGGTGATTGTAGGGCCCAGGAGGTGGAAATACTCGACAGAGGTTACTGGGGAGTCAAACAGGGTGATGGGAGAGGGTGTGGCAGAGCTCCTCCTGAAGTCCACAATCATCTCCACTGTCTTTAGAGCATTAAGCTCCAAGCTGTTGCTCCTGCCTCCACCAGGACACCAGACGGTCAATCTTGCGCCTGCAGGCAGACTCATCCTCATCAGAGAGGAGTCCAATGAGGGTGGTGTTGTCTGTGAACTTTAGGAGCTTGACAGACTGATGACTGGAGGTGCAGCTGTTGGCGTACAGGGAGAAGAGTGGAGGAGAAAGGATGCAGCCTTGGGGGGGATCCAGTACTGATGGTTCGGGAGTCAGAGACGTGTTTCCCCAGCTTCACGTGCTGTTTCCTGATCCACCTGCAGGTGGATCTTCTGCTTGTCCTGCAGAAGAGCTGGGATGATAGTGTTGAAGGCAGAACTGAAATCCACAAACAGGATCCCCAACATAAGTTTCTGAGGAGTCCAGATGCTGGAGGATGAAATGAAGAGCCATGTTGACAGCATCATCTGCAGATCTGTTGGGTCTGTAGGTGAACTGCATGGGGTCCAGGAGTGGGTCAGTGATGGCTTTGAGGTGGTAAAGCACAAGGTGCTCAAAGGATTTCATGACCACAGAAGCTGAATCCCCTCACAGCAGGCAGGTCCTGACTCTGTCTCACCATTTACCTTGAAGCACTGTGCTGATCAGCTGTCTCTGGTGTTCAGACATCTTCAACACCTCACTGGAGACATGCCATGTGCCAGCCTGCTTCAAGGCCTCCACCATTATCCCCGTCCCCAAAAAGCCAAGGATCACAAGATTAAATGACTACAGACCCATCACCCTGACTTCTGTGGTTATGAAATCCTTTGAATGCCTTGTGTTTTATCACCTGAAAGCCATCACTGATTCACTCCTGGACCCCATGCAGTTCACCTACAGACCCAACAAATCTACAGACGATGCTGTCAACATGCTCCTCATTTCATCCTCCAGCCCCTGGACTCCCCAGGAACCTATGCTAGTATCCTGTTTGTGGATTTCAGTTCTGCCTTCAACACCATCATCCTGACTCTTCTGCAGGACAAGCCTCTCCCAGCTGAGCGTGCCTGACTCCACCTGCAGGTGGATCACTGACTTCCTGTCTGACAGGAAACAGCATGTGAAGCTGAGAAAACACGTCTCTGACTCCCAAACCATCAGTACCAGATCCCCCCCAGGTTGTGTCTTTTCTCCTCTTCTCTTTTCCCTGTAAACCAACAGCTGCATCTCCAGTCATCAGTCTGTCAAGCTCCTAAAGTCGGCAGACGACACTATTCTCATTGGACTCATCTTTGAGGAGGATGAGTCTGGCTACAGGTGGGAGATTGACCATCTGGTGTCCTGGTGCAAGCAGAACAACTTAGAGCTCAATGCTCTAAAGACAGTGGAGATGATTGTGGACTTCAGAAGGAGCTTTGATCTGCCAAAGACAATGATTGTGCACCTTTATACCACCATCATCAACTCCATCCTCACCTCCTCTATTACGCTGCTGCCACTGCCAGGGACAAGGGCAGACTGCAACACATTATTCGCTTTGCTGAGAGAATGACTGAGTGCGATTTTCCATCTCTTCAGGACCTATACGAGTCCAAGAACCTGAGGAGAGCAGAAAGGATTGTGGCCGACCCCTTTCACAATTTTTTTTGAATCACTTCCCTCTGGTAAGAGGTTGCAGTCCATTAGAACCAAAACCTCACACAATAAGGCCATCTTTTTCCCCACCGCAGCTGCCTCACAAAAGGTCAGAGAATCCCACTGACTCTAACCTCTAAACTCGCACTCTCATTCTATATCATTAATGCACTTCCTCTCTGAACTGCCATTTTGCACATTTGATGGTCATGTCATGCATCCTTATCCCGTGAACTTTTATTGCACATTCTGGCACACACTGTACAGCTCGGTTATTTATTTACAACCCCAATTCCAAAAAAGTTGGGACGCTGTGTAAACTGTAAATAAAAACAGAATGCAATAATTTGGCAATCATGAAAACCCTATATTTCATTGAAAATAGAACAGACAATATATCAAATATTGAAACTGAGAAATTTTGTTTGTTCAAAAATATATGCTCATTTTGAATTTGATGTCAGCAGCACGTTTCAAAAAAGTTGAGACAGGGGCAGCGTAACTGACGTATACAGTGACATAATGACGTGGCTTCCCTTAGCACCGCGAGCTATGGAAAAGCAAACTGGTTCTCAGTTGGCTCGCAAGTTGAACGAGTTGTGAACCAGCACCAGCATTGGCCCCGAACCAGCCCTGGAACTGATTTGGTGGAAAAGGGGTATCTGTAACATTTGGGAACTGAGGAGACCAGTTGCTGTAGTTTTGAAAGAGAAATGTTGTCCCATTCTTGCCTGATATACAATTTCAGTGGCTCAACAGTTCAGGGTCTCCTTTGTCGTATTTTGTGCTTTATAATGCGGCAAATGTTTTAAATGGGAGACAGGACTGGACTGTAGGCAGGCCAGTTTAGCACCTGGACTCTTTTACTGTGGAGCCACGCAGTTTGGCATTGCCTTGCTGAAAGAAGGAAGGCCTTCCCTGAAAAAGATTCTGTCTGGATGGCAGCGAATTGCTCTGAAACATGTATATATCATTCAGCTTTAATGATGCCTTCCCAGATGTACAAGCTACCCATGACATGTGCACTAATGCACCCTCATACCATCACAGATGCTGGATTTTGAACTGTGCACTGATAACAAGCCGGATGGTCCATCTCCTCTTTAGCCCGGAGGATGTGGTGTCCATGATTTCTAAAAAGAATTTCTACTTTTGATTCGTCAGACCTCGGGACAATTTTCCACTTCGCCTCAGTCCATCGTAAAAGAGCTCGGGCCCAGAGAAGGCAGTGGTGATTCTGGATACTGTTTATATCTGGTTTTAACTTGCATTTGTGGATGCAGTAATGAACTGTTTTCACAGACGATGGTTTTCTGAAGTGTTCCTGAGCCCATACAGTGATTTCTACTACAGACATGTGTCTGCTTTTAATGCAGTGTCTCCTGAAGGTCACAGACATCCAATGTCAGTTTTCAGCCTTGTCTCTTGCATATAGAGATTTCTCCAGTCTCTGAATCTTTTAATGATATTATGTACTGTAAATGATGTGATCCCCAAATTCTTTGCAGTTTTACATTGAGGAAGATTATTCTTAAATTGTTGCACTCTTTGCCCACCAGGGGCGATTTCTCAGAGACAACAAGGGAAGCCGAGCTTCCCCTAAAATTCTCTCCCCAAACTGCGGTGTCTACGACGTTGAATTCTCATTAAAACAATAACTTGCATAACATAATATATGCCCAAGATTGTATTTATGTTCATAACTATCCTGTAACTTATTTGAGAGATGTCTGACGAACTTGCAGTTCGCTACGAGAATCACCTTTGCTGTCAGGCTGTAACCTTTCTTATTTCAATGGGCTCTATGGACTGGCAGCAGTGTTGCCAGATTGGGCTGTTTTAAGTGCATTTTGGCGGGTTTTGAACATATTTTGGGATGGAAAACGTCAGCAGTATCTGGCAACACTGACTGGCAGCCGGGTATCCGTTGCAGTCTACGAGACGGCTCTGAACAGCCAATATCGGCTAGTTGTTATTGGTTAAAATCAACAAAATCGTCACTTCCAGGGAAGCCGGGCTTCTCTGGGACTAAACGAGACAGTGGGAGGGACAAGAAGCCGGGCTGATAAAGGATTATTGGAGGTAGTGTTTGAAAGACATGAGGAGGGCGGTACTTCGGCGAGGAACACGGAAGTATGATCAGTCAGTCCCCAGCGGATGTCGAGAAAGTGCAGTCATGTGCCAAAGTGCTGTCCGAATTTCTTTTCATATAAACGTTTCTTCTCATTGATGTCTCTGTACATTACTCTGTAAATAAATGTAAATATTACTCGTTGTGCTCCGTTAACTTTCATCCATTCTATCAGTTTGATCATTCGTGAATTCACTCGTTTATTTCATTTGTAGTTCAATCTGGTTGTAGGCTAGCTTGAGCCTTATTGGGATCTGCAGTGCTAGCTGCTAACAGAAATTGGTAAAGTCTCTGGAAAGCACAACCAGCTGGTATGACAGGGTCACAGACCATTTTCTGGAAAAGGAGCGGAGGGCAGAATTTGTGTATAAATAGTGTTCATGTTCATGAATCTGAAGTGTGTATATTGTTCAGTAATGTTAAGAGAATGGTGGGCTCTGTGTTATAGGTTATACCTGGGTATAATATTCAAGGTTCTGTGTGTTGCATAGCCTACCTGGTTATGAATTTCCAGACTGTGTTGCAGAAGATGTTCAAGGATGTGTTGCACAGCTGGGTGTTGTGTTAAAGACTCTGTGTTGCATATCAGGGTATGATGTTCAAGGCTCTTCGTTGAATAGCCAGTGATTTTTGGATGTTTGATATTTTTGATTAAGGATATGAGGCACTAGCCTGGCAAGCCAGACTATAACATGAAATGTACAAGCAAAAATACTTTCTGCCACTAGGTAGGGTTGTCTAGTTCACTGTGCTAATGGGGCACACCTTTCTATGCTTTGATATCCGGCCTACAGGTTTTACGATGAATGCGTAAAATGGGCTTCCCCTGTTTTAAAAACCAGCAGCCGCCACTGTTGCCCACGCAGTCTTTCACAGAGCGGTGAACCCCTCACCATCTTTACTTCTGAGAGACTCCGCCTCTCTGGGATCCTCTTTTTATACCCAATCATGTTACTGACCTGTTGCCAATTAACTTAATTAGTTTTTTTTTTTAAACATTACACAATTTTTTCAGTCTTTTGTTGCCCCGTCCCAGCTTTTCTGAAACAGGTTGCTGACATCAAATTCAAAATGAGCATATATTTTTCAAAAAAACAAAATTTCTCATTTTCAACATTTGATATGTTGTCTTTGTACTATTTTCAGTGAAATATAGGGTTTCCATGATTTGCAAATCTTCACATTCTGTTTTTATTATTTATGTTTTACACCGTGTCCCAACTTTTTTTTTTTAACTGGGACTGTGAATTCTTTTACCTTACCTGTTCAAGCACCAACCACCAAAGCAAATTCCTTGTGTGTGAGAACAGACTTGGCAATTGATCATCTTCTTTGGGTTTTTACAGCAGCTTGCATCCTGGGTGTTGCACTACTGCCATCTTCTGTATTGGAGTAGTTCCTACTTGTCAGAGTTGTCAAGTTTCCATATCAGTCCTGTTTTCCTTCTTCTTTGCATTATAATGCAATCTCCCTCAGATTTTTTTTTTCATTTAAATCCATTTGTCTAGTCCTGTAGTCCTCAGGAACCTAAATAGCTCTCTTTTACTCTGCACATTGTCTCCATATTCCAATATACCTTGAATGCTATTTTCTACTTTTCCTACCTCCCGTAATTCATTCATCATTTCTTGTCTGGGTTGTGAATACTTCCGACATGATGTGAGAATGTGTTCAACTGTTCCCCGCTCCTGGCAATGATCACAAAGGTCTGTTAGATGCTTTCCTAGAATGTGAAGTGTACTGTTTAGGTTGCTGTGCCCAATTCTCATCCTGTTCATTATCACCTGCTCTCTCCTCCCTGTTCCCCAACTGCTTGATACTCCACTTACTTTGTCTTTAATAGCATACAAGTGTCTTCCTTTTGTTTCATTATCCCACCGACGTTGCCACTGTTGGTTCGTCTTTCTCCATACTATGCTTTTCCTTTCAGATTTAAAACAATTTAATATTGACTTCCACATTTCCCTTTTTGATTGCTTCTTTTGCTAGTTCGTCTGCTTGTTCAGGGCTGGAACCCACATGAATGTGGCCACTCTTCCTTGCCTGGAGCTTATAAACAAGACTTCATACAAAAGATCTAAGTGCCTTTTGGCTGTTCCTGTTTGAATACTTGACAAAACTGACCCAGAATCACTACAGATGATGGCGTTTCCACAGTTTGCCTGTTCGAGCCACTCAAGTGCCATCAATATGGCATACAACTCAACACTACTCACATTTAAACAATCTGATGTCCTTTAATTAAGTCTGACCTCATGACTGGGCACAGCAACTGCAGCCCCTGTTGTATCTGTTTGTGGATCCTTTGACCCATGTGTAAAGATATGAATAGTCTCTTTGTATTTAAGGTCTCTATACCAGTAGTATACACTTGTTAAATTAGCAGCCTTGTCACTGTGCTTGACCTTAAGCAGCTCCATATCCACACCAGGACTTTCTAAGATCCAAGAAGGTCTGGCAGGATGCAGCACAGTTGCCCCAAACTCTCTATCATACACTCCCATGTCTCTTGCTGTTTGGTCACCTATCCAGCCAAAATTTTGCTTTTGCATTCTCTCTTTCTCCCAACATGTCTGCAAAACCCTTTATGTTGGATGCGCATCTTCATGTCCCTTTAGGGTTATCCAATAATTAGCTGTCAGTTGTCTTCGGCGCAGCTGTAATGGCATTTCACCTATTTTGACTTGTATCGCACACACTGGGGAGGTTCTGACGGCACCTAAACACACGCGTAGTGCCCGAGCTTGTATGACATCCAGCTCTGCCAGCACAAATTTTGCAGCTGCCCCATACACAACACTGCCATAGTCAAGTCTGGATCTTATTAATGCTACGTAAATGTATTTCAAAGATTGCCTGCTAGTTCCTCATTCCAATCCTACCAGACACCTCATGACATTTTAAAACTTTTCTGCACTTGATAGCCACATACTTTACATGCTCTCGCCATGTTAGTTTCTGGTCCAAATAGATTCCTAAACTAGATAGAACTCGACGCCAACGGCGTCGATGGGGATGCCTCCGCCTGGTAGACTACACGCCTTATTAAGTTGTGATTTGGGGATGGACATTTGACCTCACAGTAATCTTGACCTGGTGAAATTACTTGTATTAGCCTTGGAGATATTGTGCTCACAAGGTTCTCGGACAGACATTTGACCTCACAGTGACCTTGACCTTCGACCTTTTGATCTCAAAATCTAATCAGTTTATCCTTGTCGCCAAATGCACAAATGGTGAAAGTTTGGTGAAATTCCTTTTATCTGCCTTGGAGATATTGTGTTCACAAGGTTTTCGGACAGACATTTGACCTCACAGTAACCTTGACCTTAGACCTTTTGATATCAAAATCTAATCAGTTCATGTTTGTCCCAAAGCGCACAAATGGTGACGGTTTGGTGAAATTCCTTTCATTAGTCTTTGAGATATCGCGTTCACAAGGTTTCGGGACGGACGCACGCACGGACGGACGGATGGATGCACGGACAGACGGACAACCCGAAAACATAATGCCTCCTGCACCTTACGGTGGCGGAGGCATAAAAATTAAAACTTTCAACTGTTTCTATATTATGCCCATATAATTTCAGATTAGGGGCACCACGGTGGTGTAGTGGTTAGCACTGTCGCCTCACAGCAACAAGCTGGGTTCGAGCCCAGCAGTCGGCGAGGGCCTTTCTGTGCGGAGTTTGCATGTTCTCCCCGTGTCCGCGTGGGTTTCCTCCAGGTGCTCCGGTTTCCCCCACAGTCCAAAGACATGCAGGGTAGGTTAACTGGTGACTCTAAATTGAGCGTAGGTGTGAATGTGAGTGTGAATGGTTGTCTGTGTCTATGTGTCAGCCCTGTGATGACCTGGCGACTTGTCCAGGGTGTACCCCGCCTTTCGCCCATAGTCAGCTGGGATAGGCTCCAGCTTGCCTGCGACCCTGTAGAACAGGATAAAGCAGCTACGGATAATGGATGGATGGAATTTCAGATTACATTCCCTATTTCTTTTCTTTGTAAAGAGCATAGATTTTGTTTTTCCCACAGAGAATTTAAAACCCTACTTTGTTCCCCACTAAATTGATTCCATCCTGCAGCTTCTTGATAATGTGTTTGACATTTCTCTCTCTTTGCCACAGTGCCCTGTCATCCGCAAACAGTGATCGCCCCATATCCAGTGGAACGTTGTCAAATATGTCATTATTTATTACAGTGAATAGCATTGGACTTAAAACACTCCCCTGGGGTGTTCCATTTTCTACAACGCGACGTATTGAAAGTTCTGGCCCTATTTTAACCTGAATAGTTCTACCATCTAAAAAAAGCCCCATTATCTAGTTAAAAACTTTTCCTCCAATCCCCATACTGTGCAGTTTGATCATCAGTCCCTCCCTCCATAACATATCATAAGCTTTTTCCACATCAAAAAATACTGCTTGTTTTTAAGCTGCTTTTATGGACGCTCCCACTTGAAGTGATTTGGAGTCCTATAAGGATTGGAACTACTAGTTCACATATTGTGACCAAGCACACACACATTAAATACGAGTTTCTTTTTTTTTTTTTTCAAAATTAAATTTTTATTTCTTTTTCAATAATAAACACATAAATGTCATCATAAAATTCTTTATGTAAAAGTAAATTTTTAATATTAATTTCTAATTGTTTATTTCTCATTTTTTTAATAATTTTATCATGAAAGTTTGGATATTTGATACAATCTAGAAGCAGATGTTTGACATGTTCTTTTACACCACAAGTTGTACATTGATTGGAGGTTTTTTTTTTTTTAAAGAAATTGTGTATCATTAAGTAGACATTTTCCAAATCTAAGTCTTGCAATTATCCTTTGTTTGTTTCTGTTTTTATCAGAATATGTGGTATGGGTTGTAATCTTTGTTTCAAGTTGGTAGAAGAATCTACCAGTTTGGGAATTTTCCCATCCATCTTGCCATATTGTAAAAAATAACATCTTTGATATGTTTTGTGATATCAGAAGTGGTAAAAGGGTAATGGATGTCATAATAGGTTTTATTTACTGATCTTTTGGCCAATTTATCATCCATTTCATTTCCTTTAATACCCACATGAGCTGGAATCCAACAAAAAACAACCTCAACACCCATAAGATAAAGCTGGTACACAAGATATCGGAAATCTAATAATTCTATGTCATTATCTTGCTTTTGAATTTTTTGTAAGACAGACAAGGAATCAAAAAACATCACACTTTGAATAGGAGGTTTATCGATAAGAAGTTCCCAAGCCTTTGTAATTGCTAGTAACTCAGCTCTAAAAATAGTACCATTTGAGATTTTATAATCTTTTTGAATGTTTAGACTTGGAATTACAATGCCAGATGCACAATCAAAATCTTTTTTTTTTTTTTGAACCATCAGTAAACATATGTACACTACCGTTCAAAAGTTTGGGGTCACTTTGAAATGTCCTTATGTTTGAAAGAAAAGCACTGTTCTTTTCAATGAAGATCACTTTAAACTAATCAGAAATGCACTCTATACATTGCTAATGTGGTAAATGACTATTCTAGCTGCAAATGTCTGGTTTTTGGTGCAATATCTCCATAGGTGTATAGAGGCCCATTTCCAGCAACTCTCACTCCAGTGTTCTAATGGTACAATGTGTTTGCTCATTGCCTCAGAAGGCTAATGGATGATTAGAAAACCCTTGTACAATCATGTTAGCACAGCTGAAAACAGTTGAGCTCTTTAGAGAAGCTATAAAACTGACCTTCCTTTGAGCAGATTGAGTTTCTGGAGCATCACATTTGTGGGGTCGATTAAATGCTCAAAATGGCCAGAAAAATGTCTTGACTATATTTTCTATTCATTTTACAACTTATGGTGGGAAATAAAAGTGTGACTTTTCATGGACAACACAAAATTATCTGGGTGACCCCAAACTTTTGAACGGTAGTGTAAGTGTTGATTGTATTTGAGTTGAATGTGTTCTAATGCCGAGTGTAACATGTTGAAACTACTATCCTCTTGTTTAGAGATTTTAGGGACTAAATCCAAGGCAACTTTTGGAGATTGGGATTCCCAGAATGGAAAAGGATCAACCAAAAGATTACAAGCTGGAACCGGAAGACTATTAACCAAATGGGGGGAATAAATAAATAAAAATACTGCTGTCACTGCCTCTTTATTTGTCTGTGAAGATTCTCAGTCATCCAGGTGGTAAACTACTTCTTCTTCTTCTTTTGGCTGCTCCCGATTAGGGGTCGCCACAGCGGATCTTTTGTCTCCATTGCTCCCTGTCTTCCGCATCCTTCTCTACCACACCTGCCACTTTCATGTCCTCTCTCACCACATCCATGTATCTCCTCTTTGGCCTTCCTCGTTTTCGTTTGCCTGGCAGCTCCATCCTCAACATTCCCCTTCCCACATGCTCTGCATCCAGGTGGTAAACTGTGGGTGGTAACAGAGAGCAACTGGACTTGCTTGAAGATGTTTCGCCTCTCATCTGAAAAGCTTCTTCAGTTCTGTCTGACTAATAGGGGGTATCAGGTATTTATCCTCTCATGGATGAAAAGCAATCCTAAGGTGTCATTCAGTACGTTTACATGCACATCCAAATCGAGCTGCTGTCGGTAATCGAGCAAAGGGTCCCAGCAGGGGTGCCAGAGAAATCCAATCCTACATGCACACAAGGAAATCGAGCTATTGTGTGAGGTACATTGTGCACCCGAGCCACAGGTGGCGCTACACGCCCCATCGTGTTGGTACACTTCCGGTTGTCGTCATGAAGAAGAGCTATTCAAGAGTGTAAACAAAGTTATCAGTTCCGTGTTCTCCATTGCGCGTTTTTCTCCCGTCCATGAATTTTAATATATTCAACTCCTTAAGCTGAATGAGCATGAACTCTGTCTCCTCATTGCTCCAGAAGTGCACGTTTCTGCTCGCCATTTTCTCTTCTTCGTTTGTTCCTCCTGACCTCTTCTGCTGCTCGCTAATACTGTTATCATGCCGACCGTGGCTGTCGTGTTTCCCGCTTGTGGTCTCGTCACTCCCGGAAGGGGCAGTGCTGAAGTAAGTAGCTCGACTACGTAGCTCGATAGGGTTTACATGCACTAAGTAGCTCGACAAAAATCGCATAATCTAGGTCGTGTAGCTCGATTACGAGAAATCAAGTTCGGTTCAATTTCAGCCGAGCTAAGGTGTTTCCATGGCATTTAGAACTTCGATTTCAGTCGAGCAACGGCAGAAATTCGATTTTCTCTATGTGCATGTAAACACACTCATTGAGTCATCCTGTTGGTGTGGGTGTGAACGGCTTAGAGAGTCGTTGGGGTGATCAATGGGTTGTTGGTTCTCTCTGTCCTCCTGTGAGTCACTGAAAACAACTGGGTTTTGGTGTGCATTCAGTTGTCTGGGAAGTGTGCCAAGGACTGCATTGTAGGTGGCTGATAAATGGTGTTTTAGACCACCACCTCTGTTCAGTGATGGCCGTTCCAGGTCGTTCCTTAAAGTGCATATCACGGGTAAATTCAGGAGCAAGATCAATGTAATTCTCCTATTTTATATTAAACTTGGGTCAAATATCTGTCACATTTTGCATTTTGTGCAATTTTTTCCCTTGCGCAATACCAGAAAAATCCAGTTGAAATCAAGCCATTTGAGGCGAATTGGTCCGCCTCTGAAAAAACTTGGCATTTGGATTTCCCGGCAAACATTGATTTTCGTGACATCATGTGTGGGATGCCTCCCTTTGAATCCTACATCAGCGCTGGTTTGTTTATGAGAAAACGACCTGGTGGTTTTCTGCAAATTTCTTCAACGTTATCACGTAATTATTAAAATGGTTAACAGCTGTATCGTAGGAGGGTGTAGCAACACCAATCTTGATGGGATTAGTACTCATCGTTTTCCAAAAGACCAGACAATGAGAGAGAAATGGGAGCGCTTGGTCTACACAGGCTGTGCACTGAAACCGTGCAAAGCTCGCACAGCCTGTTGGCGTTTCCGCAGATAACGTCACAAATCTGGCTTCAGACTCCCTTGGGATTTTTCCAGATGCTTTTTGTTATTTTATTTTTTTTTCTGCTGTAGACAGATGGCCTTGTGCAAAATTACCCTTCTGGATGAGTGTGTAAAGGGACATACTTTCATATATATATATATATATATATATATATATATATATATATATATATATAAACGAATTTGGTCCAGGATATGCACTTTAATGTTCATCCATGAGAGGATAAATACCTGATATGCTACTCCCTAGTCAGACAGAACTGAAGAAGCCTTTCGGATGAGAGGTGAAACATCTTCAAGAATCTTCAAGCAAGTCCAGTTGTTCTCTTTTACCACCCACTGCCTCTTTATTTATTTGGGCTTTCCTTCTTCGTCTTTTGGGTTTAATGGTAGCTGGTGCATTACTGTCACCTACTGGATTGGAGTGTGGAACAGACGATTGGCAGGGGGGGAAAGAAACCTAAATTTTCTCTAGTACACCATTTTCCTTTTAAAAATGTGATTAGTTGGCCATGTACAGTCAAGCCCGAAATTATTCATACCCCTGGCAAATTTTGACTTAAAGTTACTTTTATTCAACCAGCAAGTTTCTTCTTGATTGGAAATGACACAGGCGTCTCCCAGAAGATAATAAGATGATGTATAAGAGGCATCATTGTGGAAAAAAAAAATATTTCTCAGCTTTTATTTACATTTGAACAAAAAGTGGCATGTCCAAAATTATTCATACCCTTCTCAATAATCAATAGAAAAGCCTTTATTGGCTATTACGGCAATCAAACACTTCCTATAATTGCTGACCCGCTTTTTGCATGTCTCCACTGGTATTTTTGCCCATTCATCTTTAGCGATGAGCTCCAACTCTTTCAGGGTCTCCTTGCCATCACCCTGATCTTTAGCTCCCTCCACAGAAGTCAGGACTCTGGCTGGACCACTGCAAAACGTTAATGTTTTTGTTCCCTAATCATTTCTTCACCACTTTTGCTGTGTTTTTTGGGTTGTTGTCGTGCTGAAATGTCCACTGGTGCCCAAGGCTAAGTTTCTCTGCAGACCACCTGATGTTGTTGTTGAGAATCCTAATGTACTGCTCTTTTTTCATGGTGCCGTTTACTGTGATTAGGTTCCCTGGTCCATTGGCTGAAGAATACCCCCAAAGCATTAGGTTCCCACCACCATGTTTGACAGTGGGGATGGTATTCTTAGGGTTGAAGGCTTCTCCTTTTTTATGCCAAATGAAGGACACACCATTGTGGCCAAACAATTCAATTTTTGTTTCATCTGACCATAAAAGAGAACACCAGAAGTCTTCTTCTTTGTCCAGATGAGCATTTGCAAAGGCCAAGCAGGCTTTTGTGTGCCTTATCTGGAGAAGTGGCGTCCTCCTTGGTCTGCGTCCGTGGAACCCAGCAGTGTGCAGTGTCCGTTGGACTGTCTGCCTTGAGATCTTGCCACCAGCAGAGCCCAGATTCACTAAGATGGCCTTGGTGGTGATCCCTGGATTCTTTTTCACCTCTCTCACTATCCTCCTGGCCAGCACAGGTGTCACTTTTGGCTTCCGACCACGTCCTCTGAGATTTTCCACAGTGCGGAATGTCTGGTATTTTTTAATAATACTTTGCACTGTAGCCACTGGAACTTGGAAACATTTAGATATGGCCTTATAGCCCTTTCCTGACTTGTGAGCAGCCACAGGTCCTCAGTGAGCTCCTTTGTCTTAGCCATGACTGTCCACAAACCAACTGCAGAGAGCTGCTGTTTTTCACCTGTTGAGTTGATTAAAACAGCTGTTCCCAATTAATCAGGGTAATTAGGATGCTTTAGAACAGCTTGGACTATTTGGAATGGTATAGAACTTTGGATTTTCCAATAGACTGTGACAGTTTGCAAAGGGTATGAATAATCTTGGAGATGCCACTTTTTGTTCAAATGTAAATAAAAGCTAAGAAATAATTTTTTCCACAATGATGCCTCTTGTGGGGCGGCACAGTGGTGTAGTGGTTAGCGCTGTCGCCTCACAGCAAGAAGGTCCGGGTTCGAGCCCCGTGCCCGGCGAGGGCCTTTCTGTGCGGAGTTTGCATGTTCTCCCCGTGTCCGCGTGGGTTTCCTCCGGGTGCTCCGGTTTCCCCCACAGTCCAAAGACATGCAGGTTAGGTTAACTGGTGACTCTAAATTGACCGTAGGTGTGAATGTGAGTGTGAATGGTTGTCTGTGTCTATGTGTCAGCCCTGTGATGACCTGGCGACTTGTCCAGGGTGTACCCCGCCTTTCACCCGTAGTCAGCTGGGATAGGCTCCAGCTTGTCTGCGACCCTGTAGAACAGGATAAAGCGGCTAGAGATAATGAGATGAGATGAGATGAGATGATGCCTCTTGTGGGGCGGCACGGTGGTGTAGTGGTTAGCGTTGTCGCCTCACAACAAGAAGGTCCAGGTTCGAGCCCCGTGCCTGGCGAGGGCCTTTCTGTGTGGAGTTTGCATGTTCTCCCCGTGTCCGCGTGGGTTTCCTCCGGGTGCTCCGGTTTCCCCCACAGTCCAAAGACATGCAGGTTAGGTTAACTGGTGACTCTAAATTGACCGTAGGTGTGAATGTGAGTGTGAATGGTTGTGTGTCTATGTGTCAGCCCTGTGATGACCTGGCGACTTGTCCAGGGTGTACCCCGCCTTTCGCCTGTAGTCAGCTGGGATAGGCTCCAGCTTGCCTGCGACCCTGTAGAACAGGATAAAGCGGCTACAGATAATGAGATGAGATGCCTCTTGTACATCGTCTTATTATCTTTTGGGAGACACCTGTGTCATTTCCGGTCAAAAAAAACCTTGCTGGTTGAATAAAAGTAACTTTAAGTCAAAATTTGCCAGGGGTATAAATAATTTCAGGCTTGACTGTATATCCTAATGCCTTACCTAAGATATTCTCTAGTGTGAGGTGAAGCTTTATTTCTTTAAGTGCTTCACTTAGTTTCTTTCTCTCCTCCTTACAGAAGTCACATTCCACTATCACATGCTGCCCTGATTCTGGCTGATTACAGTGTCTGCATAACCCAGCTGGATATTTTCCTGTTCCATGAAGTGTCTTGTTGAGTGCTGGATGGCCTGTTCTTAGACGGGTGATGACGGTTTCTTCTCTTTTTGGGTTTTCCTAATCTCATCCTCTGAGCATCACTTGGCAGTTGATTCCCAAACTGATTCTGAATAAAGCTTGTGTAGTTTGAATGATCTGCGCATGCGCATTACGCCTCAACTCGAGCAGGATTTTTTTTCTCTTCAAGCGGGTGTCGCTAACAGGCGTCTGTTTGTAGGAACAAATTTGCTCTTTTAAGTATTTAAATATACATATGTGTTTCTATCTACTCAGTTTTACAAAGAGACAAGAGTTGGGTATCTAGAACATGCCAAAAAACAAAGGTAAAGTATTATTTATTTATTTATTTATTTTTGACAAAAAGTATGACGGATTTAGAGCACGAGCTTGGTTTAGCTAGCAGGCTAACGCCACGGCGTTAGCATCTTAATGTTCGTTTATTATTTTTAATGGAAATAATTAATCAGGCGCTTCAAAATAAGAGAATCAGGATTTGTGCAGATGTGAGATATGTAGTGTTACTGATATTATTGTTGTTTTAAGTCAGTAAATATATTGTTGATCCATCCATATTTAACCAAAAGGGCTCGTGCGCTTTTCTCACACACTTCTGGTGCTTGGATAGAAAATAAAATTAAAATACAAATAAGTCGTGACGGATTGAATATATAAGCGGATAACGCGCAGCTGTTGAACGACTGATCAAGTTCCACTGGTTGACAGAGTTGCATTTCTCCCCCCCTAGTTTAATTCTCAACAACAGACAAATGAGTTCACAACATCTGGATGCAGATGTTTAATAAATCCTTCCAGTAAGCCAGAGGTGGCAGTCGTGAGGAAGAACTAGAGCAGCGGCTACAATGATCGACACCTTAACGATCTTTTGGCCGTTGCAAAAGTAGAAAAGACTTTCGATACGTAAATTGTGCATGAATAATTACTCAAACTTCCACTGGGGGGGAGGATGACTTGGCGTATCAGGCACCGTTGTCCACGGTTATCGGCGCCATTCCACAATTATCGACACCTTTGTCCACGGTTATCGACACCTTTGTCCACGGTTATCAGCGCCATTCCACAATTATCGACACCTTTGTCCACGGTTATCGGCGCCGTTCCACAATTATCGACACCTTTGTCCATGGTTATTGGCACCTTTGCCACGGTTATCGGCGCCGTTCCACAATTATCGGCACCTTTGTCCACGGTTATCGGCACCGTTCCACAATTGTCAGCACCTTTGTCCACGGTTATCAGCACCTTTGTCCACGGTTATCAGCGCCGTTCCCCAATTATCGACACCTTTGACCACGGTTATTGGCGCTGTTCCACAATCGTCAGCACCGTTCCACAATTAGACACCTTTTGTCCACGGTTATCGGCGCCGTTCCACAATTGTTGGCACCTTTTGTCCACGGTTATCGGCGCCGTTCCACAATTGTCGGCACCTTTGTCCACAGTTATCGGCGCCGTTCCACAATTGTCAGCACCTTTGTCCACGGTTATCGGCACCTTTGTCCACGGTTATTGGCGCCATTCCACAATTATCGACACCTTTGACCACGGTTATTGGCGCCGTTCCACAATCGTCAGCACCGTTCCACAATTAGACACCTTTTGTCCACGGTTATCGGTGCCGTTCCACAATTGTTGGCACCTTTGTCCACAGTTATCGGCGCCGTTCCACAATTGTCGGCACCTTTGTCCACGGTTGTCGGCACCTTTGTCCACGGTTGCCGGCGACTGTCGGCGCCCTTGCCCGTGGTTGCCGATGCCGTTCGGCGACTGTCGGCGCCCTTGCCCGCGGTTGCCGGCGCCGTTCGGCGACTGTCGGCGCCCTTGCCCGCGGTTGCCGGCGCCGTTCGGCGACTGTCGGCGCCCTTGCCCGCGGTTGCCGGCGCCGTTCGGCGACTGTCGGCGCCCAGCTGGTTTGATTATAAAAAAAATTGGTATGTGGTATTAAGTTAACAAAACAGTGTTTGTTTAAAATGTTTTCCATAGACTTGTATTTAGTACAAAATCTCTTTTATATAATATGAGTAGCACGCTGTGTGAGCACAGTCGCTATCAGGCGCATTAAAATGTAAATAACTTTTCTAGAATTTCACCAAAACATTGAATTTTCAGCATTGTAAGAGAACTCCCTAAAGTATTATTCAGCAAAACCCCAGAATGATAGCACAAATCTAGAATTTTTAACAGAATTTTAGTTCTTAAAATTTAACAGAATTATGGACGTCACACGTAACATTTACACCTGTGAAAAATCACTTTGAATGCTGTTTTGAAAGTTTTGATCAAATTTTCTCTATAATAAAAAATCGCTTAAATATTATAAACAGTCTTTTTTAATGTATCAAAAAATAATTTTGATAAAGCAAGGAAATTCGGAAGAAAATTTGTTTTTTCTTTTGCTTGTTGTGTGCGTCACGCTACCAAAATCTAACTAACCTCTTCATGAACAATTCCAACTTTCATGGACTTGTAGCGCGAATAAACCTTTCAAAAAATATATATATAATACTTCTCACCCAGTAAATTAGAATCCTGGTGATTTATATCCTCGTAGCTTCAGTAGATCTAGAGATTTAGTCGATTTAGTAAATCCCAAACGCTGTGAAACACGCCAGCCATCTATGGTGAAGTGCTGCTGTAGTTGAGAAACTCTCATTTCTCCCGCTTCCAACTAACTCCGTGACCCAGACCAAAATAACAATGTCACGCTCATCACTTAAGGATGATTTATGCCAAGTTTCACGGAAAAATACAGCGAAATAAACTTGCTAGAAGTATTTTTCAAAATCCCAAACATTATGAAACATTTCTTGTTGGGTTTCAGGTTACAAATTTTGAGAATAGAGAAATTGCGGCGCAAAAGTTTGCCACTAAACTCGCGAAAATACTCCATCCTAGCGAGTTTCACAACCGAACTAGGCTACGTGACAGTCCGTGACCACCCAGGAATGTTCTAGAAGGTACGCTTCTAGGCACGTGCGATCGAGAAAGACGCCACGTGAAGGTAGTAAAGGTAGTAGTTCCACTGTCTTATAACGTTTTTGCTTGTTTTAGCGCGATAAACAATGCATTATGGGTAATCATTAAAATGCTAATTTCAAGGTTAAAATGGGTAAAAACAACTAATTTATAGATATTGTAAAAATTGTGCCTAATAGTTATTTCAGTACATAAAATCAAAACCTGAATTTAAAAAATTTTTCCCTATGTTACACCATTGTGCATCTATAGCATGCTACTCATCATAAATATATGCATGTCGGTGTTTACGTAAATGAGGAAGTAATTCTAATGTTTATAAACAAATGAACTGATGTTTAACCTGCATCAGAAAATCTTTGTTTCAGTCTCTAAGTATTTTCGTAGATTACATTTTGTTAATCATTCGTTGTTGTTTGTATTAATTTGTAGTTTACCAATAAATGTCAACAGGAAATTGAGATTGTAACCGCATGAAAATCCAGGTCAAAGGTCACATCTCATTCCTTGAACCAAAATGTAAAATGTCTCCTGATATTGTAATTTGTGGTAGACATTTACATCATCACTCGGTGTGTTTACATGCACATAGAGAAAATCAAATTTCTGCCGTTGCTCGACTGAAATCGAAGTTCTAAATGCCATGGAAACACCTTAGCTCGGCTGAAATCGAACCGAACTGGATTTCTCGTAATCAAGCTACGCGACCTAGATTATGCGATTGTAGCCGAGCTACTTAGTGCATGTAAACCCTATCGAGCTACGTAGTCGAGCTACTTACTTCAGCACTGCCCCTTCTGGAAGTGACGAGACCACAAGCGGGAAACACGACAGCCTCGGTCGGCATGACAACAGTAGTAGTAGCGAGCAGCAGAAGAGGTCAGGAGGAACAACATCTCTCGGTGTTGCTGTCCTCGTCGTCGTTCTTCTTGTGAACACGGAACTGATAACTTTGTTTACACTCTTGAATAGCTCTTCATGACGACAACCGGAAGTGTACCAACACGATGGGGCGTGTAGCGCCACCTGTGGCTCGGGTGCACAATGTACCTCACACAATAGCTCGATTTCCTTGTGTGCATGTAGGATTGGATTTCTCTGGCACCCCTGCTGGGACCCTTAGCTCGATTACTGACAGCAGCTCGATTTGGATGTACATGTAAATGCACTGACTGTTAAAAAAAAAAAATCTGAAAATATCAAGCATGTAATTTTTTTTCTTTGCGAGGAATTTAATTCTGCTCTAATTCTATTTATTGCAATCGGATTCTAAATACTCTAAACATTGTTATGAATCAGAAAAAAAATGTATCATAAATCACAGCACTTATTTTTAACTTTATTTATTTTTAAGTGCTTCATCTACTTCAACAATGTTACACAAAGATCGATCCATAACAGTTGTAAATGTCCCTTAATCCCGCAGGGTGTCGATAATGGTGGACACCAGTGAAAGTGATCACTATTATCGACACGTCACGTGATTTTGTCAAACGCGCGTTTAGATATAAAATGGCGACTGTCAAATGAGATGAGAAACAAAGTAGGAAACAAAGGATTTAAACAAAGAAGTGGAAGTGACAAACCTATTGGAAAATGTTATCATTCTGTCAAAACGTTTTTGCAGAAGAGTGAACATGCCATTAAGGTTGCTTTTAAAGGTGTTTGCCCAAACAATATTACAATATGACCTGTAAGGATAAATCATTGTGTAATATAAGTTAAGAAGAATTTTTCTCGTTAACGTATGTCCTGTTCTTCTGATGGCGCTGATATTTTTCGTTGTCTTGTTGGAAACAAATGTTGCATGATTATTGTTTTTTCTCCAAGTGAGGTTTTCATCTATTAGAGTTCCTAGAAATTTAGTAACTGAAACTTGTTCTAAAATATTATTTGCTATATGTACATTAGAATAAGTGTTGGATGGTTTATAGGAATAAACATCATGTATGAACTCTTCTTTATATTGACTGATAACTGGTTTAAAGCTCACAAACTATCAATTTTCATTAATCCTGCATTCATTTCACAGTCTCATTTTTGTCCGTCTTTACCAGATAAGAAAATATTGGAGTCATCAGCAAACAAAATGAAAAATACTTTTGATGTTTATGTATAGGTTGTTTACATAAATGAGATAATTACGACCCAAGAACTCACGATGACAATGATGAAGAACTTTTGGCAGGAACCAGACTCAAAAGCAGCTTTAGGGCAATTCCATGTAAATGTCAACCTCACCATGCAAAAATAAAGCAACATGTAATACATCAAAACCACTCCCAGAGATCTCACCTAGGCCTGTATTTTACAGATGTGAACAAGCTGAACCAATTTGTAACCAACCTAATATGTCACTGTCAGTCTTTCTTTCTTATAATGTAAAAACCAAGCTAAAATCAACTTTGATCATGTACAATTCTATATTATTGCCACAAGCCACAGAAATGTATGCTAAAATCCACAAAACAGCAAAACAATAGCCATCCTAAATATTATTTAAGAACTTTGATAGTTTTAGTTGATATTTAGAGAGTTTTTCAAAGGGTTATGGTGGTTAAATTGCTGATTTTCTAAACATATGCCATGTCTATTTCAGACGCGTCACATCCATAACGGAATTTCGTCGCATCCATAACGCTGACTTTTCCTTCCGAAACTCTGCATGAAATACAAAATATTTTAAACAAAGATTTTTTAATATTCACCTTGGACCCCTCTATCAAACGGATATCTCCATTTCGACATTAGGTTTACGATTTCACAGAGTTTGATAAAAATGTACAGTCACCCAAGAAAAGTGATACTTTTTCTGTCACATCCATAACGCATCTTTTATTGGCATTTTCTGGCATGCCCTAGATGTACTATGGGAATTGTTCTTGTTCTATCACTTCTCCAGTATGGTACAGCCTTAAAATATGCAACACCTGTTTAAATACTGGGAGACAATAAAACATGCACTGGGTCATTTGTTGCCATTTTGAGTTCAAGTGTCACATCCATAACGCTGGAATTGCCCTTTACAGAAATACTGACGTCCAGGGAGTCCAAAAAGTCAGGAGCCAAATGACCGTAAAGCTCCATGTTTTGCTCTATCAAGCGCCATAATTTTGTCGTCTTATTAACATCATGTCCTTTACGTGTTTTTGCGGATTTTGTTCAGCGTATTTGCCTCGATGTATCTGCTCAACCCGAGTCCTTTTGGTTCCTGGCTTTTTCAAACACCTGTAAATTTAGATTTTTATTGAATAAACCAGAAACGGTAAGGAAAAGACTGGGGGGGGGGACCTTTCCTGAAATGACATGAAGAAAAGAAACCAGTCTCAAACTAGATTCTGATTGGAGACTGTTGCAGTATCCAGGTGTAGAAGAGTACACACGGGCAGCGCTGAGTGTGTTTACGGGATGTTTTGAGAAGATCATGAGCACCTTGTCCTTCTGTTCTTGTCTATAGGTAAAGGAGGAAAGAACCGGCGACGTGGTAAGAATGAAAATGAGTCGGAGAAGAGGGAGCTGGTTTTCAAAGAGGATGGGCAAGGTAACACGTCCATCTCACTAAAGGAAATGTTTCATGTTTCGAGATACGATTGAGATATTTATGATCTGTTTCTCTTGAGATTCTTGTGTTCTTGTTCCCGCCCCCCGAGTTGTGTGTTGCTCTGACATCATCAGGCAATGATCTCTGACATAAGGCGTGAAAATGAGCAGTTCCTCACTCACCTTTTTCAACATTTATATTAATGAGACGTAGTGGAGACACCGGTGCAGACACTGGACTCTGTGTCCCAGACTGCAATGCAGCTGTACGATGCAGGGGTACAGAACAAACTCAGCTCGCGGTGCGCTAACTAGCAGAGATGACGAGCATGATCGTGTTAGCATGAGAGATGAAGGGCATCTGGATGAGGAGGAAGGATCGGGAAAGACTAAAGCTCTGCTGCATCACTCACTCTCTCTTTAGGTTGAAAGAGCGTAGTTGAAAGTCAATGGAATTTCTTGACAATAAATCTTTGACATTTGATGATTAACACTCTGGGGTCTGAGGGTATTTTCTGGCACTTTAATGATTTTGGTATGCTCTGTTTTTGTCAATTTCAAAAAATCTTAAGCCGTATTTTCAAAGTCATATGACTTTTGTGTTCAGCTACAGTGTCATTTATGTCGTATGTACGTCATGATTGTACTTAAAAAATGTAAAAGGCAGTTTTAGAACTGTGTGGGAATGTGTGTAAAGACGTGACCTTACCCGTTATGTCGAACCGTTTTGATCACTTGAGGTGATTCTGTTCAGTCGTAGGAATGTATCGAGCACAAAAACTTAAATCTGTTCCACTGATTTGGACAATTAACTGGCCACCAAAAAAAATGTATGTCCTATTGTTTTGTGATAAAGGGTTGGCAGTGGGAGGGGTATTCACTGAGAAGGGTAAAAAAAATTCCATTCCATTCAGTGAGAAGAGTGAAAACCTCTCCCACTGCAAACTCTTCATCCCATCAGGTCAAGTAATCAAAACAGTTTGTCACCATGGGTAAGGTCATGTTTTTTCACAAATTCCAACACAGTTCTAAAACTGCTTTTTACAACAGCTTTATGTACAGTGATGCTTGAAAGTTTGTGAACCCTTTAGAATTTTCTATATTTCTGCATAAATATGACTTAAAACATCAGATTTTCGTACAAGTCCTAAAAGTAGATAAAGAGAACCCAGTTAAACAAATGAGACAAAAATATTATACTTGGGCATTTATTTATTGGGGAAAATGATCCAATATTACATATGTGAGTGGCAAAAGTATGTGAACCTCTAGGATTAGCAGTTAATTTGAAGGTGAAATTAGAGTCAGGTGTTTTCAATCAATGTGATGACAATCAGGTGTGAGTGGGCACCCTGTTTTATTTAAAGAACAGGGATCTATCAAAGTCTGATCTTCACAACACATGTTTGTGGAAGTGTATCATGGCACGAACAAAGGAGATTTCTGAGGACCTCAGAAAAAGCGTTGTTGATGCTCATCAGGCTGGAAAAGGTTACAAAACCATCTCTAAAGAGTTTGGACTCCACCAATCCACAGTCAGACAGATTGTGTACAAATGGAGGAAATTCAAGACCATTGTTACCCTCCCCAGGAGTGGTCGACCAACAAAGATCACTCCAAGAGCAAGGCGTGTAATAGTTGGCGAGGTCACAAAGGACCCCAGGGTAACTTCTAAGCAACTGAAGGCCTCTCTCACATTGGCTAATGTTCATGAGTCCACCATCAGGAGAACACTGAACAACAATGGTGTGCATGGCAGGGTTGCAAGGAGAAAGCCACTGCTCTCCAAAAAGAACATTGCTGCTCATCTGCAGTTTGCTAAAGATCACGTGGACAAGCCAGAAGGCTATTGGAAAAATGTTTTGTGGACAGATGAGACCAAAATAGAACTTTTTGGTTTAAATGAGAAGCGTTATGTTTGGAGAAAGGAAAACACTGCATTCCAGCATAAGAAGCTTATCCCATCTGTGAAACATGGTGGTGGTAGTATCATGGTTTGGGCCTGTTTTGCTGCATCTGGGCCAGGACGGCTTGCCATCATTGATGGAACAATGAATTCTGAATTATACCAGCGAATTCTAAAGGAAAATGTCAGGACATCTGTCCATGAACTGAATCTCAAGAGAAGGTGGGTCATGCAGCAAGACAACGACCCTAAGCACACAAGTCGTTCTACCAAAGAATGGTTAAAGAAGAATAAAGTTAATGTTTTGGAATGGCCAAATGACCTTAATCCAACAGAAATGTTGTGGAAGGACCTGAAGCGAGCAGTTCATGTGAGGAAACCCACCAACATCCCAGAGTTGAAGCTGTTCTGTACGGAGGAATGGGCTAAAATTCCTCCAAGCCGGTGTGCAGGACTGATCAACAGTTACCGGAAACGTTTAGTTGCAGTTATTGCTGCACAAGGGGGTCACACCAGATACTGAAAGCAAAGGTTCACATACTTTTGCCACTCACAGATATGTAATATGGGATCGTTTTCCTCAATAAATAAATGATCAAGTATAATATTTTTGTCTCATTTGTTTAACTTGGTTCTTTTTATCTACTTTTAGGACTTGTGTGAAAATCTGATGATGTTTTAGGTCATACTTATGCAGAAATATAGAAAGGGTTCACAAACTTTCAAGCACCACTGTATCTGGTATTTGACTCTCTTCAGTGTGTCTTGAAATTAACTCCGTTACAAAATTACTTCAAATTTTACTTTCTAAACTCAAAATCGAGCAAAATTAGCTATTTTTGAGGAAAATACTTTTTAACTCTGGAGGAATTGCTCAGTCATTTTTCCTGGGTATTCATTACAGCACACACATCAGCTGATCTGCTCATAATAAATAGAACAAATATTTACACGTACTCGAGCTGATCTTTGGCTGGATCGAGTCGGGGGGGTAAAGGATCGCTTATCAGTGTCGCAGTTCAAGGTTGCGTTGAATCACTGTCCTGAATCATCTGAAGCGCATAAAATCCACAATCTTGCAAAATGTTTTACCTCCAAATAGCCTAAACTATGGCTGACCAGATTTTATCCTGTTTATGGTGGGCGTTCCCACCGCGAAAGAGAAACTAATTGAAAGTGATCATGCGGTTACGATGTGAACAGTCTTTTATGAATGTGTAAGTGGGCGCTCAGCGCTCCGACTCCGGTGTGACTGAGGAAGGTGACAAGTTTTGTTTCATCTAATTTAGGTCATTTTAAAACTACAATATTTGTCAGTGAGCACATGGGAAACTGTAAAGTTTGTCAATGTTTATCATGCTTGTAGGATTAAAAATCACAAAGATATTTATCTAAGTGCATGACCTACTCATTCTAAACCTGCCGATCTTCGCCAGCGAAGCTCTCAACCCCAAAGGGTTAATTTTAAAGAGTAATTCAGCAAAGTTGACATGATTGGATCGGAAAGGGTGTACTCCATCACGTTTTAAAACGGTGTATGTATTTATCTATGTATCTGTCCATCCCCCCCAGAGTATGCCCAGGTGATAAAGATGTTGGGAAACGGCAGATTGGAGGCCATGTGCTTTGATGGTGTCAAACGACTTTGTCACATCCGAGGAAAACTCCGGAAAAAGGTGTCATTCATTCTCTCTCTCATTTTCTCTGTCTGGCTCTTTCTTTTTTGCTCTCATTTTGTCTATCTGTCTCTCCTGTTTGTGTCTCTCTCATATTCTGTCTGCCTGTGTCTCTCTCTTGGTCTGTCTCTCTCTCTCTCTGTTGGTCTGGCTCTCATTCTCTGTCTGTCTGTCTCTCGCTCTCATTCTGGCTCTCTCCTCTGTGTCTCTCCCGTGTGTGTGTCTCTCTCTCTCTCGTTCTCTTTGTGTGTCTCTCTCTCTCTCTCTCTCTCTCTCGTTCTCTCTGTCTGCCCCCAAATTGATGAGACGGATTGTTCCAGAAAAAGAGGCAATTACAAAAACACTGTTTAAAGCCTGAGATCTGCTCAGAGAAAGAGGCCCGTTCTGTATCTGGCTGTTTAAGGAAGGATTTTTATTGTCGTCTCTCGTGTGTCTCTACAGGTTTGGATCAACACCTCGGACATCATCCTCATAGGCCTGAGGGATTACCAGGTGAGTTTACAGCTCAGGTTTACTGCCTGGGCGTTAAGTGTGGACTGATATCACTGACTTTATATCGTACAGTATAACAGTCATAGAAAGATATTCCTCAGGACACGTGCACTGATGCTGTGCTGTAAAAACAACACGCAGGTTGTAGACACCTGAGATGGTTCAGTTAAAAGCCGAGAGAAAGGCTTTTTTTTTTTTTTTTTTTTGCTTGCACTAAAACAGAATAGCAGTTAAATTCGGCGAGGTTTATTGAGTCCTGGACAAAGGCAACTATTCTCTAAACCGCACGATAGCGGATATCAGGGATGAAAGTCTTCCGGGTTTACCCGGAAATCCGGATATTTGACAAAACTCTTGAAAATCTCCAGTTTTCCGAGTGGAGAAATGTATTTTTCGGATTTTTCGCGTTCCTAGACACGGCGTAATACTTTGCATCGTCCTTGCATGGGCGCAGTCCTTAAATAGCCCAAACATAGTTCATTGATTAAAGACAGGTGTTCTTTGTTAACGGCGTGCGTGCTGGAGCTCGTTAGGCGCGCCTTCAGGTGCACGTGCTAAGGCGCGCAGGACTGACACAGTTCTGTGCAAGCACAACACGATCGCACTAGAAAGCATGTTCAAGCTGCCAGTGTAGCTGCAGTCTTTTTAGTTGCGAATTACAAGTATTTCCTCTTGTTAATAATCCGTCGTGTCAAAACAAGCAAAACTTTCCTCCTTCTTTCGATGTGAACAGGGTCTCCGCGGATCCTTAAAAAGTCTTAAAAAGTCTTATTTTTAATATGTGTTTTTTAAGGTCTTAAAAAGCATTATATTTCGCTATTTTTTGAGCTATGGTATTAAATTTCACATGGGAGGTATTACATTTCATCCGGGTAGCCTACGGTAAATGAAAAAAAAAACATATGTCTGGATTTTTTTTTTCCGCGCTAACGTTATTTATTCAACCAGCGTCGTTTGTTATCAAGATGCTGAACAAATAGCACAAGAGCCGTTGTGTGTCTTGCACTAGTTCTAATAGCGCAGGAACCACGCCACTGGGGGCAGTGTGTTCTTTTATCCATGTAGTAGACAGTGATGGGAATAACGGCGTTAGAAATAAACGGCGTTACTAACGGCGTTACTTTTTTTTAGTAACGAGTAATCTAACTAATTACTTTTTACATCGTTATAACGCCGTTCCCGTTACTTACAATAAAATACTATGCGTTACTTTATTAAAGCTGTTCTCATCTGGCATGCTGCTCGTTCAGCCTTTCTTTCCTCTGCTTTCGTGTGGGGCGGGGAGACACGAGACAACGGCACAGTAAGCCAATCAGAGTAGATTTGGACAACATACGTAGGTAGGCCACGCCTACTGCACTACTGCGCGCTCTTTCAATCGGAAGAGCCAGCGATGGCGAGCGGTCAGCCCAGCACTGCGCTTTCACACTGGAAATACAGCCAGCACTTTTCATTACTTGAAATAAAAGGCAAGAGTGTTTACGTGCAATACACATTATGTCGAGGAACAAAGCGTTTGTCCTCGTCAGTGGCCAGTAATTAGTAACAATTTTAATAACTACAGAAATATATTCCATTTGATAGATGTCTTATCTCACATTGTCCCACAAAAATATTAATATAGTGTAGATAACATTACTAATTGGTTCTGTTAAGTGTCCATTTCAGTCATTAAACATATTTAACATTCACTTTTATTATGATTACACTAATTGAATTTGATTTTTTTTTTGAGGGGGAACAAAATGTAACGGAGTAATTACTTTCTCTGGTAATTAGTTACTTTTATGACAAAGTAACTCCGTTACTAACTCAGTTACTTTTTGGGAAAAGTAACTAGTAACTATAACTAATTACTTTTTGAAAGTAACGTGCCCAACACTGGTAGTAGAACCATTGAGAGTAGAGCAGACGAGGAAGAAGTGGTTGAACTTGAACATGAACGGAGATGGGGAAGTGTAAGTTTAGTAACAAGTGGCTTGAGGAGCCAAAATACAAAAGTTGGCTAACAACAGCAACTTCAGAATATGAAGCGAGATGTAAGGTATGTCGGAAAGACATCAAGTTAACAACAATGGGCTGTAAAGCCCTTGACGCTCACTCGAAAGGGGAAAAGCATATGCGCTATGCTGCTAGTCGGGCAACAACAGTCCCCAGAGGCAGTTCGATCAGTAGTCAAACTTCCTTGCTTCCTCACTGTTTGTTCATGGCAGTACCCTACTATTAAAATATTGAGAAAGCAGTTAATGTTCTGTTTTGTTAACTGAAGATCAATTTGTTTCCTCACTGTTTGTTTACAGCAGTACCCTACTATTAAAATATCGAGAAGGCAGCTAATGTTCTGTTTTGTAAACTGAAGATGCACATTTTTTATAAAAAAAAATGCTTTGAACTTAACCTAGAGTGTGCTTTTTTTTTTTTTTTACTGTACGTATTTGTTCCGCGGTAGTAGTCTTATTTTTTATACTCAGTGGTCTTAAAATGGTCTTAAGAAGTATTATTTTTGCTGGTCAGAAATGTGCAGAGACCCTGGTGAAGAGAGGTAATCAATTTATTATATATATATTTTTTTTTCCATCAAAGTTGCATTTTGTGGTTTCGAAGCTAAGTTTTAGTGCCGTTTCTAGAACACATCAAGAAAACGTCGAAGAAACAGCAATAATGGAAGAGCTGGTTTCTAAGCTCATCTCATCTCATCATCTGTAGCCGCTTTATCCTGTTCTACAGGGTCGCAGGCAAGCTGGAGCCTATCCCAGCTGACTACGGGCGAAAGGCGGGGTACACCCTGGACAAGTCGCCAGGTCATCACAGGGCTGACACATAGACACAGACAACCATTCACACCTACGGTCAATTTAGAGTCACCAGTCAACCTAACCTGCATATCTTTGGACTGTGGGGGAAACCGGAGCACCCGGAGGAAACCCACGCGGACACGGGGAGAACATGCAAACTCCACACAGAAAGGCCCTCGCCGGCCACGGGGCTCGAACCCGGACCCTCTTGCTGTGAGGCGACAGCGCTAACCACTACACCACCGTGCCGCCCCGGTTTCTAAGCTGCCTAAAAAATAATTCCCATTGCTAGTTTTGTTACATAATGTACTCAGGCTGCCAGTAAGTGTGTGGCACACACGCACACACACACCCTGAAAAATCCTAGCTACGCCCCTGATTTACATGAGAAATTTGGTATTCATTGGTGTGTTTAAATTTACAGACAATACGAACTAATGTAAACAATTGGCTTCAACTTGCATAAATATGAATTGGAAATGTTTAGTTCACTTTAGCTTCTGCAAACGCACAACTCGACTCAAAGATTGATAAACGAGCCTCAATGTCCCCAACATTGAAACCTGAAAGCTTTAGAAACTCTAATGGACCTTTACTTTTTATTAACAGTACTGTTTTGGGATTTTGCTGAGTTTACCTTCAACTGTCTTTTTTTTTTTTTTTTTTTCCTCTGAGTAATGAACTGTGTAGCAGGAAAATCACCGCGTTTTCTAAGTGCGCTCCTGAAAATTACTCCTTAACTAGGGGAATTAAATTTGATATTTTTGACATGTTAATCATTAACGTACATGAAAGAAAAAGGCTTAAAGGTGTCATTGCATCGTTTTTTCATTAATTGTGCGGTGGTCTCTAGTATGAATGAATGCCCTGTGAGCCGGTTTTGGTGAAAAAAATGCTGTGGTTCTCCTGTTTCAGGCTGTTCTAGTTTGATGGATGAGTGGGTGGCGGGAGAACGACAGGATTTCAGCTCTTGCTCATTAATATTCATGACATGTAAACGTGTTACCTCTGATTGGCTAACAGCACTGTGACGCTACCTCCAGTGGGTCAGAACAAGCGGATGTGGGTGTCTTTGTAAAAACTGTTTTGATTGGCTGTTATGATCTCGACATCAATGTTTTGACCAATAACAATGTAGATAACAAATTTTACATCACATTCAACGAGATTTAAACGAGACTAAAGATTGCAACTTACAAATGTTTAAACATTGTTGGAGTTAATAAACAGGGATGTGATTTTTTTTTTTTTCCCGCGAATTCACGGAATTCCACTTTTTTCACCTCAAAATTTGAAAATTTTTTCCGATTTTTCGCTCAAAAATCCGCATTCGTATCCTATTCGTTCTGACTTTCAGTAATTCCGTCATTGAGATGAAACGAGGTACGTGATTGGCCCATCACTCTGTAACAACCAATGAACGCGCTTGTTAGATAGCTGTATGTAAGCTCGCTTCAAACAAAGAGTTGAAAGATGGCAGCCTCCGTGATCGGGTGTAAAAATGCAAATCGAGTTAAAGAAATCGACAGAATAGTGAAAAACAAGTTCCGCTGGGAATGGTTGGAGAAGGAGGTTGCTACAGACGTTGGACATAATACTGTGAGACATTTGTTCAGGTTGGGGCGGATCGTCTCTCGCTCAGGGGCAGAGAGAGATGGCGTGCTTGCTGGAGGCCCCTCTATGCATCAGCGTGTTATCTGTGAGTGTGTGGCGTTTGGTCACGAACAAACTCAGCTTTTTATGTGTGCGTTTTGTCCGACGTGGCAGAGCTGAGTGTGTTTGACAGGACACGGTTGTCTGGGTCGAGCTAGTGGGCTTTGTGTGTGTGTGTGTGTTTAGGGAGGCGAGAGGTTGGCTGACGGTCACCCGGAATGAGTTCACGTACCGGCGCACTGAGAGGAGAGGAAAGGAAAGAGAGGAGGAGATGCAGTTCGTCATTTAGTCCGCAGAAATATTTCCACTTTGGGTGTAAAATGACTGGAACATTTGCTCAGGGAACAGACCCGACACCAGGGTTAGCTCCTGAGTTAGCACGGCTTGCTAGTAGCAGTGAAGTTCTGTTACTTTACACTCAGGCTTGTTGCTACTTAGCCATGTAGCTAGCAAGAGCTTTAACACACCGCTTAAACACAAGTCTGTCAAGGCCATTTATTTATAATTTAATCCTATTTTGGAGCATGTATAGCTTCTTCTGGCTACATAGGAAGTCAAAATATGTGTTGCAGCTGCCTGCTCTGGCTAACAGGCCAAGTGAAAGTGAGCGCTGTGCAGCTGGAAACGCCCCCTGTCCTGTTGCTCCACCGCGCTGATGAAGAGGAAATCTGTTGCGCTGAAGACCAAACCGCTCCATAAGGCATATAGAGTGCACTAGAGAGACTACAGGGGCTCGCTGTGTGTGCGGTGTAGGGCACTTGTATAGGAAGGAGGAAGTGATTTGGGATTGAGCCTTCAGTGTGTGTATATGGAGGCTACTATATAAAGTTAGTTTCGTTTTAGAGAAGTGTCAACATCATCTTTACCAGTGTTATCAGCCAGGTTGTTAAATTCATTTATTTATTTATTTATTTATTTTTTTTTTTTAATTATTTTTTAAAAAAGTATGCTAATTATGAATGAATGAATGAAATGAACTTAATTAAATTTACAACCAGTGTAGATACATTACATTATTTACACATTACCGTGATATCTAAGGCATAATTAACAAAATTTACAGCAATAAAAAAAAAATTAAGGGCGGCACGGTGGTGTAGCAGTCAGCACTGTCGCCTCACAGCAAGAAGGTCCGGGTTCGAGCCCCGTGGCCGGCGAGGGCCTTTCTGTGCGGAGTTTGCATGTTCTCCCCGTGTCCGCGTGGGTTTCCTCCGGGTGCTCCGGTTTCCCCCACAGTCCAAAGACATGCAGGTTAGGTTAACTGGTGACTCTAAATTGAGCGTAGGTGTGAATGTGAGTGTGAATGGTTGTCTGTGTCTGTGTGTCAGCCCTGTGATGACCTGGCGACTTGTCTGGACAGTTCTACCTTGCATTTCAAAATTTGACTACTTTGGTTCATTGACTACTTTGTCCCCCCACCAGGGTGCTGCCCTGGACCAGCTGGGGGCCTGCGGCCCCCAGACCCCCGGCTAAAATTGTCAGATAATTTCACCAGCCCCAAATCACATCCCTGAATAAAGTTTGAACAGCATGAAGGAGCATACCCCAACCCCCCAAAATTAATAAAAAAATTTCTCAACGGATTTGGCATAATATAAAAAGGTCGTTTTTACTCAGAAAAAGCGGAAAACTCTCATCCCTGCCTAGCTTGTGACCATGTCATGCATGCTAACGTGGAGAATATGAACATGCTATTTTGTAACGAAAACCTTCGAACAAAAAGTTCATGTTTTACTGACAGCTTGTGAGCTGGTGGTCGATCGTCTTGACGGTACAGATCCAGGGATTAAAAACAACCTCGAAGCAAAACCACTACTGAAGGCACCGAAGTTTGAAAAGTCACTGTGGTTGAAATGATCAGAACACAGTACTAACACTGCATTATACTTCGCTGGTGGTGTTCCAATGATAAATTCCAACCATTTCTTCTTCACCTCTTCTATCTTGGGCAAGAAATGCAACGTTGATGTGTTACTGCCACAAATAACACAGGCACGAACTTGTTCAGACGTGTTTTCAACTTGCTGTTAGGTCCTCTTCGTTAGCTACTGACGAGATGGGCTCTGCTATCTCTCTTTTGGCCCTTTTCCACTACCCTTTTTCAGCTCACTTCAGCCCGACACGGCTCGCGTTTCGACTACCAAAAACCAGCACGACTCAGCTCGTTTCAGCCCTGCTTAGACCCTAAAACTCGCACCGTTTTGGAGTGGGGCTGAAGCGAGCCAAACCGTGCCGAGTGAGGTTGGGGGCGTGAGCAGACACTCCCCTGTGCACTGATTGGTGAGGAGGAGTGTCCTCACATGCCCACACACGCCCCGCGAACGCGCTGGGATCTGTAAACACCGCAAACCCGGAAGAAGAATAATTATGAATTACGAGAATTTCTGAAGCCTTATGCGCCTCGCCTCATCTATACGCTCTTGCCAGTATCTGTCCGCGTTGTCGGTGACAACAAGCCACAGCACCGAGACCAGCAACACTAACGACTCCATGTCCTCCATGTTTATTGTTTACTATTCGGGTCGTGAGACTACCGCTTAAAAGATCACTGAATCAGTGACATACAGAGCATCGTGGACGAGTTCGCGGAGCGCAAGGCTCGTCGTATACCCTTCAAATAATGCGCGCAGTAGGCTATTGATGTTTTATTATGAGCCATGTACAGTATGTCGCCGAATGTTTTTTTGTTTCTGAGTTACATGTTCGTTTGAAGGACTTAATGTACAAACTAACATAGTTGCACCCCGGAGTGTTGAAATTGGTAAACACAGTGCATTCAGTGAGGTTTGCACCGCCCTCCTTTTATTTCTGACTCTTCCTGTCACCGTTGCAACCTCTGAGCGCTCATTCGTATGCCCTTCAAATAATGTGCGCAGTATAGGCTATTGATGTTTTATTATGAGCCATGTACAGTATCCTAATGTTTTTTGTTTCTGAGTTACATGTTCGTTTGAAGGACTTGATGTACTAAATAACATAGTTGCACCCGGTAGTGTTGAAATTGGTAAACACCGCAGTTGCGGACATTTTGTAGCCTAAAATGATGTTATGATAAGCTTTAATAAAGGGCCCGGTCATTTGCCCCGCCCCCGGCCCGGCTCTGACTTGTTCCGCCACTGTCACTGATGTCACTGTTTGCGCTGCTTAACGACATCACCTGACGTCCACCCACTTTCGCTAACTCCACCCAATGTGTCCACCCACTTCCAGCCAGCACGGTTCAGCGCGGTTGTAGTCGAAATGCAACTCCAACAGCCCCGCTCAGCTCGACTCGGCACGGCACGGCTCAGCCACGTTTGTAGTGGAAAAGCGGCATTTGCGCTTAAATCCGAACTTTCTTCCCATGGGCGGTCGCAAGCCAAGGTGGGCGAGGCCATGAATACTAATTTTCAAAGTGACACAAGTTCATAGGGCTTTTTCAGATTCGCTCGTTTTTCCGACTATTTTCTTTCATAAGCTAATACAGGGAATGGGGGTAGAATTACATTTTCGCATGCATATGCAACTCGGAGTGAACTATAAGTATTTCAAAAAGAGCCAGTATTAAACGTTTTTGGTGGAAGGGCACCTTTAAAAGTTATAACTTGTTTTAGTGAAATAAGTACTAGAATGCAGGGTTTTGCGTGTTATGTTATTAAAATATTTTCGGGAGATGTCCCCCCCCCCCCCCCAAAAAAAAAAAAAAAAAAACCACAAAACTTAGTTTGACTTTCAAAAGTTCAGGGTTTTTTTTTTTTCTTTGCTTCACTTTCATCTCTAGGATATATATTCGCAGACAAAAGCCAAATAAATTTAGCCTTTTTAGAACCGACGCCAAGCGACCGGAAGTAGCAGACGGGAGCCGCGTAATGTCACAGGTTTGTGTCGGCCACAAACAACAACGTGAGCGAGCAGGAATTTAGTGAGGGAGAAACTTCAGGTTTTAGTAGTTTTTCGTCAGTTCAAGTTGATGACGACGTACTAGCAGAAGAAGAAGTGGCCAGCGATGGGGAAGAAGAGAGGGGTATCGAAGTGTACCGATTCGAGCCAGAATTGTCCGATGAGGGCGGGCTCAGTGACACCGATGAACCCGAGGACGATCGTGAAGACTGACATGCAAATATGCAATAAGCTTTCCAAAACGTTCTTAGAGTTAGAATAGACTTTTTAAAAAAAAAGACTGAGATGATATGCTAGCCTAGTACAGCTACAGCTGCCAGTCTTTAGTTCAGCTTTTCCGTGGCTGTGCGTAGTCTCTCGCCAGCAGTAGACCGCCCAGTAAATGGCGTGACCCGGGGGGTGTTTGAATGACTGGCAGTTGAAGATGAATTCCTCAAGTTAGTAGTATTACAGTATGTTGGAAACAAAATGCTTTGCAATTCATTGTAGCAAAGTCTTGACGAATTAGTGATTATCTTTCGGGAAAAGGAACAGGGCCACGCCCACAACTGCATTTGTGTTCCTGCACCCGGCAGCTATACATCGCTTTCCAGGCGCTTTTTCCCCCTCTCCCTTTTCCATAACAGTTGTAGATTGTACTTTAACGATTTGTCTCTCTTTCTACGTGGGGTTCTGTCACAAGTTTCAGTCAAAATGATTGTAATCTAGCAGAGTGTTGAACAGAAGCTACACTGTATGGACATCCGTGGTAAAACCGCTCACACTCGTGACGTCACGCGAAAGCCAGCTAATAATGGCAACGTTGGTACTGGGATTCCCTTGGTGGGAAATTTAACTCGACAAATTCTGAATGTTCCTGACATTTACGACGTGGGTTTCAGTGATCAGTTGTCATTATTGGGACTTGTACTATTATTATCCAAGAGGGAGAGGTAGGGCTGCTCGATAATGGAAAAAATCAATATCATGATTTTTTCAGTAAATATCGATATCGCGATTTTTAAAACGATATTTATACACCTTTTTTTTAAAGCCCCGATCATCAACACCCGAGGCACCGGGCCACATTTTTATAGTACAGGCCTCATAGGCTACCTGTCAACCTTTCCCGTTGTACCCTGAAACGCCTTTTACTTAAACTATTTACTGTGCAAGCGTGTACTTTGCATAGGTCCTATAGCCTGCACAAGGCTCACGTTCTCCTCACTCAACATTTCCGATCACAGAGGATGGAGCCAGCGCTGGTATTACCAGTGATTACTGCGCAACGTCCACACTGGCTCGTAGCCAGCCAAGGATAAAATCTCTCTCTCTCTCTCTCACACACACACACACACACACACACACTACAACGTAAGCTTGTGTGTTGTTAAGACACCAACATTAAACACGCGCACACACACGGACTGGCCATTGGGAGTAGCGGGAGTTTTCCCGGTGGGCCGGCGGAGAAAAAAAAACAAAACAGTTGCGCGCTGGCCTTTAATATGATAAGCAATGTTAACAGTTTCTTAAAGAAACAGTTAACATTGCTTATCATATTAAAGGCCAGCGCGCAACTGTAATAAGCAATGTTAACTGTTTCTTTAAGAAACTGTTAACATTGCTTATCATATTAAAGGCCAGCGCGCAACTTTTTTTGTTTTTTTCTCCGCCAGCCCACACTGAACCACCGGCACACCGGGAAAACTCCCGCTACTCCCGATGGCCAGTCCGTGTGTGAACACGCACAATATAGAGACAAGTCCTTAAGAATTAACATACATGAAAATAGCTCAGCGGCATGTAAACATTCCCTGAAAGTGTAGGTGGCACTGCGGCTAGATGCTACGTGAAATGGCACAAGGCAAACACCATGCTTCGCTCAGTCAACAGACAAAATCCACGAACCCAGTAGTCCTCCTACTACTGTGGGTTAGTGTTCTGTGGCCAAAAACACCCCATGCACAGTCATTCCAAAACATCCCCACTAGTTGCAGGTTATGTCTCAAATACAGATATGCGTTGTGGATTAAGCGATCTATTTTCAAGCATCAGGCTTCTCTTCCTTCATCTTCCAAATGTGGACTCCGCTATCTTTTTGGCATGTCAGCATTGAAATACCATTTGCAGAGATATTTCACTCGCCATTATGAAAAGTAAAAGCAACACATGATTAGGGCTACATGATTAGCAGGGGGACACCGTTTTAAGCGCACGGAATTTTAAAAACAATGTAATTACATCTGAGTCCGTCTACATCGCACAATAAACCCGTCCTCAGCAGAACCTACTTCAAAGCATGATGCTAGCTGCAGATGCACAAGTCAAAATCAAATGAACCCAAGTAAACATGCCGCGGCGGGCAACATTAATAACCAAATTGCCTTACCTTAAAACGCTGCCTTGACCACAGGATGACTCGCAATTATTCCACTTAAATCCACACGGTTTAACACATCTAACACAGCTAGCAAGCTGGATATGTGCTAATATTGTTGTGCTTGTTTTCTTCCGTAGATGCCATTTTTATATTACCCAGTCCCACATCCAAAAATATGACGTAAATATATGTTAATTGTATTATTATAACTATTAGCAAGCAAATCAAACAACATATTAACAAATCAATATATCAAATCACCCGACACGTATGAAAACAGAAGAACTGATTTTTTTTACTGTTGCGGAGATATCGCGGGAGTAGAATGGATGACGTATACAAGGCTACGGTGTGCCTTAGGGGACAGAAGGGTTGTTTTACCTTACAAATGACAAAAAATCGTTTCATATCGATATTATGAATTTTGATATCGTTTGACACCAATATCAATATCGTGATAAAAATACGATATATTGCACAGCTCTAGGGAGAGGGTTATGTTTCTCTCTGCCTTTAAAGCTCTGTTCCACCAGACAGTGGCTCACAACTTGGTAAATTACCCATAATCCCCTGTATTGTTACAATCTCCACCGCTGAATGAGTGAGCCGTAATGACAGCCTCATGCCCTGCTCTGGGTGTGTGCCCCCTAGGGTGCATCAGTTGCCCTCACTTTCATAAAATCTGATGCATTTTTGTTTGGGTGTTCCTTTTCTAAATGGTACAGGGCCCAATTACCCCTCTCTGTTGCAGCGGCCTAACTCAATCAGATCTACCAGATTGCAGCAGCAAAATTTACTGGTAAAACCTGTTGTTAAAACAAAGTGTGGTGAAGCAGCTTTTAGCTACTATGCAGTACAGCTATGGAACCAACTGCCAGAGGACATTAAAGATGCTCCTGCTGTTGGCAGCTTCAAATCTAGATTAAAGACCAAGCTGTTCTCAGATGCTTTCTGCTAAATTAATATTGTCATCTCTACATGTTTTAAACTCTTTTTACTTTTACAGTCTCTGCATGTTTTAAATTTTACTTAACTTTTATTCTATTTTATTCTGCTGTTTTTTTAATTGAACTTTTACTTCATTTTATTATTTTATTTCTACTATTCAATTCTTATTATTTTTCTTCCCCATTTATTTTATGTAATTTTATTTTCTATTGTTTACTGTTTTGCTTTTACTTCTGTAAAGCACATTGAACTGCCACTATGTATGAAATGTGCTATATAAATAAACTTGCCTTGCCTTCACCAATAAAGACATCCTGTAAAATGTTTTGACCATATTCAAAAGTCTAATGGTGGCACCATGAGGTTCATTTTTTGCCAAAAAACGCTTATTTTATGTTTTCGTGTAAGGTTTGAATCACAATGTTGGACTCCATTTATTGATTTCTTGTGAGCCAGAGATCATGTTAAGAACCTTTGCAAGGGATTGAGAAGCGTTAATGTGATTCATAATACATTTGTATTGTTTAAAAGTAGTTGAACAATGATTCAATGAACAGCTAAAACTCAAACTGTGCTTGAGAATATATTTAGAATATGTACTAAAAATGTGGATCGAAGATATTTGGTATACTCTATAAGGTGCCATAATGTTTCATGAAAAGTGATTGAAATTTTGTCATAAAAGTAAAAAAATAGCAGCTTTTTCCATAACTTTGAGCTCCTGGTGCCACCATTAAACTTTTGAATTTTGTCAAAGGAACATAAAAACAAAAATGCACCCGGGTTAAGAGGCCTTGACATATGAAAAACACAGTCATTGACTTACAAAGTGTTTTTATTTTAGGACACGAAAGCGGATGTTATTTTGAAGTACAATGCTGATGAAGCTCGGAGTCTGAAGGCGTATGGAGAGCTTCCAGAACACGGTATCTCTCTTCCTGTAATTCACTTCTGTCTCTCAGAATTGCTCATTAAGAGCTTCGTCACCTAACCAGATTTTTTTTTTTTTTCTTCTCCCCAAGCCAAAATCAATGAGACGGACACGTTCGGACCCGGAGACGACGACGAAATTCAGTTCGATGATATTGGAGATGATGACGAGGACATTGATGATGTGAGTGCAAACAGAGTCATTTCCATGAGAATCAAGTGTCCAGGGATTGTGAGTTTGGTGCAGTCTGGGTGGGAGGAGCTTACTTCCTCCTCAGAGACACAACTGTGTGTATGCAGAAGAGGGCGGATAGCACTCCGCTCTTTGGTAAAAGGAATAGAATGTTTGTTTAATCAGCCTGGTTTCTAGTCACTGTATCTTTTTAAGATTGTGTTGTCTGTCTGTCGAATTTCACTGAACGTGTTCCATGTGTCACTGTAGATCTAACGTGGAGCTGCTGCTAAGGAGGAAGTGGACTTCTGTGTGCCGGCAGAGACGGGCTGCGTGGAGTCTGACCCTCTCTTGGACCCCGTGACTCAGATTTAGGGCTTTCATCACTAACTACACGACTGTACCAGTATCAACAATGCGCTTAGTTTTTACTGTATTTATATTAATTTCACACCAAATGGCATTTAGTTGAAGAATCTCTGGATTTACAATAATAAACAAAAAAAAAACAATTTAATGTTTGTCTTGCAGTCTGTAATTCTTGTAGTGTTCAGATGATCAAGAGAAATGTTTCAGAAGAGTAGCTTCCTGTCTGTTTTTGATTTTTAATTAGATAAATAGGTCGATGATGGGACGCGCATCGAGTCTGTCTCTGGGAAATCACAGGAATGTTTCCACTGATATTTTTATTTGTAAATTTTTTTTTTTTATAATTATTTTTTTAAACAGAAGTCTGTGGTGGTGTGTGGGGCTTTTTTTTTTTTTAAATCCACAGAGCTGCTTAAAAAACCCAAACTAAATTGGCCCTGGAGATGCACCGATGCTTTTTCTCTTCATGACTGATGCTAATTTCGTGCACTGATTCTGATCTAATCTTTAAAATCTCTGCACGTCTCGTTATGTTTCCTTTTAAACAAGTTAATTAATAGTAGCATTTCTGTCCGTGTATATGGAGTTCAAATGTGAGGTTTTTTTTTTTTTTTTTCTGAAATGTTTCTTGAATTCATTCTATAATTTTAAGGGGGGGGGAATTGAAGCTCAATATTTTTGTATACAAGAATCAAAACTGAAATGATGGGTCATTTTTTAATGAATTGTGTCCTTCGGGGGGGGAACCAACAAAAAACAAATTGTCTTTAATTTGTGGATTTACATCGTTAACATTACCATCAGGATGACGTAATGGAAAAGTAGGTGGTGTTCCTTTTCTGCTGCTTTTACTCGATAAAAACAAAATTTGATTTTGAAATAAAAGCCCGTACTAACTGAAATTAATTTTGCTTGTGTATCTTTTCAGGTCTTAATTGATTCAGTGAAATGAATCATGTTGCATCTTTAACCTGTGCTGCTCCTCAACCCTTTATCCTGACGATGTGTATTTGGATATAATGCATGTAACAGACTGCACATGTTCCAGCTGTGCATCAACATCCTCTCCTGTAGATTCAGGTCGTGTGTGTGTGTGTGTGTGTTGGCAGTGGTGATCCCCAGAACTTTCAGAAGGAGCCTGAACTTCCTTTAATTATCCTAAGAATCATCAAAGAGCCTTTAACAACTGGGTGCTGTACAGGCTCCAAATTATTGGTCATTATTTTCTTCCTAATCCTAAGAACCTTTTCAGGCATTTAACATTTAGTTAAACTGTTGGTACTTGGTGTGCATTTTGACTGAAAGAAGGCTCTGTCAGTGTTTTTAGAGCCCTTTCTGAAAGGGAATCCAGTCAGCCAATCACGTGCTAGAAGTGCAATGCATAAAATCCTACAGGTACAGACATTCATCAGAATCGGGACAGAAATGTGATCTCTGTGACTGAAACCATTTTTCCCCCATTTTATTTTTCATCTGTCCAGTTTGGATGATCCTGTGCCCACTTTAGCATCAGTCTCCTGCTCTGGGCTGACTTCAGTGGAGCCTGATGGGGTGGTGGTGGCCTTTGCTGCTGTAGAACCATCCGCCTCACAGTTGTGTGTTCTGGGATGCTTTTCAGCCCAGTACGGTTGTAAAGAGTGATTATGTGAGTTAAAGTATAGCCTTCCTGTCAGCTGGAACCACTCAGACTGGCCATTCTCCTCTGACTGACAAGGTGTCCCTGTCCACAGAACTGCTGCTCACTGGATGTTTTTTGTTTTCTGCACCACTGTTTGTGTGTGTGTGTGAATCCTTGGAGCTCAACCGTTTCTGAAATGCACACTCGCACCAGCCCTTCTGCCACCATCAGAGTCTCTGAGGTCGTGTTTTTTTTTTTCTCTTTGTTTCTAATATTATTTTGGTGCATCATAAATCTTCTTTTGGCTGCTCCCGATTAGGGGTCGCCACAGCGGATCTTTCGTCTCCATTGCTCCCTGTCTTCCGCATCCTTCTCTACCACACCTGCCACTTTCATGTCCTCTCTCACCACAGCCATGTATCTCCTCTTTGGCCTTCCTCGTTTTCGTGTGCCTGGCAGCTCCATCCTCAACATTCTCCTTCCAACATGCTCTGCATCTCTTCTCAGGACGTGCCCATACCATCTCAGTCTCATCTCTCTTAGCTTCATTCCCAAGCTCTCCACATGTGCTGTCCCTCTGATGTGCTCATTCCTTATCTTGTCCAACCTCCTATCACAAACCTTAACATCCTCACCTCCGCCACCTCCAACTTTGCCTCCTGTCTCTTCGTTAAGGGTACGGTCTCCAATCCATACATCACAGCTGGTCTCACTACTGTTTTATACATCTTACCTTTCACTTTTGCTGGGACTTTCCTATCACAAATGACTCCCGAAATCCTTCTCCAACTGCTCCACCCTGCCTGCACTCTCTCTTTCTCACCTCACTATCACAGCCCCCATTTTCCTGCACAGTTGACCCCAGGTACTTGAATTCGCCAACTTTCTTTACGTCTACTCCTTGTGTCTTCACTACACTCTCATCCCCATTCTCATTGATGCACATGTATTCTGTTTTGCTGCTGCTCACCTTCATTCCTCTTCGTTCCATTGCATACCTCCATCTCTCCAAACCCAGCTCAACCTCCTTTCTACTATCACCACATATCACAATATCATCCGCAAACATTATATTCCATGGTGACTCTTGCCTCACTTCATCTGTCAAGCTATCCATCACTATGACAAACAAGAAAGGACTCGAGGCAGATCCTTGATGGAGTCCCACTGTAGGTACAATACACAGTCCGTTTAAGAACAACAGTCCCTTTAAGGATTACAACTCCCATCACCAGCTTCCGCGTTGACCTGCGTCACGCGGGGGGCGGGATCACCAACGTCACATCCTACAGGAAAGCATAAGTAACGGAACACGCTTCCTCCTCTCTCGTCCGGATTTCAAGCCGTCCAGACAGAGATTCGCTCCACGAGCAAACCCAAAATAAGACGTCTTCTCTTTCTTGCAAGGTCCACGATTCAGCGCGATTTCTTTGTTTACTTTTGGCCACGGTAAAAATCCAAAAATCGTGCAATCTAACTCAAATGAGTTACAACCGGTTTTTATTTCTATTATCAAGTACATACCAAACTGCCCCCAAGCAGTTAATTTAAAAGTTAGGAGCGACCGAAATTCCTCCTAATTAAAAAGCTGTGCACGTTATTCTGATCAGAGACTTTTCATCACGAACGACCATCGGACCAAGAAATTCTCTGCGCTTTCTACAGAAGCAACTCACATGCTTCACAACGGAAACTCCAAAGTCTCGGAACATCTCTTCATAATCTTGCTAGAGGCAAGATACTGAGTAAGACTTGGCATTTGGGCAAAACCTAGTCTTAGGAATTAGCTTTTATTGAAGTAGTGTGAATTTAACCTCAGGAACAGTTTGTTACACTGTAAACACGCAGTGTGTTGAATTGATTATTGTTTTGTTTTAATCTCTCAGTTGTTTTAATAGATAGGCTGTGCATGCTTCTCTTTATTCCTGACTAACAATTTCCTTATCACACATTTTGACCTTATCAAGGTTTCAGTGGATTCAGTACTGTTATAAGCTAGTGAAATTAGCCTACAGCTAATTTCTTTTGTCCTGTTAGCATCCAAAGCTAAGTGTATTCTCTTAGAAACACGTGGCGGTCCTCCCCCACTCACAAACACGCCTTAGCTAGCATCCCTTTGCCTTAGCTTAGCCACACGAGGTTAATCTAGGCCTACACGAACACGTGGTCACCAGGCCTGACACAAACACGTGGTCACAGGCCTCACCTGGCCTCACAAACACACCTCAGTTAGCATCCCACGCTAGCTTCTTTCTTTTGCTAGGCCATAGGCATTACCACGTGGTCAACTCCTCCCCCATAAACACACGTGGAGTTAGCTACCAGAGCTAATTCTCTTGTATAGACCACACACACACACGCATCTCACTGTTTGTATATATTTCAACTGCTATTATCCATTTTTGTCTTTATAATAAATTCATTTATTATTGAAACTGTGTGTTTATTTGTGTTCCAATATCTTTGAAGTCCCCAATCTCCAAAGAATTCTAAAAGGTGCATATGATTTATATAATATGGTAAGTGATCATAATAATTTGAATATACCATAATTATTAAGCACCAAAATTAATGGTATTAATTAATGAGACTGGTTCCATGAGTGATTTAATGATATGAGACTGATTCAATGAAAATGATTCACTGAAAATGATTCCAATGAGACTGATTCAAATTTAATTATTAACCTTCAGATTTAATGAGATTGATCACTCAATTACCCAAATGCACCTACACCACCTTCACCTTGAACCATTCACTCGTTCCAACTGCACACCTCACTGCTGTTTCACTGTTCTCATACATGTCTTGCACCACTCTGATATACTTCTCATTCACTCCACTCTTTCTCATACAATACCATAACTCATCTCTCAGCACTCCATCGTATGCCTTCTCCAGGTCTACAAACACACAATGTAGCTTTCTCTGGCCTTCCCTGCACTTCTCCACTAACATTCTTAAAGCAAAAATTGCATCCGACGTGCTCTTCCTTGGCATAAACCCGTACTGCTGTTCACAGATTGCTCCCTCTCTTCTCAATCTCGCCTCCAATACCCTTTCCCATAACTTCATGGTGTGGCTCATCAATTTTATTCCTCTGTAATTACTGCAGCTCTGTACATCTCCCTTATTCTTGTATATTGGGACGAGCACACTCTCCATTCATTTGGCATTTTCTCATTCTCTAGGATCTTATTAAACAATCTCGTTAGGAACTCCACAGCCGTCTCACCCAAACATCTCCAAGCCTCAATCGGGATACCACCTGGCCCGACTGCTTTCCCAGTCTTCATTCTTTTCATGGCTGCCCTCACCTCATCCTTACTAACCAACTCTGCTTCCTGATTTGCTGTCTCCAACGAATCTGACCTTCTCTCTCTTGGATTCTCCTCATTTAATAAATCCTCAAAGTACTCTTTCCACCTTCTTAATACACACTCTGTTTATCAGCACATTTCCATCTTTCATCACTCTTACCTGCTGTACATCCCTCGCTTCCCTGTTTCTCTGCCTAGCTAATCTGTACAGGTCTTTCTCTCCTTCTTTGGTCTCCAGTCTTTCGTACAACTCCTGGTATGCATCTGCTTTCGCCTTCCCTACCGCTCTTTTTGCCTTCTGTCTCGTACAGAATATGATGTATGAGACATCAGACAAAAATGCATACCATTTTCACATGGTATGTATCCTTATTTAAAAATAATGCATGTGCATCAAGCTTCACTGATCTTTTTCTCTCTCTCTCTCTCACACACACAGTGCACGTGTCAGTCCATCATGCGTCAGATTAGATTAGACTCAACGGTTGTAGAGAAGAACAAGCTTCTGTCAGCACAGCAGACATGGACATGGAAGTAAATTAAGACCTGATGGACCACTGATTAGTCATGTCACCCATGAGTAGTCATGGGTGTTTGATTTATGAATAAAGGGGCGTGGCCACTCGATATAAACATCTCTAAGAGAATGATGTCTTTTGTCCAGTTGATCATGCAGATGTCCTGCATTATGATCAGCTCCTATTCATTCTCAGGTTTCACTGTAGCTCCTTTCAGGAGCGGTTTGAGAGCTATAAATGGTGGGTGGGGGCCAATACTTTTGCACCAAGGCACAAATCGGATATTGTGCACATGCAGCCTCGCTATATTCTAGACGGGTGTGTGTGAGAGAGACACTGTTTCTCCAAAGCGCATGCGGCGGTGTAATCAGCATGGCATCCACTGGTGCCTTTTATATATAGATTTACATTTGAATAGTTTTGGATGGAAGCTGATCTCCGTTGCTCTTGAAGGAGCAGCAGTTGCCATGGTTACCATATATCGACCGACATCCGACCATGACGTAACACATCGCCTTAACGAGCGCGCGCTTGCTGTTCACACACTGTTAGGACGCGCGCGTGCTCCTCATTGGCTGCTCTGCAAAACGGACACCTTTTACCATTCCATCACTTTACTCATCACTTCATGTCAATAATGCTACAGAGAATCGCGTGAGCATTTTAACTTCTTTTTTTTTTGGAGGAAGAAGTGGACATGGAGATGGCTGCAATTGTGGAGAAGTCAAGTAAGTGACTTTGATATGAATTCCTTTACTGGATGTTTCTTAGGCTGGAAGAACATCTGTGAGCTATGAGGGTAGAACCAGAAGGACAGAAATATTGAAAGGTCTTTCTTGAACACACGAGATGAATCCAGAAAATGCTGGGGGGGGGGGGAAAAAGGTGGATTTATTTGCACACTGTGTTTATTTGACTCTCAAGAACAGATGCGTAAACAAGAACTATGCACCTTTTTAATTACAATTCTGATCCTTTTATAAGAGCAATCTGTGCTGTAGTTTTAAAAAAAAGGAAGGAGGCTGATGTACATGATCATCTCCTCACAATCAGTCTCACACACCAGTTCATTTTGTATTTATTGAAATGCATCGACCAACACGTCCATGCAAAAATCAATCGACTACAACTACAGTATGACCTTCAGATTGTCAGGAAGAATATGAAGAAAATCTTGTCCATAGATTTCTTCTCACAAAAGACGTGTGATCCCATTTCAAGATGGAGGAATTTCCTTTTCCATTTATTTCCATCCTAGTCCATGTACTGGTAGATGCTGTGGTGAACTGAGAGGACAAGCTTTGCAATAAGGAAAACAGGAAGCTGTCTTTTCATGTCTTTTTGTGCATTCATGTGCAACAACCAGCTGAATTTCAACCACCATGTGCGCGCACACACACACACGACTGAATACTGAATATGTTCCACAAGCGTGCATTCGTTTTGCTCATCCATTGATGTTTTTTGTCACACCTAATGCTCTTTTTAAAGATTCAACCAAAGACCGAGTGAGATTAGCCCGAGAGAGGAGAGAGGACAAAGAGAGGACTCAAGGTAGGCTATGCTGGCTAAAGATCCTTGTATTTTAAGTTCTTCTTGACATCATGACACTTTTCTGAGACAGTCCTTCCACTGAGCTGCTGGTATCCAGCCAGGACATGTTTCTGGCAGTGCTGTATGTACACTCATCTACTTCACCACAGCTGAGATACAGTCAGTCTGTATCAACAATACATCAGCATTCAGTCTGATATCGAACACAAACTATAATCCAAAACCATGACATAATACTGCAGCTGCAAAGCTCACAAAATACAACACAGCATTTTTTTTTATAATAGGAACCTTTTATGTTCATTTAGCAAAGACGACTTTTCAGTTGGATGATAGCAAGCACTGCTTTATCCCTTAAACCTGTGTCATAGTAACGGGGCGCTAGCTTACAAAACAATACAACAAACAAATCAAAATCCTGAAAGAAATAACACAGGAAGGATAAACTAATTGCAACTATAGTTATCTGACCTCTGAGGGGTGAATACTTATGCAATCACCACTTTTACTTTTTTGTTTTGTTTGTAAATTATTTTGCAAACTATTTTGGTTTGTTCCATTTGCGCTTTAAAGCTAACGTTCCTTTCCTCATTAATTACTGTTTAATAATCCATATATACCAGAAACATTTCCTAACTAGCTAATTTAACAAGCTAATTTAAAGACGTTAACTATGCAGCAAATTTAACTAGCTAGCAAATTTATGAAGATAATTTAAAAAGTTTAACTATGTAGCAAATGTAAGTAGCTAAATTACTAATCTTAACTAGCTAGCAAATTTATGAAGATAATTTAAAAAGTTTAACTATGTAGCAAATGTAAGTAGCTAAATTACTAATCTTAACTAGCTCGCAAATTTATGAATACAATTTTAAAAAGTTTAACTATGTAGCAAATATAACTAGCTAAATGACAAAACTAGTTAGCTAATTTATGAAGATAAAAAAGTTTAACTATGTAGCAAATATAAGTAGCTAAATTACTAATCTTAACTAGCTAGCTAATTTGAAGAGGTCAACTATGTGGCAAATTTAACTAGCTAGCAAATTTATGAAGATAATTTAAAAAGTTTAACTATGTAGCAAATTTAAGTAGCTAAATTACAAAACTTAATTAGCTAGCTAATTTAACAAGCTAATTTGAAGAGGTCAAGTATGTAGCAAATATAACTAGCTAAATGACAAAACTAGCTAGCTAATTTATGAAGATAATTTAAAAAAGTTTAACTATGTAGCAAATGTAACTAGCTAAATTACAAAACTTTGATATTTATCTAGCTAATTTAACAAGCTAATTTGAAGAGGGCAACTACGTAGCAAATATAACTAGCTAAATTACTAATCTTAACTAGCTAGCAAATTTATGAAGATAAGTTTAAAAAGTTTAACTATGTAGCAAATTTAACTAGCTAAATTACAAAACTTAACTAGCTAGCTAATTTAACAAGCTAATTTGAAGAGGGCAACTATGTAGCAAATTTAACTAGCTAAATGACAACTATTTAGCTAATTTATGAAGATAAAGTTTAACTGTGGCAAATGTAAGTAGCCAAATTACTAATCTTAACTAGCTAGCTAATTTAACAAGCAAATTTGAAGAGGTCAACTATGTGGCAAATCTAACTAGCTAAATTGCTAAGTTAACTAGCTAGCAAATTTATGAAGATCATTTAGAAAAGTTTAACTATGTAGCAAATATAACTAGCTAAATGACAAAACTAGCTAGCTAATTTATGAAGATAATTTAAAAAGTTTCACTATGTGGCAAATGTAACTATTCGTAGCTAAATTACTAATCTTAACTAGGTAGCTAATTTAACTAGCAGAAACTAGCTTAAAAGAGCAGACATAACTATCTCATTTAACACATTCAACATACTTCTTTAGATTTATAGCACATTTTAAGAAGAAGAAGAAGAAGAAGCTTTATTGTCATTGTACAAGAATACAATGAAATTCCGTTTGGCAGCATCTCTCTTATAGCAGCTACATGTCACAGTCCCAAGAAAATATATTAAACATAAATAGTAAAAACAGTAAAGTGCAGATAAAACGTTATATATAAATAGTCTGTATTAAAAGTGCAGTCTATATTTGAGGTGCAAGAGTTATTGTCCATTGACTGGGAGGTAGTAGTGTGTGGGGGTGGGTGGGGGGGTCATGATTCCTGCAGCAGTCTCTTCACAGCCATGGGGAAGAAGCTGTTCTTCAGTCTTTTGGTGGGGGCTCTCATGACTGAGTCTGCCAGAGGGGAGGTTGGAAAATAGAGAGTGTCCTGGGTGGGCGGGGTCATCCTGGATCTTTGTGGCCCGTCGAAGGAGCCGGCTCGAGTAGATCTCCTCTAGGCATAGGAGTGGGGAGCCGATGATCCACTGAGTAGTCTTGATGACCTGCTGCAGTTGTTTCTTCTTGGACGCAGTGCAGCTGGCATACCACACTGTACATCCGTAGGTCAGGACACTTTCTACTGTGCAGTGATAAAAGTTTTTCAGCAGAGGTGGAGGGAGTTTGTTTCTCTTCAGCATTCTCAGGAAAAAGAGATGATGCTGAGCCTTTTTAATAATGTGGGTAGTGTTCACAGTCCAGCCCAGGTCCTCTGAGTTGTGCAGTCCGAGGAACTTGAAGTTTTTGACCTGCTCCACTTCTTCCCCATTGATGTTCAGGCCTGAGTGTAGTGTGGTCCTTGTCTTCCGGAAGTCAATGATGAGTTCTTTTGTCTTCTTGGTGTTGAGGTGGTTGTCACTGCACCAGGCCGCCAGTGCTCGGACCTCCTCCCTGTATGGTGCCTCGTCATCATTGTTGATCAGTTCAACAATGGTTGTATCGTCCGCAAATTTAATGAGGGTGTTGGAGCCATGGGTGGCGACACGGTTGTGGGTGTACAGTGTGTACAAGACTGGACTCAGAACACAGCCCTGAGGAACACCGGTATTGAGGACGATGGTAGAGGATGTGGAGGTGCCCATCCTGACATGCTGGGGTCTGTTAGTCAGGAAGTCCTTGATCCACAGACAGAGGGAGGTTCCAAGTTGCAGTGTCTGCAGTTTGGTGGTCAGTCGGCTGGGGCTGATGGAGTTAAATGCCAAACTGAAGTCAACAAACAGCATCCTGATGTATGTTTTGGGACTTTCAATGTAGCCAAGAGTGGTGTGGAGGGCGATGGAGATGGCGTCGTCTGTGGATCTGTTGGACCTGTAGGCGAACTGATGTTGGTCAAAGCCAGGTGGAATATGGGCCTTGACATGCTGTAACACCAATCTCTCCATACATTTTATAATCACCGGTGTCAGGGCCACAGGCCGGTAATCATTCAACCCTGTGATGGCAGAGGCTTTGGGCATGGGGATTATGGTGGCAGTTTTCAGGCAGGTGGGGACTATGGCTTGCTGCAGCGAACAGTTAAAAATGTTAGTAAATACAGCAGCAAGCTGATGGGCACATGATTTCAGCACCCTCCCTGGTACTCCATCCGGTCCTGGTGCTTTGCTGGTGTGTCTGCCTCGCAGGACTTGCAGTACCTGGTGTTGGTGGATGGTGGGGGGCTGGTCATGCTCTGATGGTGTCAGCTGTGTGTCCTCTGCCTGTTTGCTGTCCTCTTCAAAGCGAGAGAAAAAAATGTTAAGTTGGTCTGGAAGAGAAATGTCAGTGTGGGAGGGGGTGTTGTGGCATTGTTTGTAGTCTGTAATGTTCTGGATGCCTTTCCACATGGAGCGGGGGTTGTTTTCCCTGAAATTGGCCTCTATCTGCTCTCTGTATTTTGTTTTAGCAACCTTGATGCCTCTGTTCAAGTCCACTCTAGCCTTCCTGTAGGCTTTCCTGTAGGCCTCCCCGTCTCCTGACCTCAGTGCTGAATCCCTGGCCTGGAGTAATGCTCTGATATTGGTGTTAAACCAGGGTTTCTGGTTGGGGAATGTTTTCACCCGTTTTCTTGTTGTTACATTGTCCATGCAGAAACTGATGTATGACAGTACAGAGGAGGTGTGGAGCTCAATGTCTGGTTCCTCAAAGAGCTCCCATATGGTGTCCTCAAAACAGTCCTGCAAGGATAGTGTGGTCTCCTCAGTCCAGCACTGCATGGACTTGTACTATGGCTTAGACCTGTAGATGAGAGGCTTGTAAGCTGGTGTCAGGAACAGGGAAAGATGGTCTGAGTGTCCAAGGTGAGGGGAGGGACGGGCTTTGTAGGCTCCAGAAATGTTGGTGTAGACCTGGTCTAGTGTTCTGCCCTTCCTTGTTTGAATGTCCACATTCTTATAGAATCTGGGGAGCAGAGTCTTTAAATTGGTGTGGTTGAAGTCCCCAGCCACGATGAAGAAGCCCTCTGGGTGTTTGTTCTGCTGCCTGCTGATGCTATCATGCAGCCTGCTCATAGCTACATTAGCATTAGCTCACGGGTGGATATACACAGCAGCTACAAACACTTGAGTGGTTTCCCTGGGCAGATAAAAAGATCTGCACTTTAACAGCAAAAACTCTAAGTCTGGACAGCAATGTCTCTCAATAACGGCAGTGTCTGTGCACCAACTGTTGTTGATATAGACGCACACACCTCCTCCTCTCATCTTACCCAAGTCTGATGTGCGGTCCGCCTGGAAGATTGTACGACCTGCTAGCTCCACAGCTAGGTCCGGGATGTTTTCATGTAGCCAAGTCTCCATTATCACCATGATGCAGCTGTCTATCCGGTTGTTAACGTCCTGTAGTTTAATCTTGTCCATCTTGTTGACCAGGGAGTGGACGTTGGCGAGAAAAACACTTGGAACCGCTGGTTTATGCGGAGTCTTGGTTAGCCTAGCTCTGATGCCGGCTCGTTTGCCCCACTTCAGGCGTCTTTTGCAGCGCTGCCGTCGCCTCCTCTCTGTTCGTTCTCGCCGGCGTATCCTCTCCGGGAATGAGTCAAACCCTTCCGGGGTCCAGCCGGTCCAGTGTTGTTTGAGGCTGATAAGTTCAGTTCGGGTACAAGTCCTTCTCAATGTGTAGCTGCTAACTAAAGAAGAGCACCGGGTTGCTGCGTCTACACGCGCCGCTATGAGTAGGGTTAGAGTTTAAATACTGGTTTAAAGCCAGTATTTCGTTTTTACGTGTGAAGAAAGCGATAAATCACATCCTGAAAGAATCAGTAAAAATTCAGCAAAAGACAGTGTACTCCAAAAAAAAACCCTAAATATCATGGCGTTTGACGCTTGTAACAAGGATTTTGAAGATTATGATGAAAATAAGGAATAAAAAAGTAAAATTTACTAAAGTACTTCGGAATACAAGTTTTCATTTTAAATAACAACTGAGTGAAGTTCAAATCTTCCAGAATAGTCCTTATGTGCAGTAACAGCAGGTGACGTAATAATCACTAGAGTATTTTCCACTCGTGGTGAGTTCTGCTCTTGAATCAATCCCTCCAAGAGATCGTTTAGCAAACTTCACTCTAGCTAACAGAGTGTTGGAACGGCTCTATGAGTGAAAAACTGTGCTGGAATACAGAGATGGTCTGCTTCGTCATTTCTGTTTATCCTTGTTCACTATGTGTGTGTGTGTGTGCGTGTACAGCATCTCGGGAAAAGGAGCTATGGGAGAAGGAGCAGCGCTCCCGTAAGCAGTATGAGCGCTCGCTGGAGGAGCGAGGGAGGCGTCTGGAGGAGCAGCGGCAGCGAGAGGAGCATCGTCGAGCTGCTGTGGAACAGAAGAGGAGGGAGCGTCGTGAGGAGGAGAAGGTCAGTGTCTCACGTGTCCTTTCATCACTCATCTTCATGTTACCTTATTTTCTTCATCTGTTTGTCTCATCCTTATCGCTGCTTTAAAGCTTGGGCTCCGGGGTCAAGTGGTACAAGTTGAGACAGATGGAGCATTTTATAGTGTTGGGTTTAAATGTTATTTTATTGTGGCAGTTGTATACAGTTTTAGTGTTTTACTGTCAAACTTTAGTTGTACTGTTTTTGTCTCTGTGACTATGTTGTAGTGGAGAGGTGTGAACTGTTTGCCCAGCAGGGGGCTCACACCACGCCCATTTCCCATCGCCCTGCTCATCAGCAGCTACACACAGAGCCATGATACTCTACACACATTAGTCCTGACTAATTTCGTCACACACATGCGGCGAAAAAAATAGTTCACTTGTTTATACTGATTGAACACTGCACCTTTAAATAGTTGGGCTGAGTGATCAGTACCATTTGCTTATTAATGTGAAATTAATTGAGATGCTTGAAGCTAATGATGCTCCTGAATGACTCGACCTGTTCTGTTAAAATGCTAATAAGCCTCTCTTTTCTGCCTGGGCTTTGAGCTCATTTCTGGGCCAGAATAATGATAACAGAAACAGGAAATTAAGAAACTACAAAGCTCTACTCCTCAGCAATATTGCAAACCATATTTTGTCCATAGTACCTTTTGAAATAATATGATTTAGTACAGGTTCTGAAACATTTTTAAATTTTACAGACTGCACCTTTAAATATTAGGGATGTACAATATAATGATTGGATACAATTAAGATCTCTCATTGTGTTTACCTATTAGCACAAAATGAACCTGATTCCACCCACTCACCATTAAAACTTTATATGGCACTTAAGTTCTTTAAGTAAAAGCTAGAGTTTCCCACTGTTTTTTCAGATTGGGGCGGAGCTACAGTGCCTTGCAAAAGTATTCATACCCCTTGAACTTTTTCACATTTTTCCACCTTACAACCACGAACTTAAAAGTTTTTTATTGAGATTTTATGTGATAGACCAACACAGAGTAGCACATAATTGTGAAGTGAAATGAAAATGATAAATGGTCTTCAAAATTTTAAACAAATAAAAATCTGAAAAATGTGGTGTGCATTAGTATTCAGCCCCCTGTACTCTGATACCTCTAAATACAATCCAGTGCAATCAATTGCCTTCAGAAGTCATCTAATTAGTTAATAGAGTCCTACTGTGTGTAATTTACTCTCAGCATGAATACACTTGTTCTGTGAAGCCCTCAGTGGTTTGTTAGAGAACACTGAAGAACAAACAGCATCATGAAGACCAAAGAACTCACCAGACAGGTCAGGGATAAAGTTCTGGAGAAGTTTAAAGCAGTGTTGGGTTAAAAAAAATATCTCAAGCTCTGAACATCTCAAGAAGCACTGTTCAATCCATCATTCAAAAATGGAAAAAGTATGGCACAACTGCAAACCGGTGGTGTAGTGGTTAGCGCTGTCGCCTCACAGCAAGAAGGTCCGGGTTCGAGCCCCGTGGCCAGCGAGGGCCTTTCTGTGTGGAGTTTGCATGTTCTCCCCGTGTCCGCGTGGGTTTCCTCCGGGTGCTCCGGTTTCCCCCACAGTCCAAAGACATGCAGGTTAGGTTAACTGGTGACTCTAAATTGACCGTAGGTGTGAATGTGAGTGTGAATGGTTGTCTATGTGTCAGCCCTGTGATGACCTGGCGACTTGTCCAGGGTGTACCCCGCCTTTCGCCCGTAGTCAGCTGGGATAGGCTCCAGCTTGCCTGCGACCCTGTAGAACAGGATAAAGCGGCTAGAGATAATGAGATGAGACAACTGCAAACCTACCAAGACATGGCCGCCCACCTAAACTGACAGAGCGAGCAAGGAGAGCACTGGTCAGAGAAGCAGCCAAGAGGCCCATGATCACTCTGGAGGAGCTGCAGAAATCCACAGCTCAGGTGGGAGAATCTGTGCACAGGACAACTATAAGTCGTACACTCCACAAATCTGGCCTTTTTGGAAGAGTGGCAAGAAGAAAGCCATTGTTGAAAGACAGGCATAAGAAGCCATGTAGGGGACACAGCAAACATGTGGAAGGTGCTTTGGTCAGATGAGACCAAAGTTGAACTTTTTGGCCTAAATGCAAAGCGCTATGTGTGGCAGAAAACTAACACTGCTCATCACCCTGCACACACCATCCCCACTGTGAAACATGGTGGTGGCAGCATCATGCTGTGGGGATGCTTTTCTTCAGCAGGGACAGGGAAGCTGGTCAGAGTTGATGGGAAGATGGATGGAGCTAAATACAGGGCAATCCTGGAAGAAAACCTGTTGGAGGCTGCAAAAGACTTGAGACTGGGAAGGAGATTCACCTTCCAGCAAGACAATGACCCTAAACATACAGCCAGAGCTACAATGGAATGGTTTAGATCAGGGCTTTTCAAAGTGTGGGGCGCGCCCCCCCTGGGGGGCGCCAGAGTTCTTCAGGGGGGGCGCAACGTGAGAGACAAAATGGATCGGTTTTTAGTACCTAAAGCTACAGTGAGTGAGGAGACAAAGTCTGGGCCAAGCAAAAAAACAGAGCCTCCAGGATGTTGCGATTTGCAACTTCAGCGCAAATTCAACCAATCCCCACGAATTCAGGGCGGTGTTGCAATTATATCCAATCACCGCAACTTTCCCGCAAATTTGACCAATCGTTGGCGTCGTCTTGAGGTGACGTCGACAAACTACCTTCCGCCTTACTTCCGTGTGTTCAAGAGAAGCAGCATGCGCGTCGTGTTGCCAGATTGGACGATTTCAAGTGTATTTTGGCGGGTTTTGAACATATTTTGGACTGGAAAACATCAGCAGTATCTGGCAACACTGAAAGTGTGTTATGTTTACAGTGAAGGACTGTGTGCACTTTATTTTTTTTTACTTAATACAAGAAGTTAATCAGGGACGTCACTAGGTTTGAGAGACAGGGGTAGCTTAGCACCCAGAGGAGAAAAGGTATTGTGCGCGCGCAGCGCGCCGAACATTTTTCAGAGCACCTACTAAGGCTGTCAATCAATTCATTATTTCAAGAGCATCACACCTTGGGGACACACTTCCCACCATTTCTATTCTATTTTAAAATTGCTTTCATCATTTAATTGCTTGCTGAAGCAACTTCACCAGACTCCCTTTCTTAAAAAATCTTCGTATATCCATCTAGCCAAAGGATAGACAGACAGATAATCTTTTTCCATGCCAAAACTAATGCTAGTAGGCTACAACCCACACAGCTTAGTAAGTTTGTTCACCATGCTAACGTGCCAGATTTACAGTTGAAATAGAAAAGCTACAATATCGCCTTTCCTCACTACCCATTGCTCAATATAGCCTAGGTAAAGTTAAGCAAATGCGAACCACTGACATCAAATTACAATCTCACCGTGTGTGTCTGCAAATGAAAGCATAGAATTCTGACTCTCTGCAAACCCAACTCAATGGAAGCCCGCACCGCGCCTGCTGCAGAATGCCCGCGTAGTTTTTTAAGTCTTACTAGCCTACCACTCGACGTGACGCTTGACACAGAGCCAATGAGGAGGAATCATAACGATATTAATAATATTGCATTAAACAATAAATAAGCAAGCAGAAACTGTTGTTCGGATTAACTTGCGTTCTTGATGGCTCATGTTCAGTGCTTTACTGCCTTTGTTTTTTTTGGGGGAAAAAAAATAAAAATATAAATAATTTAAAAAAGGGCAAAAAATATAGGGTGGCTTTGCCATAAGATAGGGTGGCTGGAGCTACCCTAAAATGGGTCTGGCGACGTCTATGAAGTTAATGGATGCCAACATTTTTGCCAAAATGGTATTTTATTTTCCATTGTTTAGGCAGCTTCAGCATCATACTGTGAGATTCTGTTCAAATTGTTTTTTTCTTCTATGAAGCCTGAGCCATTTATTTAATTAGTTTATAATTATTGTTTAATTTAGTCTTCAGGAGAGACTGACTGTACACAGTACTAGTATTAATAGTTTTTTTCTTACATGAAAGCTGAGGCATTTATATTATATTTTAAGGTAACTTCATGTTGTGCTGTGAGGTTCTCTGCACTTTAACTTTTGAACCAACAGGTGCATTTGGATAAGTAAAGACTATTTTTCTGCATTTTTGTAGTCCTGGTAATCTTTTATATTGGTAAGGTTGTTTATAGGACCATTTCTCTTTGTTTTTTTAATCAATAATTTTTCAGTAATAACTTAATATTTAACATATCACTCAATTTTAATCACAAAAAGAGAAAATCGCAACAATTTCTCGCAACTTTCACTTCCTCCCGCAATGTAATCGCAACAAAAACCTAAAAAACACCGCAACTTTCATCGCAATTTTTTGGAAAACCCCCCCGCAACATCAGACATTTTAGCCCACAACAATCACAAAAAAGGCCCGCGAAATCCTGGGGGACTGGAAAAAGAAGGAAGTATGACCACGATTATTTAAAGTTTGGATTTTCATGGACTGGATCTGAAGATGCTCCACTGCCACAGTGTGTTGTCTGCCAAGAGGTGCTAGCTAACGATGCTATGGGATGTTTAAAATGTGTAAAACAAGATGTTTTAAAAAGCACAGATGTTTAAAATGTGAAAAAGAAAAAAATAATGTGTACAACAACCATTTTTTTAAAAATACGAATGGAACATTAAGTATAGCAACAACAAAAATTGTAAGGGGGGGGGGGGGGGCGCTGTTGTTTATTTGCTCTCCGAGGGGGGGCTCACTCTCCCACACTTTGAAAACCCCTGGTTTAGATCAAAGAATATTCATGTGTTAGAATGGCCCAGTCAAAGTCCAGACCTAAATCCCATTGCGCATCTGTGGCAAGACTTGAAAATTGCTGTTCACAGACGCTCTCCATCCAATCTGGCTGAGCTTGAGCTATTCTGCAAAGAAGAATGGGCAAAAATTTCAGTGTCTAGATGTGCAAAGCTGGTAGAGACATACCACAAAAGACTTGCAGCTGTAATTGCAGCAAAAGGTGGCTCTACAAAGTATTGACGCAGGGGGGCTGAATACTAATGCAAATCACATTTTTCAGATTTTTATTTGTTTAAAATTTTGAAGACCATTTATCATTTTCGTTTCACTTCACAATTATGTGCTACTCTGTGTTGGTCTATCACATAAAATCTCAATAACAAACTTTTAAGTTTGTGGTTGTAAGGTGGAAAAATGTGAAAAAGTTCAAGAGGTATGAATACTTTTGCAAGGCACTGTAATTTGAGGGCCAGAAAGATTAGAGACTGCACCTTTAAGTAGTCAGCATCATTTGCCTGTTAGTGCAGTATGAACTGTAGCACTAGAGCATAAAGATGCTTCCAACTGACTCCACCCTCTCTGCTAAAACTTTGTATGCCATTTCATGAAAAACTGAGATGCTATGTTCAGGCTGGGGGTGGAGCTCATTTCAGGGCCAGAAAGTTTTTACGGGATCTTGAAATAAAAAAAAATACAACAATAGAGAAATCTCATCAGGGGAATTATTGTAAATCACACTGTCTAGAAAATATATTTGCAGTTATATGATTAGTGCAGATGTAGAAACACTTTTTTAAACATTACAGACTGCACCTTTAAATAGTACAATAAGCATCTTTATTAGACTCATTATGTTATATGTATGGTGCTAGGAAAGAAGCCGAGCCAAACCAAACAAACATCCCATTTTAATATAGAGCTGTTTGTTATCCTATAAGAGGAAGTGTACAGATATGGGAGGAGCTTAAGGTGGATTTCATCAAGTTTTTTGACCAAAAACATTGCATGACCATCCCGCTTGTTAATGCGCGCTCGCTCTGGCGTGGCATGATGACCTCACTGTTTCCGATATCCATCACACACTGACAGGTGCATAAATCACAGTTAGCACTGATACACTCAGTATCGTCCATGATTTAGCACAATGAAGAATTTCTAAAGATGTTACTTGATAAGAAAGGCTTCGCCTTCTCTGCGCTGTCATATAATCTTTAACCAGTGCAACTGAACCTGGGATTGATGTAGGAATGATGTTGGATTGATGTTGGAATGATTTTGGAATGATGTTGGATTGACGTGGGATTGATGTCGGATTGATGTAGGAATGATGGATTGATGTAGGAATGACGTTGGATTGATGGTTTGATGTCGGAATGATGTTGGATTGATGTAGGAATGATTTTGGAGTGATGTATAATTGATGTCGGATTGATGTTGGACTGATGTTGGATTGATGTATAGCTAATTGATGTTGGATTGATGTAGGATGGATGTCGGAATGATGTTAGATTGATGTAGGAATGATTTTAGAGTGATGTTGGACTGATGTATAATTGATGTCGTAATGATGTGGGAATGATGTTGGATTGATTTTGGAGTGATGTATAATTGATGTCGGATTGATGTTGGATTGATGTATAATTGATGTTGGATTAATGTTGGATTGATGTAGGATGGATGTTCGATTGATGTTTTGATGTAGGATTAATTTATGATTGATAGATTAATGTTAGATTGATGTTGGAAGGATGTAGGAATGATGTTGGAGTGAAGTATAATTGATGTAGGATTGATTTGGATTGATGTCGGATTGATATTGAATTGAGGTTGTATTGATATAGGATTGATTTGGATTGATGTCAGATGGATGATGGATTGATGTAGGATGGATGTTGGATTGATGTTTTATTGATATACGATTGATGTATAATTGATGTTAGATTAATGTTGGCTTGATATTGGATTGATGTTGGATTGATGTTGTACTGATGTAGGATTGGTGTATAATTGATGTTCGATTGATGTAGGATTGATGTCGGCTTGATGCATACAACCCCGATTCCAAAAAAGTTGGGACAAAGTACGAATTGTAAATAAAAACGGAATGCAATGATGTGGAAGTTTCAAAATTCCATAGTTTATTCAGAATAGAACATAGATGACATATCAAATGTTTAAACTGAGAAAATGTACCATTTAAAGAGAAAAATTAGGTGATTTTAAATTTCATGACAACAACACATTTCAAAAAAGTTGGGACAAGGCCATGTTTCCCACTGTGAGACATCCCCTTTTCTCTTTACAACAGTCTGTAAACGTCTGGGGACTGAGGAGACAAGTTGCTCAAGTTTAGGGATAGGAATGTTAACCCATTCTTGTCTAATGTAGGATTCTAGTTGCTCAACTGTCTTAGGTCTTTTTTGTCGTATCTTCCGTTTTATGATGCGCCAAATGTTTTCTATGGGTGAAAGATCTGGACTGCAGGCTGGCCAGTTCAGTACCCGGACCCTTCTTCTACGCAGCCATGATGCTGTAATTGATGCAGTATGTGGTTTGGCATTGTCATGTTGGAAAATGCAAGGTCTTCCCTGAAAGAGACGTCGTCTGGATGGGAGCATATATTGCTCTAGAACCTGGATATACCTTTCAGCATTGATGGTGTCTTTCCAGATGTGTAAGCTGCCCATGCCACACGCACTAATGCAACCCCATACCATCAGAGATGCAGGCTTCTGAACTGAGTGCTGATGATAACTTGGGTCGTCCTTCTCCTCTTTAGTCTGAATGACACGGCGTCCCTGATTTCCATAAAGAACTTCAAATTTTGATTCGTCTGACCACAGAACAGTTTTCCATTTTGCCACAGTCCATTTTAAATGAGCCCTGGCCCAGAGAAGACGTCTGCGCTTCTGGATCGTGTTTAGATACGGCTTCTTCTTTGAACTATAGAGTTTTAGCTGGCAACGGCGGATGGCACGGTGAATTGTGTTCACAGATAATGTTCTCTGGAAATATTCCTGAGCCCATTTTGTGATTTCCAATACAGAAGCATGCCTGTATGTGATGCAGTGCCGTCTAAGGGCCCGAAGATCACGGGCACCCAGTATGGTTTTCTGGCCTTGACCCTTACGCACAGAGATTCTTCCAGATTCTCTGAATCTTTTGATGATATTATGCACTGTAGATGATGATATGTTCAAACTCTTTGCAATTTTACACTGTCGAACTCCTTTCTGATATTGCTCCACTATTTGTCGGTGCAGAATTAGGGGGATTGGTGATCCGCTTCCCATCTTTACTTCTGAGAGCCGCTGCCACTCCAAGATGCTCTTTTTATACCCAGTCATGTTAATGACCTATCGCCAATTGACCTAATGAGTTGCAATTTGGTCCTCCAGCTGTTCCTTTTTTGTACCTTTAACTTTTCCAGCCTCTTATTGTCCCTGTCCCAACTTTTTTGAGATGTGTTGCTGTCATAAAATTTCAAATGAGCCAATATTTGGCATGAAATTTCAAAATGTCTCACTTTCGACATTTGATATGTTGCCTATGTTCTATTGTGAATACAATATCAGTTTTTGAGATTCGTAAATTATTGCATTCCGTTTTTATTTACAATTTGTACTTTGTCCCAACTTTTTTGGAATCGGGGTTGTAATTGATGTAGGAATGATGTAGGGTTGATGATTGATTGATCTATAATTGATGTTGGATTGATTTGGATTGATGTGAGATGGATGTTGATGTTGGATTGATATAGGATTGATTTGGATTGATGTCGGATTGATGTCCGATGGATGTTGGACTGATGTATTGATGTAGGATTGATGTTGTATTGATGTAGGATTAATTTGGATTGATGTCAGAGTGATGCCAGATTGATTTGGATTGATGTATGATGTATTGATGTAGAATTGATTTGGATTGATGTCAGATGGGTGTTGGACTGATGTATGATGATGTATTGATGTCAGATGGATGTTGGATTGATGTTATATTGATATAGGATTAATGTTCGATTGATGCTATATTGATTTGCGTTGATGTCAGATGGATGTAGGATTGATGTCGGATTGATGTATTGATGTAGGATTGATTTGGATTGATGTCAGATGGATGTTGTATTTATGTAGGATTGATGTATGAATGATGTTGGATTTATGTAGGATTGATGTCGGATTGATGTATTGATGTTGGATTGATTTGGATCGATGTAAGATGGATGTTGGACTGATGTTGTATTGATGTAGGATTGATGCTTTATTGATGGGGGATTGATGTTATATTGATTTGGCTTGATGTCAGATGGATGTTGGATTGATGTTGGATTGGTGGTAGGATTGTTATTGTATTGATGTAGGATTGATTTAGGATTGATATTTTATTGATGTAGGATTGATTTGGATGGATTATGTATTGATTTGGATTGATGTTGGATTAATGTAGGATTGATGTGCTTGCTCCAGGTCAGGGTTTTAATGCTGTGTGTGTATGTAAGATCTTACTTTCGATGACTCGGTTCTTGGCCGGTGCGATGCCTTCACATTGATTTCACTTCCTCTGCAGTAGCATCAGAAAAAATCTATATCTGAAACCTGCACTGCTTTACCTAAATGACTAAGATAAACAGAAAATAAAGTGTGATTTCGTTCCAGTCATCCATATCCTCGAGTTAATCTGTCTCAGTGGATGGTGGTGATGAAAAAAATTATAATTAGGCATGCAATATTTAGTCAAACACATGAAGGTTTTTCACTTGTATACAGTATAACAGCGGTAATAAATAAATCAAATCAAACCATATTCTTTATTTTTTTTTTTTTACAATTTTCTTACTATTTTTTTACATAAAAAAGCATTTCCTTATAATAACTTCTGACCAATAAACATTAAAAGAATAAGTACCGATTCATAATATTTATATTATTTATTTAATATTTCTGCTGATCATAAATATATAATAAACATTTTCTATTTATTATTATTATTTTTTTTCACGAATTGAATAACATTTCCACAAGCTGTACTTTTATCAGTATTTTTTATCTACAATAACAATTGTAGCACATAAAGAATTGTAAATTTTTTAACAATTATAAAACAATTGTAACATAATGTAACACGTAAAAAATTCAAAATATATACATAATTGTTTTATAAAATAAACAGAAATAAATGAGGCATTGTAACTATAACAACCTATAACTACATATAACTATAACTGCATTCATAATGCCATTTTAATGGGATGAAAATATTATAATCCTTTTTATAAATGTATATTTGACATTATTATTAAATAAAACGCCATAACTTAATATAATTAAAATGATATTAGAAACCAGAGCGCAGTGTTGTTGTTTTTTTTTTTGGGGGGGGGGGGGGGGGGGTGATTTTTTTTTTTTAAAACCCTTTCCACACACACATACACACACACAGTTAGGTCCATAAATATTTGGACAGAGACAAGTTTTCTAATTTTGGTTCTGTACATTACCACAATGAATTTTGAACAAAACAATTCAGATGCAGTTGAAGTTCAGACTTTCAGCTTTAATTCAGTGGGTTGAGCAAAATGATTGCATAAAAATTTGAGGAACTGAAGCATTTTTAAAACACAATCCCTTCATTTCAGGGGCTCAAAAGTAATTGGACAAATTAAATAATTGTAAATAAAATGTTCATTTCTAATACTTGGTTGAAAACCCTTTGTTGGCAATGACTGCCTGAAGTCTTGAACTCATGGACATCACCAGACGCTGTGTTTCCTCCTTTTTAATGCTCTGCCAGGCCTTCACTGCAGCGGTTTTCAGTTGCTGTTTGTTTGTGGGCCTTTCTGTCTGTAGTTTAGTCTTAACAAGTGAAATGAATGCTCAACTGGGTTGAGATCAGGTGACTGACTTGGCCATTCAAGAATATTCCACTTCTTTGCTTTAATAAACTCCTGGGTTGCTTTGGCTTTATGTTTTGGGTCATTGTCCCTTTGTATTATGAAACGCCGACCAATCAGTTTGGCTGGATTTGAGCACACAGTATGTCTCTGAATACCTCAGAATTCATCCGGCTGCTTCTGTCCTGTGTCACATCATCAATAAACACTAGTGACCCAGTGCCACTGGCAGCCATGCATGCCCAAGCCATCACACTGCCTCCGCCGTGTTTTACAGATGATGTGGTATGCTTTGGATCATGAGCTGTACCACGCCTTCGCCATACTTTTTTCTTGCCATCATTCTGGTAGAGGTTGACCTTGGTTTCATCTGTCCAAAGAATGTTCTTCCAGAACTGTGCTGGCTTTTTTAGATGTTTTTTAGCAAAGTCCAATCTAGCCTTTTTATTCTTGAGGCTTATGAGTGGCTTGCACCGTGCAGTGAACCCTCTGTATTTACTTTCATGCAGTCTTCTCTTTATGGTAGATTTGGATATTGATACGCCTACCTCCTGGAGAGTGTTGTTCACTTGGTTGGCTGTTGTGAAGGGGTTTCTCTTCACCATGGAAATTATTCTGCGATCATCCACCACTGTTGTCGTCTGTGGGCGTCCAGGTCTTTTTGCATTGATGAGTTCACGAGTGCTTTCTTTCTTTCTCAGGATGTACCAAACTGTAGATTTTGTCACTCCTAATATTGTAGCAATTTCTCGGATGGTTTTTTTCTGTTTTTGCAGCTTAAGGATGGCTTGTTTCACCTGCATGGAGAGCTCCTTTGACCGCATGTTTTCTTCACAGCAAAATCTTCCAAATGCAAGCACCACACCTCAAATCAACTCCAGGCCTTTTCATACATGTCAATCTTTGGTCAATCAAACCTGTATAACCAACCTCCAAAATCCGTATTTCCCTTATAAAAACCTTATAAGATGCAAATTAAAATAATTTACCTAAAATTTGAATGATAATTAACAATGATATATCCAAGTTACTTTTTATTCAATATTAATAACAATAAACCTTCAGAATGAATACAAAGCTCCAATGTTCGACAAAAACACAAAGTGTCACTCTAATGTTCTGAATTGTACTCCATGACAGCTTTTTTAGCAGTCTGCACCAATACCTCACTAGGCTGCATGTCACAGCAAGTGTCTGTGTTGATCTTGCCGGAGTGCCCATTCAGAATCTTTTCAGTCGCTAGTGAAAGTCGCTCAGGTGGAAATACGCGTTTCAAACAAAATGTTACTTCCCGGTTGGCGGGATTCTCGCAATGCGGTGTGCGCATGATCAAAAGTGGAACGAAGTCTCGCTACCACAAGATAACGCGCGATTTCATAAGACTCTTTACTGGCTGTCTGTGCTTTCTGTGGTGTACAGTACGTTTGTAAATGTTATGCGCTCTTTTATCATCGTGGGAATTGATTATAGCTCTAAATAAATATTGAAGTTTTTTTAAAAGAATCCGTATAACTTTATTTGTATGCCCGTATACTACGTTTATTGAATCAAATCCGTATAAAATACGGACATTCCGTATAGATTGACATGTATGCTTTTTATCTGCTTAATTGAGAATGACATAACGAAGGAATTGCCCACACCTGCCCATGAAATAGCCTTGGAGTCAATTGTCCAATTACTTTTGGTCCCTTTAAAAACAGGGTGGCACATGTTAAGGAGCTGAAACTCCTAAACCCTTCATCCAATTTTAATGTGGATAGCCTCAAATGAAAGCTGAAAGTCTGGACTTTATGTCCATGTCCGTTATATAACTATAACCTGAATATGTTTCAGTAAACGGGTAAAAAATAAATACAATTTGTGTCAGTGTCCAAATATATATGGACCTAACTGTATATAATTAGTTGGAATCTGGCCTACTGGGGCACCGAAAGAGTTAATTTTAGAGAGGAAATGCAGCCACTGAGTAAATGGAAAACTGGAAAACAAGAACAAGCAGGATGAGAGAGAGAGAGAGAGAGATTTCCCGATAACGCTGATGTGACCTGTGTTATTACCATAGCTACACTGTGTGTGTGTTTGAACAGCAGGGTGCCTTTGGGGGGATGAAGGGAGGGGTTTGGGCGGGGTTTCTATGCCATGCTCATCTTTGTGTAGCTGTGCTCTTTTATGCACACTCCATCACCTGAGAGAGAGAGAGAGAGAGAGAGAGAGAGTGTGTGTGACAGAGAGACACACACACACACAGCAAGGCTCTTCCTTGTTATTATCCAGCAGTCAGTGAAGAAGAGAGGTTGTGTATCTCTGTGAGTGTGTGTGTGTGTGTGTGTGTGTGTGTGTGTGAGCGTGAGGGTGGGAGGCGGTCGGCATGGAGCATCAGCCGGCCTTGTCTCCGTCATCACGGCGTCGCAGTGACAGCTCAGTCAGAGAGAATCTGGTCTTCCCTGTTTTGGAACGCAATGAGCAGGAGCATCTGGAGGCCCTCATGCGGCGCTCAGAGGACCGCGGCCCGCCGCTGGAGCAGAGACCCAAACGCTGGACGTGGGGCGGCCCGCCACGAGCCTGCGAGGGTGAGTCTGAGATCTGTAACCCTGGGGGAGGTGGAGGAGGATGAGAGCATGTAGCACAGGGTGTGTAGGCTGCAATGCAGAGGTGGAATTTTTGTTTTTAAAGATGCCAGAGCATGGTGTGGGTGTTACCTAACAAACTGCAGCAGCTCAGTGTTAGAAGTGATGCAGTTTGGCAGAAAAAGCTGGCCTCAATGTGTGTGTGTGTGCGTTTCACTGATCTCTCTAAAGAAGCTCAAGGTTAGACCTGATTAGCAATTCACAGTGACTCGGATGCTGAATAAACTCTGACATGACTCTTAAAAACATCCCCATCGACTACGAAATCTCCATTTCTCTCTCATCACTCCACTGTAAAAGCAGCGCTTGAGTCCATCATCAGATAAACCCACTCATGTGTTTTTCCACAAAGCAGCGACAGAGACACAGGAGCACCACCCGGACTCTGTGGTGCATTCATAACGACATTAATAATTCACCCTGTCTGAGAGACCGAAGCTCCTGATGCATGAGTCAATCCAGGCTAATTATATAAACATATAAAGAGCGATACATCGATCCAGAGTCATGTTGGGTTGTGGTTGCTTCTGGAAAACTAGAAAGAGATAACCTGAGCTCATCCTCAGGATGAATGTTCCTTTTTTCCCCCCAGTGCAGATCATATTACCATGCAGCTTGCCTCAAAAAATCGCATCTCGTCGCCGTATCACAAGCGCACTTGCTCTCCAGCATTTTGCTGACGAACCAGACTAAAATTTCATCACGCTATTTCAGTGTGTCATTCCTGGAACATTATACAGCAATTCAGAGGCATGTTGAGTCATTTTTCTGTCAAATGTATTCATTGTACATGAATACAAAGATGAGGTCATAAATCCGTGTTCAGATTCTTAAACCTGAAGTCGAGCCGTGATAATTTCTTCCTCTATTTCCAATTGATTAACATGTGGTGGATATTAAAATTCTACACACTTCTGCAGGTTTTTGTGATGTAAAAAAAAAAAAAGCTGACCAAGATCAATCATCAATCAAACCTTGTTGCTCATGTGTGCACACCCTTTCATGACAAGTCACTCGTTCCAACCATCCACATTCCAGCTCGCGTTCAAAAGTAATTCTCATACTCCTGTGATCAATGAACTGATTCTGATTAACCTCAAATAAAGATCAGCCGTTTCTGTAGGATGTTCTTGACATGTTCTTGTTTTCATCTGACAGCTGAATTCATGGTTTGTATAAAGCGTGAACAGGATCTCATTGTTGAAAGATATTGATCTAGAGAGGGAGACAAAAGAATTTCCAGGCTGCCAACAGACCTACAGCAACGTTACAGGAGCTGCAGGAATATATGCCAAGTCCTGGTCACTCCCTGCACGGGACAACAATGTCTTGTATTCTTCACCATCTTTACAGAAACCCTTTCTCATGAGAAAACCCCCCAAAACCATTCACGCCCACCTAAATCACCGAGAACGTGCTATGGTTTGATGAGCACAAGGTAGAACTTTTTGGGCATAATTCTAAAAGATATCTTTGGCACAAAAACAAGACAGCTTATCACACATAATAATAATAATAATAATAATAATAATAATAAGTTTAACTGATATAGTGCCTTTCTCACACCTAAGATGAGAAAGCTTTATAATTACAAAACAAACTGGGGAAAGAAAAAAGAAGAAGAAGAAGAAGATGATGATGAAGAAGAAGAATCCACCAAAAGAGGTCAGGATGTAACTCCAGTGGCATAGCTGCTCACAGTCCCACCGAAAAGCGCACGAAGGTCTGTCCCACACCGCCTGCACAGCCGCCGTGATGTCACCGGGCAACAGTGCTCGGAACACCACGCCACAGATCCACAAAGCGAGCGCAGAAACACCACCACACAGAATGCTGGGCAACTCCGATGTTGAAGAAAGCAACAAGCACACTGCAGTCAGTTCATAGTGAGCAGAAGAACGCACATCACCCATGGTGGACCAAAGCCTGGGGAAACTGATGCCCAAAACTGGAGCTACGCCACAACCGGCAGACAAAGAGACAGAATCAGCAAAACATTCAAACAGTGAACAAATATCAAACCATACAAACAAAGAAAACGCTGCAGTGAGGGTATCACACTACACCAACGGTGAAGCATGGTGGTGGCAGCATCATACAAAATCCAGTTCAAGAAATTACTGGCTTCAGAAGAAGATGATCAATGTTTTGGAACAGCCCACGCAGAGCAAGGATGAATGAACCCGAAGAGGGCTGTGCACAGGAGATTCCTTCGCAATTTAATAGATCGGGAGCATTTACGAAAAGAGGAGTGGAATAAAATTGCCAAATTAAGATGTGCTCAGTTGACAGACTCTTACCTTAAAAGACAAGGTGTTTCAACATAGTGTTGGGTAACCAGGTTATTTTTGTTGTTTTTCCTTTTTTGCCCCCTAAAAAGTTTCTATTTGTGTTTTGATTTGAAGCATGTTGGTTGTTGTATCACATTAGTATAAATACACAGGTGATTATAGGAAATCGTGCATGCTGATTGGTCGAGAGATTCGGACTATTTCTCAATTATCACCTTGAGTGACTCGGCAAAATGGCGGCCAATCGCTTTGTCACTGTAAGTGAGGAAGAATTACAGATAATGAAAGAAAATGCTGTTCCTAAAAGTGCTAAAGATGATCCGAAGTTTGGTCTAAAACTATTCAAAGGTCAGGTGGAGTTGGGATCAATTTTATCGATTTCAAAACAAAGGACATTATGTGACTCGGCGTAGATAAGTGACAAGTCTGCGCCGTGCCTTTATTGCATTTATATGCTGTTTTTGAAATTTGACATGTTTTTTCAATACGATTAACTTTTTTTTTTTTTCAATTATCACCTGTGTATTTATACGAAAAAAGTTATCTGCCCCAGTCTCAGTGAATAATAACCTCAGCTTCATCATCTTGATTATTATTCACCAATATTCACTTCACCTTCGGCGAATAATTGTTAATTAAAGCTGAAAAAAGAACTGACATGATTGATCCTGGTCACAGAGGGGTGTGTAGACATTTTATATCCCCTGCACAGTGGTCCATAAGTGCAAAACACATTAACAAACAAACAAAAAGCCACAACAGCAAAGCTAAAACTAACAAATGTGAAAATGTAACAGCAACATCAGAAGCACTACAGTGGTGCTTGAAAGTTTGTGAACCCTTTAGAATTTTCTATATTTCTGCATAAGTATGGCCTAAAACAACATCAAGTCCTAAAAGTAGATAAAGAGAACCCAGTTAAACAAATGAGACAAAATTATTATACTTGGTCATTTATTTATTGAGGAAAATGATCCAATATTACATACGTTATGTGTGAGTGGCAAAAGTATGTGAACCTTTGCTTTCAGTATCTGGTGTGACCCCCTTGTGCAGCAATAACTGCAACTAAACGTTTCCGGTAACTGTTGATCAGTCCTGCACACCGGCTTGGAGGAATTTTAGCCCATTCCTCCGTACAGAACAGCTTCAACTCTGGGATGTTGGTGGGTTTCCTCACATGAACTGCTCGCTTCAGGTCCTTCCACAACATTTCCACTGGATTAAGGTCAGGACTTTGACTTGGCCATTCCAAAACATTAACTGTATTCTTCTTTAACCATTCTTTGGTAGAACAACTTGTGTGCTTAGGGTCGTTATCTTGCTGCATGACCCACCTTCTCTTGAGATTCAGTTCATGGACAGATGTCCTGACATATTTTCCTTTAGAATTCGCTGGTATAATTCAGAATTCATTGTTCCATCAATGATGGCAAGCTGTCCTGACCCAGATGCAGCAAAACAGGCCCAAACCATGATACTATCACCACCATGTTTCACAGATGGGATAAGGTTCTTATGCTGGAATGCAGCGTTTTCCTTTCTCTAAACATAACGCTTCTCATTTAAACCAAAAAGTTCTATTTTGGTCTCATCCATCCACAAAACATTTTTCCAATAGGCTTGTCCACGTGATCTTTAGCAAACTGCAGACGAGCAGCAATGTTCTTTTTGGAGAGCAGTGGCTTTCTCCTTGCAACCCTGCTATGCACACCATTGTTGTTCAGTGTTCTCCTAATGGTGGACTCATGAACATTAGCCAATGTGAGAGAGGCCTTCAGTTGCTTAGAAGTTACCCTGAGGTCCTTTGTGACCTTGCCGACTATTACACGCCTTGCTCTTGGAGTGATCTTTGTTGGTCGACCACTCCTGGGGAGGGTAACAATGGTCTTGAATTTCCTCCATTTGTACACAATCTGTCTGACTGTGGATTGGTGGAGTCCAAACTCTTTAGAGATGGTTTTGTAACCTTTTCCAGCCTGATGAGCATCAACAACGCTTTTTCTGAGGTCCTCAGAAATCTCCTTTGTTCGTGCCATGATACACTTCCACAAACATGTGCTGTGAAGATCAGACCCTGTTCTTTAAATAAAACAGGGTGCCCACTCACACCTGATTGTCATCCCATTGATTGAAAACACCTGACTCTAATTTCACCTTCAAATGAACTGCTAATCCTAGAGGTTCACATACTTTTGCCACTCACAGATATGTAATATTGGATCATCTCATCTCATTATCTGTAGCCGCTTTATCCTGTTCTACAGGGTCGCAGGCAAGCTGGAGCCTATCCCAGCTGACTACGGGCGAAAGGCGGGGTACACCCTGGACAAGTCGCCAGGTCATCACAGGGCTGACACATAGACACAGACAACCATTCACACTCACATTCACACCTACGGTCAATTTAGAGTCACCAGTTAACCTAACCTGCATGTCTTTGGACTGTGGGGGAAACCGGAGCACCCGGAGGAAACCCACGCGGACATGGGGAGAACATGCAAACTCCGCACAGAAAGGCCCTCGCCGGCCACGGGGCTCGAACCCGGACCTTCTTGCTGTGAGGCGACAGCGCTAACCACTACACCACCATGCCGCCCGTATATTGGATCATTTTCCTCAATAAATAAATGACCAAGTATAATGTTTTTGTCTCATTTGTTTAACTGGGTTCTCTTTATCTACTTTTAGGACTTGTGTGAAAATCTGATGATGTTTTAGGTCACATTTATGCAGAAATATAGAAAATTCTAAAGGGTTCACAAACTTTCAAGTACCGCTGTAACTCAGACGGAAAGGGACGGTCCTTATTGAAGATTGCATGTCGTTACTGATTGGCTGTTGCACGCACCAGCCTGAGACATGGCAGAAAAACGGTTTACTAGATGAACAATATGAATTTATGGATGCTCAGATTAGTTTAGTTTAGTTTAGTTAGTCTGTCAACAAATTTAAATATTCAAATTCTGAGAGGAATCCAGGTTCTCTGGAAGAAATAAATACTCCTCACTATAATGACTTGAGTAACTTAAGTAGTGTTCAGTGATTTCGTCGAGTTGACAGACGAAAAAAAGTGTCTTGTTTTTTTTTCCCCTGTGATAGTCGTACACATGATAGTGTGACATCCAATCAGCAACGAGCGTGCGATGTTCAGGAAGGACCCCTCCCCTTTCAGAATTCTTGTTGTTTGTTTTCTGATTTGCTGTTTTTGTTGTCGTGGTGCTGTGCACTTAAATATGTGAAATGTCTGGGTGCTGGTCATGTGATGTCACGGAGTAATGCTATAACAAGGTGTTTAGGGGTCCTTTTTTTTTTCAGCATATCCTACCGTAAGTTCCTAAAGGACATGATTGTTAAAATTCTGACTATTTTGCTGGTGCATTCATGTGCAATTGCTTTTGATGTTAAAATAACTCTGTGGTCACTGATCAGATTCTTGGCATGAACTGAAGTCATGGAGCGTATGATGTGTGCTCATGTGAATTCATGAACCTGTGCTTTCTCTGCTTTGCATCACCTGCTGCGTAGGTGATCCTAAGATTGCCCCGCCCTCTCCTGCTGCATCCTCCATCTTAGCCAATGATGCTGCTTCTCTCCTGCCTGCCAGCCAATCCAAAGCCGGTACTGCTCTCCAGCTGCTTTGTGTGTCATCCTCTTTGCTGTCATGCCATATTCTATTTGTGTGTGTGGTTACACACACACACACACACACACACACACACACACACACACACACACACACACACATTATGTGTCTGATGTCATGCTGTATTGTGTTCTTGTCTCTCAGCCTTTTCTGTTTCTGATGTCTGTACATTTTTACACTTTTTCTCCTCCGTAAAGCCTGTAAATACAGACTGTATGCCACTGAGACATTTCTTGGAATTTAAAATCACTGCATGTAATTTGTCATTAGGATGGCGCGCACGTAGCCAGAGGCAGATCCGTAACCTTCTCCCTGCGCACTGGGAAGGGCGTATGTGCAGGATGTGGAACTGAGATGAGCCCAGAGCTGCAGTGCTCCTTCAGTGCTCAGGGGATGGGTTGAAGGGGGTGGAGGGTGGATGCTTCATCCATTGTTTTATTATATATACAAATCCACATCACAGCAATGACATCACTCTTCCAAACCCCATCAACGCTGATACAAATTAGACCTGGGTGATTTATTTTTATTTTTTTAAAGAAAATTCAATCTGGCTGTTATTAGAACTGCACCTCTACTGTGAACCCTAAACTCTGAACACGGTTAGTCTATTTTTTAACCTTCTCTGGTTACGAGCAGCCGATCAGAGCAAACATAAGGGAAAAGAACAACTGTGATGAGTTAAACACAGCAGCCAGTGTTGCTGTTTTCCTCCAATTACACAACTGCAGTGTATTAGCATACATTATGTTAATTATGTAAAGCACAAGGGTGCATGCTGTAATAATAAATCATCAGAAACAGTCATTTCTTCACTTTCCTGTTTCAAAAATTGTATCGCTTTTCCTCTGATACTCCTAGTCCCAGTCCACCAACAGGGGATGGGTTCTTGAACCTGTTCTGTTCAGGATTCTTTGAACCTTGGCGCCAGCTAGTGACCCGGCCCATGCACGTTTTCACCAGTTTTGAGCAGAACCGTTGTAACCAAGGATGTGTCGTGAACGGAGGGCGTGGCACGATTCACAACGGGAGGAAACAGTAGTACCAAAATGGTGGTGCGCGTTGATTACCGGAGGTCTTTTGTTCTGTCGTTGCAGATATTTGTTTTCAGTCCTTTTTTGCCTCAAGATATTTCCTTTTCTGTTGTGCTCTCCATTGCTGCGCTCTTGAACCTCCATTGCTGCACTCTTGATCTGCTTTCTCTCCAAACTAATTACACACCCACTAATGTCGTCACGGTTCGTGTTGGAAAAGCCAGCTATATTTTGGTTCCAGCTGGGAACCAACTTTTCAAGTTCTGAGCCGGTTTATTTTTGATTGAAATGTTCTGAATGGTTCATAATTTGGTGCACGAACCAGAACAGAACCCATTCCCTGTTGATCGAAAAGGGGTAAGATTATTACACTCCTTTAGGAATAAATCAGTCCACGTGCATCAGGATGAACTTTTGAATGGACAGTTGACTATTCTAGGTTTTATTTTTCACTACTAAGATTTTAAGATACAATCTTGGAGCATTTTAATGAAACGCATCACAACTTATTAATTACATTTCTTTGTCTTTGTCATTTGGTTGGAAGGGTATACAAACTTTTGCACTTAACGTAGTATTTAATATGTTTAACGTCTTGACAAGTGTCCACAAGGACAGTTATCAGATAATAAAGTTATAAGATGTTTGTACTATTCCCCCCCCCCCTTCTCATTATATATTGGTTACTAAGGTACCATGCTCCAATCTGGTCCCAAAATTACTTGCCCTTAGCATTTCAGGGGTCTCTGACTTCCCATAATGCCCCCCTCCCTCTCTCTATCACTCTCTGCAGTACCAGACTTCATGATTCCACCAGAGTGTCCAGAGCTAGACCTGATCGCCTGCCTTCCCTCCTCTAACTCCTCAGCTACTTTAGCACAAACAACAGGCAGAGGCAAGTGTGATTCATTCCTCTACCAAACAAACATCACTCATTATTCCATCATCCCTGCATGACCTCTGACCTTCCATTATCTTGCCTTTGCCCTCGTTCAGCCTCGCCCAGCCCCCACAGGTCCCCATACAGGGCCTCACCGAGCAGAGCCGAGCGCAGGAAGACCAGCTCCACATCTGGACCGTCGGAGGAATCCCGAGGGGCTGCCACAACCCCTAAAACCCCCCAGGTCAGCCCTGTGGGTACCTCAGCTATTTATGGTGTTCTCAGGTTTTTAGATTCAGAGTATTATAGTGGGATACAAACCACCAAGGAGACGGTCTCCTAGCAACTGTATTGCTCTGATCTTAGTGTTTACTGCTTCAGAGCTTTTTGTGCAGATCTGCAAGCTGCCACATCAATGCACAATTCGCATTATTTGTTTATTAGCAGTTTATAGGTGCAAATCTATAGCATACTGATGAAATTATGCACTAAAGCAAGGAAGAGGCTTAGGAATAAACTGTTTTTTTGGAAGTGCAAATTATTAGGATGTCCGTGAGACCAATCACAACAGCAGAATTTGTGGAAATGTATATTTTAAATATATATATTCGTCATTCACAGACAGAGAAACAAGCCGGCATGATGACCGACTCCTCAGCAAAGCGACTCGAACCTCCCATGACGCCCACCAAGAGCTTGTCTGGCTGCAAGAAGCCCAGCACACCCAAAAGGTTTCAGCTCCACTGTTTCTTTTTTCCTCTCTTATCACACTGGGCTGTATTAAGACTCGACAACTTAATTCCAAAAGTTATGTTAATACGTATTTATGCAGAGAAAGCTCCAGGAGAGCATGATTTTGAATCCTGACGTCCATGACCTGGAGTGTAGAGATCACATCAGGCTGTGCTTACTAGGTAGGAGGGGCATACTTTGTCGCCCATCAGTCACAGCGACACTGGCCATGTTGTAGCTATCTGTGAGTTCATGTATGTGGAAGAGGGTAAATAGTGCTTTCTTCATTGGCAGGTGACAAAACTACAAAACTGGGGAAGACGAAAAAATGAGGGGGGGGGGACCAAAACAGTGGGTTACACACCTGCTAAAGTGTCTAGACCACCAGCTTTAAAGTGCTGATGACACAAACATGACTCTATGCAATTTCTTAACCCTCATCCTACCATGCTATTTTACACCTTAATCCTACCATGTGGGGTCCGTTTGGACCCCAATACTTTTCTTTAAAATTAAAGCTTATAAAGACAAAATCACCAGATAAGTTTTGTTCAGAACATCTTGTATTAATAACAGCAATACACTGAGTGCAGAATTATTAGGCAAGTGAGTATTTTGACCACAACATCCTTTTAATGCATGTTGTCCCACTGCAAGCTGTTTAGGCTTGAAAGCCTACTACCAATTAAGTATATCAGGTGCTGTGCATCTGTGTAATGAGAGGGGGTGTGGTCTAATGACATCAACACCCTATATCAGGTGTGCATAATTATTAGGCAACCTCTTTTCCTCTGGCAAAATGGGTCAGAAGAGAGATCTGACAGACTTTGAAAAGTATAAAATTGTGAGATGTCTTGCAGACGGATGCAGCACTCTTGAAATTGCGAAGATGTTGAAACGTGATCACCGAACAATCAAGCGTTTCATTGCAAATAGTCAACAGGGTCGAAAGAAGCGTGTGGGGGAAAAAAAGGCGCAAAATAACTACACATAATCTGCGGAAAATCAAGCGTGAAGCTAACAAGCAGCCATTAGCATCCAGTTCTGCCATATTCCAGAGTTGCAACATTCCTGGAGTGTCAAAGAGTACAAGGTGTGCAATACTGAGGGACATGGCCAAGGTAAGGAAGGCTGAAAAACGACCACCACTGAGTAAGGCACACAAGATAAAACGTCAAGACTGGGCCAAGAAATATCTTAAGACTGATTTTTCTAAGGTGCTGTGGTCTGATGAGATGAGTGACTCTTGATGGGCCAGATGGATGGGCCTGTGGCTGGATCAGTAATGGGCACAGAGCTCCACTCCGACTCAGACGCCAGCAAGGTGGAGGTGGAGTACTGCTATGGGCTGGTATCATCAAAGACGAGCTTGTTGGACCTTTTCGAGTTGAGGATGGACTCAAACTCAACTCCCAGACCTACTGCCAGTTCCTGGAAGAAACCTTCAAGCAGTGGTATAGGAAAAAGTCAGCATCTTTCAAGAAGAACATGATTTTCATGCAGGATAATGCTCCATCTCATGCGTCCAAATACTCCACTGCATGGCTAGCCAGTAAAGGTCTGAAAGGTGAAAAAAATAATGACATGGCCCCCTTGTTCACTTGACCTAAACCCCATAGAGAACCTGTGGTCCATTATAAAATGTGAGGTCTACAAAGAGGGAAAACAGTACACCTCTCTGAACAGCGTCTGGGAGGCCGTGGTTGCTGCTGCACACAATGTTGGTCGTGAACAGATAAAGAAATTGACGGAATCTATGGATGGAAGGCTTTTGAGTGTCCTCATGAAGAAGGGTGGCTATATTGGTCACTGATTTGTTTTTGTTTTGTGTTTGAATGTCAGATATGTTTATTTGCAAATCTGGAGTTGTCATATCAGTGTACCTGGTGAAAATAAATAAGTGAAATGGCTACACATTTGGTTTTTATTAAGTTGCCTAATAATTCTGCACAGTGAAAGTTACCTGAACACATACATATTCTCCTAAAATGGCCAAAACTAAAAACACCCCACTCTAACTTCCATACATATTCAGCTTTGATATTTATGAGTCTTTTTGTTTGATTGAGAACATAGTTGTTGTTCAATAATAAAACTAATCCTCAAAAATACAACTTGCCTAATAATTCTGCACTCCGTGTACACTAAAGGGCCCAAGGCATAAAGAACACACTTAACCTTCATCCTACCAGCCAATTTTACATACACAAACTACCAGGCGGGGTCCGTATGGACCCCAGGAGGGAATACCTTGAAATCAATGCAGTAAGAACCAATTCAATGCAGCAAACAGACATAACTTTATTGAAGAACAAAATCCACTATGGCTGAATATCAATGATGTATTATAAATGCAATAACATTGCAATAATATTGCAATAACTAGCATACATGTAGCAAATTATAGCGCCACAAAAAAAAATTGGCATTATATACATGATTTTTGCAGCTCATGCAGCTGTAAAACATTCTGGATTACAACTTAGGTCTTTTCTGACAGAATTTAAAACAAAAAAGTAATTGTAAAATAATTTAGGGCTTTTGTTTTGCAGCCTGTGCTTATTGCAGCAGTGGGGTCCACACGGACCCCAAGAAGGAATGCCTTGGTAGTTTCATTATGGAACATAAAAGAAATAAAAGAAGTTAACTTTCAGTGTGCTATTCAATTATAAAATGAAAGACAGATAAACTTTACTCTGGGGTCCGGTTGGACCCCAGTAACAAATTAATTATACCTTCACAATGCAAAAAGCTGATCTTCTGGTGCTTTAGTGTTTTAATTAAAACATAAATTCCGACAAATTCATAAAACGGTGAGGCAGTATGTCACATATTTTTAAAATGGCAAACAAACATATAGGTGCGGGGTCCAGATGGACCCCACTTGGTAGGATGAAGGTTAAATAAACTATACAACATGGCAAACATGTTAGATTTCTGTTATAATTACGTGAAAAGAAGCTGTTGTTACGCGAATATCCAACTTTTAATTGCACAGCGCAAGAAAACTGGGTCCGTGGCTCGCGGCCATGTTGTGACGTCAGCGGAAGAACACGCTGCGGTTCACTGGCTGTTCTACTCAATGGAAATGGCGCATGAAAACGCCGGTGAACTTTCTAGTGCTAGCTCTTCAACAACCAAATACTGGTGCTTTAAGCAGTGATCATGATGGCATGATTTTATCTGATTTTAAATAAATGAGATGATAATAATGTGAATGTTCACAACTAGTACATACAAACTCTGCAGCTTTTGATTCAGCAGCTGCGTTATACTCCGCAAAAACATCAGCGAGAACCTATAATATAAATGGAAATGCAATACACTCAGCTCAAATGACTTTTGGAAAGTATAATTTCTAAATTTTTTCTACACATTCTTGAAGTCGGTCATCGGGGTACTTGCTACCGTTCCCTAACAACGCATGGCAAAGGGTAAAGTGTAGTGTTGCTACGAGTACTTGCTAAAGCCTCCGGTGGAAGATCCTCGATGTGCTGATAAGACATACAGTTCTATAGAACACACAGGTGTCACGATAATCACAAAACAGATGCAAATTGTTAAAATACCTCATTTTTAAGCAATCATGTATTGATATCTTCCGAATAGAATCTATGATAGCCTACCCTCTTTACCCTTTGCCTCTCGTTGCTAGGCGGCAGTTACATGAAAGCCGCAAGCTTTCACAAGCAAATACATGACTGATATCACGCCGACTTTATGATTACATTTATGATTATCATGAATGTGTACTCTATGATGTGTACTCTATGAGCGCTCTGGAGCGAGTCACTTCCAAGATGGCCGCGCAGACCGCAGTGTTACTATTTTTAGCATCATGTCGGAGCACTCTATAGCTCTACGTACCTTTATCTTATGTCGTTTCTCAACACATGTTCTGACAGGAGGACTGTCTTTGGAGGAGTCGCCTTGTCCCAGGCGACTGCTGGATCCGGCATAGCTACTAGTAGACCCCCTCCGGAATACTGTAGGCACTGCTGATGGTAGTAACGCACGTTTGTGCTGAACTGAACACCCAAGAGATTCCTTTAAGCTGGGAAGGGTGTCAAAACAATCCAAATCGAAGTGTTCAGAGCACAGGACGGATGTTGGTGAGGGCTCCCACTTGTCACGAGTGTGCCTGACTTGCTTCACCCACTTCGCATGCAGCTCAGGATCTCTGGGAAACTTGAATAAACTTACCCCATGCTTGTGGGTTTTGGAGCAAAAGCTGGCAACACAACGCGAAGGCATAATAACTAATATATATATATATATATATATGGGGCGGCACGGTGGTGTAGTGGTTAGCGCTGTCGCCTCACAGCAAGAAGGTCCAGGTTCGAGCCCCGTGGCCGGCGAGGGCCTTTCTGTGCAGAGTTTGCATGTTCTCCCCGTGTCCGCGTGGGTTTCCTCCGGGTGCTCCGGTTTCCCCCACAGTCCAAAGACATGCAGGTTAGGTTAACTGGTGACTCTAAATTGAGCGTAGGTGTGAATGTGAGTGTGAATGGTTGTCTGTGTCTATGTGTCAGCCCTGTGATGACCTGGCGACTTGTCCAGGGTGTACCCCGCCTTTCACCCGTAGTCAGCTGGGATAGGCTCCAGCTTGCCTGCGACCCTGTAGAACAGGATAAAGCGGCTAGAGATAATGAGATGAGATGATATATATATATATATATATATATATAATAATGTATAATAAAAATACTAATAATGATAAACTGAACACCTGCCGCATCAACAACAAACTGGTAAGTGAGGAGGAAGGTTCTTTCGCTGACGTCATATAGCTCCTCCTCCTCTTTCGTCTCCTGGGTGCTGCAGCCCCGTCAAATTTGCCCAAATAGCTGCGTTTTTTATCATAACTTGTAAAATAGGCGCCTTCGTGAATTAATATATGGATCATCGGGAATTACTTTTTATGTTATAAAACATCGCCAAAGATGTCAAAAACGTGTCATCAGCACTTTAAACATAAGCACTTAACATTAGACCTGAAAAAATTCAGGGACAGAAAATGCGGACTAAAGAAGGAAATGTTATTTTTTGCTTTGCTGTCAAATGTAATATGATGTACTGTACAAGCAAGAGACAATTTAATAAAGGAAAATTTAAAAAAGACTAATGATATTTAAACAAGCTCTGGTGGTTCCTCGTGCACACAACTTAATAAAACCAGGATACTAAACCGAGCTTGATGTGCACATAACCCTCGCACGACTGTCTGTCATCTGAACATCTGAGGTTTGAATACTAATGTATGTAATTTTGGTACAAAAAACTCAATACGGCCCAATTTTTGTTTAACAAAACCTCTTGTACATGAAAAGCTCTCAGAGGTGAAAAGTTTTCTTTTTCCTCTTCCTTCTGTGCTCCAATTAAGGTCCAAGTCATGTAAGAGCCGTATCCAGTCTCCGTGTTCTCCCGGGCAGTACCCCAGCTCACCTCTGAGGCACAGAGCCATGACCCCGGGTGCAGACGCCAACAAGAAGCTGGACGGAGAGGAGAAAGGAGTTGAGGGTAAACTCTCTAGCACTCTGGATCGGAAAACATCAAGGACTGAAAAGATTTCGAAGTCTGCAAGCAGAGAACTCGGACATAATGCAGGTAAGATGTTGACCGATGGAAAAACGACGGATTTAGTTCTGATTGTTTAGACGCCGTTGCTGGTTGAAGATCAAAATGGATTCTGGTGGCATGGAGGAGATTTTTGTGACTGCATGGGAAATACGTTGACGTGTGCGATGTTTTATTACAATATCAGAGTCTCCAGTGACTCCAACTGGAAAAGCTGGAACCACTGATGCTGAAGAGGCTTCCAGACTGCTGGCTGAGAAACGACGGCTGGCCAGAGTGCAGAAGGAGCAGGAGGAGAAACAGCGACTGGAAGAAGAGAGGTACAGACAGTATACTACATTACACCACAGCACTACTGAATACCCTATCCTGATTGGTCAGAAAATGTTGACTGCAGCTCCGTCGTCTCAGGTCACAGGTTTAATCCACTTGTTCTAATATTGTTTCTGTAGTAACAGCGCGTTCACGGGACGTATCTCGCAGACGCTCCGCATAAACCGATTAAATGTTTGATGTGAATATTTTACGATGGTGTTAATGAATCTATAGGCTTAGAAACACCTGTAAATGTTACCAAGTGCACCTTTAATTGCCATCTCGGTTAGGCTCAAAGCCGAGGAGCTCCAGAGGAAGCAGGCAGAGGAGCGAGAGCGACAGGAGCTGGCGGCTCAGCAGGCAGAGAAGGAGCGACAGAGGCAAGAGGAGGAACGCAGGAAGAAAGAGGAAAACGACAAGCAGCAGAAGGAAAGACGTTTGAAAGAGCTCCAGGATCAGCTGGACAGAGAGGTCACCCATAACTAATCTCATTTATTCGTAAACATTTTCTAAAAAAAGCATCCCTTTTTTACAATGACGTGTGTGTGTGTGTGTGTGTGTGTGATAGAGGGAGGAGGCTTTCCAGAGGGTGCAGAGGGAAGCGGAGAGGAAGCAGCAGGAAAGAGAGCAGCTCAAACTGCAGGAAGAGCAAGAGAGACTGCAGAGGAAGAAGGTTTTTATTCCTGCAGAACACCAACACGTTAACGAATTCTCCACTGAGCATGCATTACACACAGCGAACGGTACTTCTAAACTGTGTCCGAGTTTCCTAAACAAGCTGTTCTCTTACCACTCTAGGAGTCCTCACTCTGGATTGAGTGCTGTTGATATAAAATCAGGGCAGCACGGTGGTGTAGTGGTTAGCGCTGTCGCCTCACAGCAAGAAGGTCCTGGGTTCGAGCCCCGTGGCCAGCGAGGGCCTTTCTGTGTGGAGTTTGCATGTTCTCCCCGTGTCCGCGTGGGTTTCCTCCGGGTGCTCCGGTTTCCCCCACAGTCCAAAGACATGCAGGTTAGGTTAACTGGTGACTCTAAATTGACCGTAGGTGTGAGTGTGAATGGTTGTCTGTGTCTATGTGTCAGCCCTGTGATGACCTGGCGACTTGTCCAGGGTGTACCCCGCCTTTCGCCCGTAGTCAGCTGGGATAGGCTCCAGCTTGCCTGCGACCCTGTAGAAGGATAAAGCGGCTAGAGATAATGACATGAGATGAGATATAAAATCAGTTATCTATTGCTTTTCGTGTAGTGAGTTAGCACTACTCAAGTTAATGGTGATGGGAGAATTTCAACGTTTGCACAAACTGTTCTGTCCACACTGGTTTTGAGCACAAAGAGATCATCATCTTTCAGCTGCTCCCGTTAGGGGTCGCCACAGCAGATCATCCCCATCCACATATTTGATCTGGCATAGTTTTTATACCAGATACCCTTCCTGGTGCAACCCTCCCCAATCTATCCAGGCGTGGAACCGGCACTAAGTATGCACTGGCTTGTGTAACCCCAGTGAACTGGGTATTTTTACCTGACCTGCATGTCTTTGGACTGTGGGGGGAAACCGGCGCACCCAGAGGAAACTCACACAGACATGGGGAGAACATGCAAACTCCACACACTCCCCGTCGGCCGTGAGGCTCGAACCCGGAACCTTCTTGCTGTGAGGCAACAGTGCTAACCACTACACTCCTGTGGAGGGCGGCCCCATGTGGACAGTTGGGGGTCACGCCTGGAGGACGCTCTGGACTCTTGCAGTGGTACTTTTGTGGCTGGGGACTGCAGTTGACTTGCTGACTTTGGGACTGTGGTTGTCGTAAACGGTTTTGCGCTCGGGTTTCCGTCGGTGGGGGGTTTATAGCATCAACGAAGCTGACTTTATGTTAGGACTGTTAATGTTATAGTCATGTTGTCTGTTGTTGCCCAAATGAGGATGGGTTGCCTTTTGAGTCTGGTTCCTCTCGAGGTTTCTTCCTCATGTCGTCTGAGGGAGTTTTTCCTTGCCACCGTCGCCACAGGCTTGCCCATTGGGGATAGATTAGGCATAAAATTAGCTCATATTTTAAGTCGTTCAAATTCTGTAAAGCTGCTTTGCGACAATGTTTATTGTTAAAAGCGCTATACAAATAAACTTGACTTGACTTGACTCACTACACCACCATGCCACATCTAGGAGGCATATAAGGAGATATATTTTACAATAATTACAGTTCACCCATTATTGACTATTTAAAAAAAAAGGAAAAAATGAACACGTTCGAGCAAATACCTTGTTTAAACATCGTTCCGACAGTAATACACTTACACAGGGGCTCGTACATCAGACGCTCCATATAGACAGATTACAGTCGTTAAGTTTTCGGTAACAGTAGCATCTGAGTAACATGACAACCTGCATTTTTTTTTCTTATTAACTTGAAGAAAGTGAGAGAGACAGAAAAAGAAAGCCTGGTTTAAAGCTGAAGTGGTAACACTGTTCTGCGAATGGTCCACAATATAAATGTACACCCATCAGCCACTTTATTAGGAGCACCCATACATCCACCTGTGGTTTGGTGCAGTTCTCTAATCAGCTCGTCCTTTGACAGCAGCATGATGCATCAAATCATGCAGATACAAATCAAGAGCTTCAGTTAATGTTCAAACACCTGAACGGGAAAAATTGTGATCTCAATTTTTGTGTGACTTTCTTTCACTGTGGCATGGGGGTTGGTTTGAGCCAGATGGACTGCTGGTTTGAGTATTTCAGAAACTGCTGATCTCCTTCCTGGGGTTTTCACACACAACAGTCTCTAGAGTTTACACAGAATGGTGTGAAAAACAAAAAACATCGAGTGAGTGAGTGACAATTCTGTGGGTGGAAACAAACGCCTTGTTGATAAGAGGTCAGAGGAAAATGGACAGATTGGTTCGAGCTTTTTTTGTCAGGAAGGATATAGTAGCTCATATAATCACTCTTTACAACCGTGGTGAGCAGAAAAGCATCTCAGCATGCAACAGAAAACGGAAAAACATATTGGGTTCCAGTCCCGCAGCCAAGAACAAAACAAGTTCCTGTTAAAGTGGCTAATAAGTGCAGAATCAGATAAAAAGTACACCTTGTCATTCTTCAGGACTAATAAATAAAAATTCTAATCAGTGGAATAAATGGTACGCTGTATAAAAGGAATAAAACAGTCTGGGATGGGATGCGCTATTATAGGAAAATAATCAACATCAGGGTGGTAACAGTCACTCCACTTTTTTCACACCACCCTGTTGTTCATTATTTTCCCAGATCATCATCGCCAAAGTGTTTTATTCCTTTCTTCATAACCGATTGTTCTGTTTTAAACCCTCTCTCCTTCTAGCGCATTGAGGAGATCATGAAAAGGACAAGAAAAACTGAAACCGAACCAAAGGTACTCACATGATATGATACATTCAAATCCTCAGTAGAAAGCACGAGATGTGAAACAGTCACAGAAATGCTCGTTTTTACACTTTGTGTTTGAACAGAAGGATGAGACGCATGTTGAGTCCAGCTCGTCTGTGATCGATCGCGAGTCGGTCTCTGTCCTGGAGTCTGCAGGTGAGAGCGCAACGATTTCAGGAAGGAAATTCAACCAGAACCTTATTCTATTGCAGCTTAAACTGCACATTTATAGTGCTAGCATTAGCAATGACCATCTTGACATTCCTTTCAAGCACAGGTTTTAAGCTCTGAGAATGGTTACAAGTCCTGTCTGTCTTTGTAGCCTTAAAGCTTCGTTATTAACATGCTAGCATCATTACTGTTTTAAGCTACTTGATAGGATTCAACTGCTTGAAAGCAAGTTATCCTAGAAACGCACAAAATTCAACTCGTACTGATTTATGAGGATGGTCAAGAGTGTATTCACGGTTCTGTTTTTATTTGCAATTAGTTTTTAAGGTTTTAAACTACGATATTAACATAGCGTTTTAAGCTGTACAAGAGGCCATATACAATAGCTAGATAAATAAAACGGACATAGCGTTGTGTTTTTCTCCTTTCGGAACACTTTCAGTTTTCAATTCAGCGGCACTTACTTCATTGACATCCACGTCGTGTTTTCACTTAAAATGATTTGCGAGGTTTGTAGTTGACCCTCCTTTATACTTCACATCAACATAACATGTGCGGCATGTTGCAATGTCCTTTGTGTCTTCTCAAAACCCAAAATGTAGCCAAACTTCCGATTTAAGATGAGATGAAGGATCTTTAAGCTTGGCTTCCGCCATTTTGGTGCCCAGCAACGGCATTGCCATGTAAAGTGTCGGCTACTCTGATTGGACAAGAGCAAGGACCCAAACCAATCAAAGAAGCAAAGCTGTGCTCTATTCTGGCCGATCGCTTTCTCGCATCGATTTAACAGTGCAAGTGTAATGGTTAAGCGGTAAAAGTGCGTTTATAAATCAGTAAAAATTGAAATAAAAAATGTCACCGAATTGAACAGAAAATACAGCTACATGGATCGGTAATCGGTACGGCAGGTGTGAACTCGATTTTCGGTGCACCGTGGTGAATCATTGCAGCCCTGGAGTAAATACATGACTTGAAATATTAGCATAATCATGTTAAAGGAACAGTCCACCGTACTTCCATAATGAAATATGCTCTTATCTGAATTGAGACGAGCTGCTCCGTACCTCTCCGAGCTTTGCGCGACCTCCCAGTCAGTCAGACGTATGTCATTGAAACTGGCAGGATTTAGGATTTAAAGTCACCCAAATCCTTATTTTAAAATAATAAACGCAGGACTTCTACATAAAAATGACTATTGAACCCAGTCCGTGTAACAGCAGGAGCATTTTGCCCGCCTGTATTTGCATACCGGAACATGATTGGCTCTCATGTTTTATGATGCAATAAAACACTCTTGTCACAAGTACTGCTACAATAGACCTCTTGCAGTCACGTGACCAGAATGTAAACAGCCGCCATCTTGTCGGTCAACAACACAGCTGAATACTGCTGCACTCGTGTACAAAATGGATCAATTTCAACCGACGGACTACACGGCTCATTTTTCTAATGAACAGATAACTAGATATATGTCTAAAATAAACGACCTACAGATTAGTGACCCTTATCGATTACCGGACGTAGTTTTCACGACCGTGTCAGTGGATATTGAACTGCCAGAGGTGGAATACCCAGACGTGTATAATTACCTCATTAACTTTCCCTCGCTGTTCAGTGGTGAAGCACTGCGTGCTTATAAATCTCTGGACAGTTATCTTTACAGAAATTCAGGATTTGTCAGCGACTCAGATGTGGCATCTTGTAAACAAGAAAATAACAATCCTCATTGGATGGGTAAGTCACTTAAGGATTGAGTAGTATCTAGTATAGCACTGACCAGCCGATAATAGAATAGAATAAGGTAATTCCAGCTGTAATTCCAAATCGTCCGTCTTGTTTACCATGGATCTGGCGTTGGAGAGGTAGAGGCTTGGCAGTGGAGGTTTGAGTGGCTGTTTTCTGAGCTTAGTCAACAGGCCAGCTCTGCAGCCTCGCTTTTGCTTCCTCTCCTGACGCCGCCTCCTTCGCCTGCCAGACCCGATAACAATCCACGGAGACCCCGCTGGTCTCGCTATCTCATCCGGAATGTTGTGCATGTGATGGAAATCGCTACAAACCGTCATTTTCTGCTGGAAACCAATGTCCAGTAAGTCCATACGGTTGTAGTGGATATTGAAGTCCGATACAGACGAACAACACGCAAAAATACACACAAAAAACATGAAAAACGTGCACAGGTAGGGAGAGCTTGTAGCTGCAGCATCCCCATCATGCGCCGCCATATCCACTATTATGGTTGAATATTTTATATTATCAGTTAGATCAAGTATCAGTAGTCTATCACTATTACTGTATATACGGTATACCTGATAGCAGCAATCCATTTTGCATGCCTGTCAGGGTCCCGTGGCAGCCTACTGTCAAGTGTATGTGAGCATCATGGGTTTCCCACACTTGAAAGGGAAGGACTCGGACACAGGATTCCACTCGTCTTATGTTTTATTGATTTTCAGTGGAGTTGACGTTGTAATAGAATTGTATATAGTAGGGTTTTCCAGAAGAAAAGGTAGAAGTAGAAGCAGAAGTAGAACCAGAAGTAGAAGTGGAACCAGAAGTAGAAGTAGAAGGCGGAAAATGGCGTTTGACCAACAAGATGGCGTCTGTTTACAATCTGGATCGGCTGTGACGTCACATGCAAGAGGTCTATACTCATTCACATTCCCCAAAGAAATGTGTTCCTCAGTGTAAATCAGCAAAACGTTTCACAATTTGCACGCAAATGAGAAAAAGTAAACGGTACTGAATTTCTGTTTGCTCTAACCAAAAGATTTTTGGTTTATAAACGAGAAAGTCACTTTAAAAAGTGATCCTGCTGAGCAAACAAGACAGGACAAGACAAGACTGGAGAAATCAGTATAAAATCATCAGTGAAAATTAGAGTGAAACAGTGAAATCAAACATCACTGTTTTCATGTTTGAGGTCCAAAGTAACACACTGGCATTTCTTTAGATGCTGGACAGATTAACGGTCCGTCCATCAGGTCCTCGGAAAGCTCCACTTTTACCGAGTTTAAGAGTGAATTCCCGTCATCCGTCACAGCTGGCTCATGTGTGATAAACTTACAGCCTCTGGAAGCTAAGGGGAGTGCGGCTGATGACCTTTCAGATGGCGTTCAGTCCATGGATGTCAGGTAGGCCGTCACCGTGGTAACAAACATGAAGCTGTCATGACGCAGCTGCTAATCAAGGTAATCGTAGTAATGTGTTATCATTTCTATAGTAACAGTTCATATACAGGGACTTGTATGCCAGATGTGGCGTATAATCTAAAGCTAATAATAATAAATTGATTAAAAACTTTTTTATTTAACAAAGAAAATGAATGTGTAATCATGAAATGTGTTTTTCACAAAAATGAATGTGTTTTTCACAAATATTCAACCTCAGTGTGGTAACAGTAACTCTGATTCATGATGCCATCCCATCACTGATTTATTTTCCTGTCACAGCACAATACCCAAGTGTTTCATGCCTTACTCATGATATGTTTACTGCATCTTTCAGTCCAGTCTCTAGAGATGAGCTGATGCAGGAGTACTCTCCTATCAGCGAGAGCTCCGAGAACCTCATGAGGAACCCCCAGGCGCTGGATCTCCTGCATCTCACCGGACAAGCTGCGTATCCTAAAGCTGGTGACTGCAACAAAAACCTGATCCAGAGCTTCAGCAGTGCCACCGCAGACACAGCGCTCATCCAGAGTCTCGGGCCGAGCATGGATAAGCTCACCGTCTAGTTCAGCAGGTGATCACAAAACAAGTGGAGTTTTCAGAGGCAGTGGCTTTCAGTCCACTAAAAAACCTACGTCAGTATTTACATCAGGAAAGTTTCTCGTATTCAGACTCCGGTGCTGAAATTGATGTTCTGCACTAGTACCTATTCCTATTATGCAAATCACCTACAGTGCTGAGCGTAAATGAGTGCACCCCCTTTGAAAAGTAACATTTTAAACAATATCTTAATGAACACAAACAATTTCCAAAATGTTGAAAAGACAAAGTTTAATATAGCATCTGTTTAACTTGTAACGTAAAAGTAAGGTTAATAATATAACTTAGATTACACATTTTTTCAGTTTTACTCAAATTAGGGTGGTGCAAAAATGAGTACACCCCACAACAAAAACTACTACATCTAGTACTTTGTATGGCCTCCATGATTTTTAATGACAGCACCAAGTCTTCTAGGCATGGAATGAACAAGTTGGCGACATTTTGCAACATCAATCTTTTTCCATTCTTCAACAATGACATCTTTTAGTGACTGGATGCTGGATGGAGAGTGATGCTCAACTTGTCTCTTCAGAATTCCCCATAGGTGTTCGATTGGGTTCAGATCAGGAGACATACTTGGCCACTGAATCACTTTCACCCTGTTCTTCTTCAGAAATCCAACAGTGGCCTTAGATGTGTGTTTAGTCATGTTGGAAAAGTGCACGACGACCAAGGGCATGGAGTGATGGTAGCATCTTCTCTTTCAGTATAGAGCAATACATCTGTGAATTCATGATGCCATCAATGAAATGCAGCTCCCCGACACCAGCAGCACTCATGCAGCCCCACATAAGGACGCTGCCACTACCATGTTTCACTGTAGGCACCATGCGTTTTTCTTTGTATTCCTCACCTTTGCGACGCCATACAGTTTTGAAGCCATCAGTTCCAAAAACATTTATCTTGGTCTCATCACTCCAGAGTATAGAGTCCCAGTAGTCTTCATCTTTGTCCTCATGGGCCCTGGCAAACTCTAGGCTGGCTTTTTTGTGCCTGGGCTTTAGAAGAGGCTTCTTTCGTGGACGGCATCCATACATGCCATTCCTCTGCAGTATACGCCGTATTGTGTCACAGGAAATAGTCACCCCAGTTTGGGTTTCTACTTCTTTAGATAACTGCAGTGAACTTGCATGCCGATTTTCTTCAACCGTTCTCATCAGAAGACGCTCCTGTCGAGGTGTTAACTTCCGTGGACGACCTGGACGTCTCTGTGCAGTTCCATCTTTTTTAAATTTTTGTACCACTTTTGCTACAGTATTCTGACTGATAAGTAAAGCTTTGCTGATCTTCTTGTAGCCTTCACCTTTGTGGTGTAAAGAAATTATTTTCTTTGGGGAATTCTGAAGAGACAAGTTGAGCATCACTCTCCATCCAGCATCCAGTCACTAAAAGAGGTCATTGTTGAAGAATGGAAAAAGATTGATGTTGCAAAATGTCGCCAACTTGTTCATCCCATGCCTAGAAGACTTGGTGCTGTCATTAAAAATCATGGAGGCCATACAAAGTACTAGATGTAGTAGTTTTTGTTGTGGGGTGTACTCATTTTTGCACCACCCTAATTTGAGTAAAACTGAAAAATGTGTAATCTAAGTTTATATTATTAACCTTACTTTCACGTTATAAGTTAAACAGATATATTAAACTTTTTGTCAACATTTTGGAAATTGTTTGTGTTCATTGAGATATTGTTTAAAATGTTACTTTTCAAAGGGGGTGCACTCATTTACGCTGAGCTCTGTACCTGCATACACGTTGTAGGTCACACCTCCAAAGTTGTCAGATTTTTCTTGAGGAGAAACTTCTGAGACGAGTTTTTATTTATTTATTTTTTAAAGAGACAAGACCACTGCCGTTAAGCACAAACACTCAACTTTAAAGTGTACCTGTAGCAAATCATCATGGAAAAATGTAAAGAAAACAACATACCACTATACATGTGTTTCATACATTATGCGAAAGCATTCGACTGTGTGAACCACAACTGTCTTTGGAGTGATTTGATCCTAATGGGATTCCCTCACCACATAATCCACCTGCTACAAGTATTATACAACAGTCAAGAAGCAATGGTGAGGACGACTTGTGGAGAAAGCGAGTGGTTTACCATCGGAAGAGGTGTTTGGCAAGGTTGCATTGTATCACCTAAGCTGTACAACATCTATGCTGAAGACATCATGAGGAAAGCACTAGAGAGCTCAGAGGCAGGCATAACGATCGGAGGAAGAAGAATAAATAATTTGCAGATGACACCACACTAATCTGCACCTCCGAAGAAGATCTTATGGAGTTTATAAAGCAAATCAAAAAAGTTAGTGAAGAGAAAGGCCTGCTCTTAAACACCAGAAAGACTAAGATAATGGTAATCGACTCAAACAGAGATGGCAGAACCAACATCAACTTAGGAGGTACATTAGAAGAAATAGAAGAATTTGTTTACCTGGGCTCAACTATTAACGCCGAGGTAAAGTGTAAGCAGGAAGTAATTAGAAGGCTCGCCACTGCGAAGAATAAATTTCAAAGCATATGTACCCATCTGAAAGAGCCAAGCAATCAGTAACAACTTAAAGCTCAAAATTATCAGAGCAACCGCATTTGCTATTGCCACCTACGGATGCGAATCATGGGCAATGACCAAGCAAATTGAGAAGAAGGTAGATGCATTTGAGATGTGGGCATACAGGTGCTTGCTTAGAACCTCATCGAGAGAACATCGAACCAATGTTTGGGTTCTAGAAACATTGAATACCAAGATGATTCTCTGAGAACAAATTGCGAAAAGAAAGGTGGGGTTTTTCGGCCATGCCATCCGACATGAAGGACTAGAGAAAGTCATCATCCAAGGAAAAGCACCTAGAAAGAGATGAAGAGGCAGACCCCCATAAACATGGCAACAAGACATCACTAGGTGGACACAAAAAAGCCTGGTGGAAGCGTCAAGGATGGCAGAAGATCGCAGAGAGTGGCATGCTTTCAAAAAGACCACAGCAGCTCGTTTACGAGCCATCTGAGAGAGAGAGAGAGAGTTGTGAATTTTAATTACTAGCTATTTCAAAAGATCACGTATGATACCAATGGTTCCGTCATGTAACGTTCATCATGAGCTCTTGTCAAGTACGCACAAGTTTTAAGTCACTGCTCCGTCAGTCAGTCAGGCATGGTCAGCGACATGTTGCCTCCTTCACGGGCTGTTCCAGCACCAGTAGTGATGCACAGTCATTGTTTTGTCCTATTGCAAATCTACTTGGACATAATGCCATGAAATAATAGATATATGCCATAAGATAAAGATCTATTACAAGTATTGGATCTATATTTAGTCAACGTGTTCTGAAATTACTTGACTGGGAACTTGCCTGTCCGCCAGCTCCCCTTCAGGTGCTGGTCCCCGGTGGTACCTGCGGATCATGCCGTCAATGAAGGCTGTTTCCAGGGACGGTTTGTGAAGGACATACTCGTGCAGATTCGGGGTGGATGTAATGCAGCCGTCAAAGAGGTCTGCAATGAGTTCATGCTCTTGACAACAGTAGGACTCTGTCAGTTCTCATGACGGAGCACTGCCCGCATTGACACCATGGAGTGGTAGCCATTTTGGATCTACCATCATGCACATCTCTTGCGGCAGCTTCTTCCTCCGAATCATGAGAATGTGATGACTCACTGTCCTCACAAGCCTCCTCCCTCTCTGGCTCGAATAGATAACCATTAACACCCATTTAATCAAAGTTGCTAGCCATATTTTGCTTCTTTAACACCTCCTTTCACCTCGAATCTCCACCCACAGTACACTGCTTGTTTACTCGCACCCGATAACCTGGAATCAACCATTGTACACTTCCTGCCGGCAATGGCTGCTCCCTATTGGTTCTGCCCCTGTGGGTAATTCACGGAATAAAATTGTCCACAAAAGTGCTTTTACAGTGTTTTTTTTGACTGAATGTGCCCGTCTTTGGCTATAAGTAATACATAAAGCGCGATTAATGTTGTAAGCATGACCAGTACCGGTACACTTTAAGTCTCAAACAAATCAGGGATGAGGACTAAAGAAGGAAGGAAGTTGGATTTTTTTTGTTGTCAAATCTAATTACCATACACTGTAACATAAAAACAAGACAATTTTAAAATAAATATAAAAACAATGCTATAAGAATGATGACAAGTATTGAAATAAACATCAAATTGGAGTCTACAGTAGTATATTGCTCCATGAACATTCCTAGTTTTAATTATAACACTGAATGGGGTTGATTGGAATAAAATGGCTTCCATCCTGATTATTTGGTGACTTACAAAATAGCACTTGATCCAGCACATCCTGCTATTCAGCATGTTCTTTTATAGATTTTGCGCTGGCTGACAGTTCATGAAGCCATGAGATACTAAATCGCAGAATGTAGACTAATTTATCATAGCTTTAAATCTTTAATTCAGTGATTTTTTTTCTTAATTCAGTGAACTCACTCCCCTGTAAAGAAAACGTGCCTCCAGTTGGAAGGATAAGCTGACTAAGCACTCATCTGCGATACTATTCATAAATTTGATCCTTCAAAAGTTCCGCCCTTGAGATAAGCATTCAGATTGGGGGGGGGGGGGGGGGGGGACGCTGTCTCAGGAGTGTGTTTAACAAGACAGCGAGGTATCAAGGACCAGTAGAAACTGGTTGAACTCACGATGCCTTCAAACTGTCCACAGAATGTTCATTTCTGAAGCTTGATGAATTTTCTACATGTATTACAATGGTGCTTGAAAGTTTGTGAACCCTTTAGAATTTTCTATATTTCTGCATAAATATGACCTAAAACATCAGATTTTCACACAAGTCCTAAAGGTAGATAAAGAGAACCCAGTTAAACAAATGAGACAAAAAACATTATACTTGGTCATTTATTTATTGAGGGAAATGATCCAATATTACATATCTGTGAGTGGCAAAAGTATGTGAACCTCTAGGATTAGCAGTTAATTTGAAGGTGAAATTAGAGTCAGGTGTTTTCAATCAATGGGATGACAATCAGGTGTGAGTGGGCACCCTGTTTTATTTAAAGAACAGGGATCTATCAAAGTCTGATCTTCACAGCACATGTTTGTGGAAGTGTATCATGGCACGAACAAAGGAGATTTCTGAGGACCTCAGAAAAAGCGCTGTTGATGCTCATTAGGCTGGAAAAGGTTACAAAACCATCTCTAAAGAGTTTGGACTCCACCAATCCACAGTCAGGCAGATTGTGTACAAATGGAGGAAATTCAAGACCATGGTTACCCTCTCCAGGAGTGGTCGACCAACAAAGATCACTCCAAGAGCAAGGCGTGTAATAGTCGGCGAGGTCACAAAGGACCCCAGGGTAACTTCTAAGCAACTGAAGGCCTCTCTCACATTGGCTAATGTTAATGTTCATGAGTCCACCATCAGGAGAACACTGAACAACAATGGTGTGCATGGCAGGGTTGCAAGGAGAAAGCCACTGCTCTCCAAAAAGAACATTGCTGCTCGTCTGCAGTTTGCTAAAGATCATGTGGACAAGCCAGAAGGCTATTGGAAAGATGTTTTGTGGATGGATGAGACCAAAATAGAACTTTTTGGTTTTAATGAGAAGCGTTATGTTTGGAGAAAGGAAAACACTGCATTCCAGCATAAGAACCTTATCCCATCTGTGAAACATGGTGGTGGTAGTATCATGGTTTGGGTCTGTTTTGCTGCATCTGGGCCAGGACGGCTTGCCATCATTGATGGAACAATGAATTCTGAATTATACCAGCGAATTCTAAAGGAAAATGTCAGGACATCTGTCCATGAACTGAATCTCAAGAGAAGGTGGGTCATGCAGCAAGACAACGACCCTAAGCACACAAGTCGTTCTACCAAAGAGTGGTTAAAGAAGAATAAAGTTAATGTTTTGGAATGGCCAAGTTGAAGTCCTGACCTTAATCCAATGGAAATGTTGTGGAAGGACCTGAAGCGAGCAGTTCATGTGAGGAAACCCACCAACATCCCAGAGTTGAAGCTGTTCTGTACGGAGGAACGGGCTAAAATTCCTCCAAGCCGGTGTGCAGGACTGAGCAACAATTACCAGAAATGTTTAGTTGCAGTTATTGCTGCACAAGGGGGTCACACCAGATACTGAAAGCAAAGGTTCACATACTTTTGCCACTCACAGATATGTAATATTGGATCATTTTCCTCAATAAATAAATGACCAAGTATAATAATTTTCTCATTTGTTTAACTGGGTTCTCTTTATCTACTTTTAGGACTTGTGTGAAAATCTGATGTTGTTTTAGGTCATATTTATGCAGAAATATAGAAAATTCTAAAGGGTTCACAAACTTTCAAGCACCATTGTAGCTATAAATATCTTATACCAAATTATTATGGCATGTTACAAAAAATTAGGAAAAAAATCAAAGTCCTCGTCTCCAATTTACGAGTCCGAGTCATCAGTGCTCAAGTCCAAGTCAAGTCACGAGTCCTTAAAATTAGGGCACGAGTTGGACTCAAGTACTACCAGCCTGATATCTGGTGTGAGACGACCCTTTGCTTAAAAAAAGAAAAATAGTAGTCTCAGGTCCAGTGAGTGCAGTTGTATGCGGAAATGAGTTGTAGGTTTTACTGAGCATCTTACAGAACCAGCCACAGTTCTTCTGGACACTTTGACTGTCACACTCGCTTCTTCATTTTACACCAAAACCCAGCAGCCTTCATTATGTTTTCTTTTTTAATCTGAAAAGTGCTCTCTTATATAATATGCTGCTCAGATACAAACTTTTTTTTTTTCTGTAGCATTTAATTTTGTGCTGGAAAAAAAACACGAATATTTGGACTCTAAAATGTTTTTGTACTGATTCAATAATGTAGAAGTCATAAAATAGAAACCTGTATCAAAGTTTGTGTGAAAAAAATGGGGGGCTAAGACTTTTGCACAGTACTGTGTGTATTTAATATTAGCCTTCTGTAGTATTGAGTGTATTTACAGACATGGTTCAGGTACATTTCAGCATGATATATTGTCCTTACAACAAACTGTACCTGTTTCTGATTGGACTTTTTTGTTTTAGGGTAAACTTCACATCTCGGCTGTGTTGAACGGTTTAGGATTTGGCCTTCATCTGTCGTGCCTCTGTTCCAGCTCTAACAATCTTCTACACAAGAAATCCGTGTGCATCCTGAGGAAAAGAGGAAGGAGCGCTGAATCAAGTAGTTATGTGAATGATAATAATAATGATGATAATTAAAAAAAAAAAGCTTTGCCTTTTCTTCATAGGTATAAATAACATTTCAACATATTTCACTGTAGTAACTGCTGGGGAAAGTAACTGTATTGCAACTCTTGCAGCCGTAGTGCTCTTTATATTCCCGTAAACACACCGTAGAGTGGTACACGAGCCTTGTAGCAACTTTATACAGTTTTGCTGTGAGAGCACAAATGACCAGCAAACTGACTGTGTGTATATGTGTTGAGTGTGACGTGTCATTTGCAGTTCTTCAGTAAGCAAAGTCATGCGAGCGTAAAACTGTTATAACACTATAGTATGCTTTTTTCATAACTCTTTTCAAAAAGAAAGAAAGAAGGAAAGACTTTGCAAAAGATGTAAACTATGCAGGCCGGGCAAAGTGTAAATCTGAAACAGCGTGTACGCTAGGGATAAATTATTAACACAATGCTACAGCTGTACAGTAAACATCTCCTCCAATATGCTAAATACAGTATGTGTGTTATCTTGTTAAACACCTCTGTTTAGTACAGTCTTGCATACTCAAGAGGCGTATTTGAGCTTCGCATGTGAGCAAATGCAGTGGTATGGATTCCTGACGCTCATGTTTGCTGGTGGTCCGAAGTGATCTGTACGAGGTTCTCATGTAACACAACTGATGAATGGTTGAGGACCAGTAAGGTGGCATTTCAGGGCTAAGGGTTCAGGGTCATGTTGAGGAAAGGGTCGGTTTCATTCTCATTCTTATGTAAATCTGTTGCTTTATGGTGATAAATGTTGCATGAATCAAATGCTCTGGAACCGCAGACAAGGCTGGGGTATTGAAATAACAATAAAATTATTGAGCCACACTCCTCGTCATTGCTTCTTCTATTAAATATATTACACACACACATACATTTATATATATCTCAATGAGACCTGTGCTGAGAGTGGACTAAGGGACAATAGCATTTGGAAATACACAGGGACAACACGCTGCGCAGATGAGTTCCAGTCAGTTATTCTTCTGAGGACGTCATGTTTATTAGCATTATTTTTATTCAGGTACTAACTAACTACAACCCCGATTCCAAAAAAGTTGGGACAAAGTACAAATTGTAAATAAAAACGGAATGCAATGATGTGGAAGTTTCAAAATTCCATATTTTATTCAGAATAGAACATAGATGACATTTCAAATGTTTAAACTGAGAAAATGTATCATTTAAAGAGAAAATTAGGTGATTTTAAATTTCATGACAACAACACAGCTCAAAGTTGGGACAAGGCCATGTTTCCCACTGTGAGACATCCCCTTTTCTCTTTACAACAGTCTGTAAACGTCTGGGGACTGAGGAGACAAGTTGCTCAAGTTTAGGGATAGGAATGTTAACCCATTCTTGTCTAATGTAGGATTCTAGTTGCTCAACTGTCTTAGGTCTTTTTTGTTGTCTCTTCTGTTTTATGATGCGCCAAATGTTTTCTATGGGTGAAAGATCTGGACTGCAGGCTGGCCAGTTCAGTACCCGGACCCTTCTTCTACGCAGCCATGATGCTGTAATTGATGCAGTATGTGGTTTGGCATTGTCATGTTGGAAAATGCAAGGTCTTCCCTGAAAGAGATGTCGTCTGGATGGGAGCATACAGTGGGGCAAAAAAGTATTTAGTCAGCCACCAATTGTGCAAGTTCTCCCACTTAAAAAGATGAGAGAGGCCTGTAATTTTCATCATAGGTATACCTCAACTATGAGAGACAGAATGGGGGGAAGAATCCAGGAAATTACATTGTAGGATTTTTAATGAATTAATTGGTAAATTCCTCAGTAAAATAAGTATTTGGTCACCTACAAACAAACAAGATTTCTGGCTCGCACAGACCTGTAACAACTTCTTTACGAGGCTCCTCTGTCCTCCACTCGTTACCTGTATTAATGGCACCTGTTTGAACTCGTTATCAGTATAAAAGACACCTGTCCACAATCTCAAACAGTCACACTCCAAACTCCACTATGGCCAAGACCAAAGAGCTGTCAAAGGACACCAGAAACAAAATTGTAGACCTGTACCAGGCTAGGAAGACTGAATCTGCAATAGGTAAGCAGCTTGGTGTGAAGAAATCAACTGTGGGAGCAATTATTAGAAAATGGAAGACATACAAGACCACTGATAATCTCCCTCGATCTGGGGCTCCACGCAAGATCTCACCCCGTGGGGTCAAAATGATCACAAGAACGGTGAGCAAAAATCCCAGAACCACACGGGGGGACCTAGTGAATGACCTGCAGAGAGCTGGGACCAAAGTAACAAAGGCTACCATCAGTAACACACTACGCCGCCAGGGACTCAAATCCTGCAGTGCCAAACGTGTCCCCCTGCTTAAGCCAGTACATGTCCAGGCCCATCTGAAGTTTGCTAGAGAGCATTTGGATGATCCAGAAGAAGCTTGGGAGAATGTCATATGGTCAGATGAAACTAAAATAGAACTTTTTGGTAAAAACTCAACTTGTCGTGTTTGGAGGAGAAAGAATGCTGAGTTGCATCCAAAGAACACCATACCTACTGTGAAGCATGGAGGTGGAAACATCATGCTTTGGGGCTGTTTTTCTGCAAAGGGACCAGGACGACTGATCCGTGTAAAGGAAAGAATGAATGGGGCCATGTATCATGAGATTTTGAGTGAAAACCTCCTTCCATCAGCAAGGGCATTGAAGATGAAACATGGCTGGGTCTTTCAGCATGACAATGATCCCAAACACACCGCCCGGCCAACGAAGGAGTGGCTTCGTAAGAAGCATTTCAAGGTCCTGGAGTGGCCTAGCCAGTCTCCAGATCTCAACCCCATAGAAAATCTTTGGAGGGAGTTGAAAGTCTGTGTTGCCCAGCAACAGCCCCAAAACATCACTGCTCTAGAGGAGATCTGCATGGAGGAATGGGCCAAAATACCAGCAACAGTGTGTGAAAACCTTGTGTTTGACCTCTGTCATTGCCAACAATGCGTTTGACCTCTGTCATTGCCAACAAAAGGTATATAACAAAGTTTTGAGATGAACTTTTGTTATTGACCAAATACTTATTTTCCTCCATAATTTGCAAATAAATTATTTAAAAACCAGACAATGTGATTTTCTGGATTTTTTTTCCTTATTTTGTCTCTCATAGTTGAGGTATACCTACGAGGGGCGTTCAATAAGTAATGCCCCTGACCCACTTCCCATAGCAGTAGAGCAACGAAACTTGGCACAGTTATTAGTCTTTCTCTTCATAGGAACCACCCAGAGTTATGCATTTCTCCCATCGTTTGATGCAGCTCTGGAGACCGTTTTTGTAGAACACCCCAGGTTGGTCCTCCAACCACGACATGACTTCAGAAATCAAGGCTGCATCATCTGGGAAATGCTTTCCTTTCAAAAACAACTTCATGGCTGGGAAGAGGTGAAAGTCAGAGGGTGCAAGGTCAGGAGAGTAGGGAGGATGGGGGAGGATTTCATAGCCACACTCCTGTGCTTCTGATCTGGTGACAAGCAAGTTGTGGACCGGAGCGTTGTCCTGCATGAGGAGGATACCTTTGCTGATCTTGCCCCGCCTCTTGATTTTGATAGCTTCTCTTAATTTCCTTAAAAGTGAAGCATAATAGGCTCCTGTAATTGTGGTACCCTTTGCCAGGAAATCTGTCATCACTACTCCGTCCTGGTCCCAGAAGACTGTGAGCATGACCTTGCCAGCGGAGGGCTGCACCCTTGCCTTCTTTGGAGGTGGTGAGTCCAAGTGCTTCCACTGCATTGACTGGGCTTTTGTCTCTGGATCATAGTGATGGACCCAGGTTTCATCTTGTGTAATCAGTCTTTTGAAAAACTTTGACTCATCTTCTTGGCACACCTCCAAATTCATCCTCGAGCACTCGACGCGTTCTCGCTTCTGGAAAGGTGTGAGCAACCTGGGAATCCATCTGGCAGACACCTTATGCATATGCAAATGGTCATGAATGATAGTTTCCACAGACCCTGTACTAATCTTGACCTCTTGGGCTATTTGGCGAATAGTAATGCGCCGATCTTCCAAAATGGCAGCATCAACTTGACGGGCAGATGCCTCATCAATGGCAGAAGGGGGGCGCGCAAGTCTGGGAGCTGTTTCCACAGACTTCCGGCCATGTTTGAATTCACGATGCCAGCGTTTTACAAGGTCATATGATGGGGCATTATCACCATAAGTTTCTTTCATTTCATCAAAAGTCTCCTGTGGTGTGCGTCCTTTCAAATACAAAAACCGGATTACTGCGCGACACTCAACAGGCTCCATTTCACACCTGACTCAGTTCAAACATGTGTAAATCAGAAACCACAATTAGTTCAGAGCTGTAATTTGTCACATAACCCATAGAGATACAGTGCCATGAGAAAGTTTGGGCACCCCGTCTGAGGTTGTACAATAATTGACTCTGTCTCCACAGAAAAACACCCTAGTGGCATGTCCTTCCTTTGCCCATCAGAGCCAAGTGCTGGGTTGTTTTGCAGACACTGATTTTAATTATTGGTGTATTCCTTTGTATGAAATTAAATCAAATGTGAAAAATAGGCTGTGCAAAAGTATGGGAACCCTTGACATTTTGTTGCTTTGAAAACCTGTAACTAATCATCACAGAGTAATTGAAAACATCAAGTTGGTTAAGTGAGCTCATTAAGCCTTGAACTTAATAGGCAGGTGCATCCAATCATGACAAAGGCTATTTAAGGTGGCCAAATGCCAGTTCTCTTTCTCTTTGACTGTCCTCTGAAGAGCTGCAAGATGGGGGCCTCAAAACAACTTTCTCATGACCTCAAAACGAAGATTATAGAGCAGTATGGACTAGGGGAAGGCTACAAAAAACTTTCCAAAAGATTTCAGCTGTCAGTGTCTACCGTGAGGAACATTGTAAGAAAATGGAAAGCCACAGGCACAGTCCTTGTCAAGGCCAGAAGTGGTAGGCCAAGAAAAATTTCAGGGAGGCAAAGACGAAGGATGCTGAGAATTGTTAAAAACAACCCACAGACCACCACCAGAGACTTGCAAAGGGATCTAGCTGCAGATGGGGTCACTGTGCATAGGGCAACAATACAGCGCAATTTGCATGAGGAAAGACTGTACGGGAGAGTGATGAGGAAGAAGCCCTTTCTTCGCAGTCGCCACAAATTGAGTCGCTTGAACTATGCAAAAGCACATTTGGACAAGCCAGTATCCTTTTGGAATAAGATCTTGTGGACTGACGAAACAAAAATCGAGTTATTTGGTCACAACAAGAGGCAATACACATGGCGTAAAAAGAACACAGAATTCCAAGAGAAACATCTGCTACCCACAGTGAAATTTGGTGGAGGTTCCATCATGCTGTGGGGCTGTGTGGCGAGTACTGGTACTGGGAACCTTGTTAAAGTTGACGGTCGCATGGATTCCACTCAATACCAGCAGATTCTTGAGGATAATGTGCTAGAGTCTGTAACAAAGTTGAAGTTGCGCCGGGGATGGATGTTTCAACAAGACAATGACCCGAAACATTGCTCAAAATCCACTCGGGCATACATGCAGAGGAACAAGTACAATGTCTTGGAATGGCCATCCCAGTCCCCAGATTTGAATATCATTGAAAATCTGTGGGATGAATTGAAGCAAGCTGTCCATGCTCGTAGACCTTCAAACCTCAAGGAATTAGAGATGTTTTGCAAGGAGGAGTGGGCCAAGATGCCTTCGTCCAAGATCCATACACTCATTGGTGGCTATAGAAAGCGTCTAGAGGCTGTAATTTTTGCAAAAGGAGGCTCCACTAAATATTGATGGAATGTTTCTGTTAGGGTGCCCAAATTTATGCACGGGCCTATTTTTGTTTTGCTGCATATTGCACTTTTTCTGTTAGCCCAATAAACTTCTCTTCAATGCTGAAATATGTCTGTGTCTTTTATTTATTTCATATGTCAAGACTAAGTTGTAGAATCAAACACCCAATTATATATGAATGAAAAATACTGGGATTTGTCAAGGGTGCCCAAACTTTCTCATGGCACTGTATAAATCATTGCACATGCAAAATTTCAGCTAGATCAGACAACTGGAAGTGGGTCAGGGGCATTACTTATTGAACGCCCCTCGTATGATGAAAATTACAGGCCTCTCTCATCTTTTTAAGTGGGAGAACTTGCACAATTGGTGACTAAATACTTTTTTGCCCCACTGTATGTTGCTCGAGTCTAGAACCTGGATATACTTTTCAGCATTGATGGTGTCTTTCCAGATGTGTAAGCTGCCCATGCCACATGCACTAATGCAACCCCATACCATCAGAGATGCAGACTTCTGAACTGAGCACCGATAACAACTTGAGTCGTCCTTCTCCTCTTTAGTCCGAATGACATGGCGTCCTTGATTTCCATAAAGACCTTCAAATTTTGATTCGTCTGACCACAGAACAGTTTTCCACTTTGCCACAGTCCATTTTAAATGAGCCTTGGCCCAGAGAAGACGTCTGCGCTTCCGGATCGTGTTTAGATACGGCTTCTTCCTTGAACTATAGAGTTTTAGCTGGCAACGGCAGATGGCACGGTAAATTGTGGTCACAAATAATGTTCTCTGGAAATATTCCTGAGCCCATTTTGTGATTTCCAATACAGAAGCATGCCTGTATGTGATGCAGTGCCGTCTAAGGGCCCGAAGATCACGGGCACCCAGTATGGTTTTCCGGCCTTGACCCTTACGCACAGAGATTCTTCCAGATTCTCTGAATCTTTTGATGATATTATGCACTGTAGATGATGATATGTTCAAACTCTTTGCAATTTTACACTGTTGAACTCCTTTCTGATATTGCTCCACTATTTGTCGGCGCAGAATTAGGGGGATTGGTGATCCTCTTCCCATCAAGATGCTCTTTTTATACCCAGTCATGTTAATGACCTATTGCCAATTGAACTAATGAGTTGCAGTTTGGTCCTCCAGCTGTTCCTTTTTTGTACCTTTAACTTTTCCAGCCTCTTATTGCCCCTGTCCCAACTTTTTTGAGATGTGTTGCTGTCATGAAATTTCAAATGAGCCAATATTTGGCATGAAATTTCAAAATGTCTCACTTTCGACATTTGATATGTTGTCTATGTTCTATTGTGAATACAATATCAGTTTTTGAGATTTTGTAAATTATTGCATTCCATTTTTATTTACAATTTGTACTTTGTCCCAACTTTTTTGGAATCGGGGTTGTATGCACTTCTTTACACCATACAGTGGTGGGCAGGGCTGACTGTATCCACAGTAATGTGCAAAAGTCTTCAATTAAAGGTGGAACAATTGTTCTAATAAAAATATTTAGAAAGATTTTAATTATAGGGATACATATAAATAAATGCAACATTTTAGATACTGATCTCCAGTTTCATTAGAGATGCAAATCTTGTACGAAGGAAGACAAACAAATTTATTTACTTACTTACCATTACATTTAGCAGATGTTCTTATCCAGAGCGACGTACAACAAGCGCAAAAGTCAGTTTTCTCATCATCTCTAGCCGCTTTATCCTTCTACAGGGTCGCAGGCAAGCTGGAGCCTATCCCAGCTGACTACGGGCGAAAGGCGGGGTACACCCTGGACAAGTCGCCAGGTCATCACAGGGCTGACACATAGACACAGACAACCATTCACACCTACGGTCAATTTAGAGTCACCAGTTAACCTAACCTGCATGTCTTTGGACTGTGGGGGAAACCGGAGCACCCGGAGGAAACCCACGCGGACACGGGGAGAACATGCAAACTCCACACAGAAAGGCCCTCGCCAGCCCCGGGGCTCGAACCCAGGACCTTCTTGCTGTGAGGCGACAGCGCTAACCACTACACCACCGTGCCGCCCAAAGTCAGTTTTATTTATTTAAATAAAGTCTTATTTATTAATTGAATGATTGATTGTCTCTACCATTTATTTTACTGAGGGTCAGGGGTGACCTGGAGCCAGTCCAAGCTGGCATTGGATAATAATAATAATAATAATAATAATAATAATAATGTTGCTGTTGCTGCTGCAACAGTTTTAAGAGGTAAACAAGAAAACAAGTGAAATAAAGGAGGAATGAAAATTAATATCTGCTTTGACATAAGTTAAGGTTTTATTGAGAATATGTAAATGTTCAAAAGAACAAAAGTAGACAAGCAGCAGGATTTGTTCAGTAAAAACGTACATTCAGCTGTAATGTGATAAACTGAAAAAAAGTCATAAAATAGGTACAACAATGTACTTTTATTCTATCCACATTCACTGGATATGAGCAATCGTGCGCGCTGATTGGCTACTCTGCTACTAGGATATCAGCTCGTATACTGTGAGTAGAGAAAAACAAAATGGCAGAGTGTGTTGCTGAACCAACAGAGGACGAAATAAAAACACTACTTGAAAACAAAAACCCCAAAAATACAACAAAAAAAGCAACAAAATATGGAATACAAGTATTTTATGGCAGGAACATATCTTTTGTATTTTTCAAGAATTATTATTATTATTATTATTATTATTATTATTATTATTATTATTCTCACATTTTTCACAAATTGCTCCTGTCATTTCGCCGGTTTGTTTACATTCTTACATTTCATGCTTCCTCTTTTTCACTTTCAAGCTCATCCTGCACACGACCACTTGATGATGTCTAGCTACACTCTCCCCTGCCATTTACAGTCTCCAATCTCCTTCAGGTTACCCCTTCTGCAGAGTATGTAGTCCACCTGTGTAGATCTTCCTCCACTCTTAAACGTCACCCTGTGCTGCTCTTTCTTCTCAAAGTATGTATTGACTATTGCCAAATTCATCCTCTTTGAAAAATCAACCACCATTTGCCCTTCCACATTTCTCTGTCTTACACCATATCTGCCCATCACTTCCTCATCTCCTCTGTTTCTCTCGCCAACACGTCCGTTGAAATCTGCTCCTATCAGCACGCGCTCCTCCCTCGGTATACTTTCTACCACTTCATCCATCTTTTCCCAGAAAGACTCTTTCTCTTCATTCTCACATCCAACCTGTGGGGCGTACGCGCACACAACATTGATTACCACTCCTTGAATCTCCAACTTCATGCCTATCACTCTATCTGACACCCTCTTCACATCAATCACACTGCTGACCAACTCTCCCCTCAGAATAATACCAACACCATTTCCCTTTCCATCCACTCCATAATAAAACAACTTGCATCCACCTCCAATGTTCTTGGCCTTGCTTCCTTTCCACCTCGTCTCCTGCACTCACAAAATGTCCAACTTCCTTCTTTCCATCATACCTGCTAACTCTTTCCCTCTGCCAGTCAGTGTTCCCACATTCAGTGTTCCTACACTCAATTCTAAGCTCCTTCCCTTCCATCTTTCACGCTCTCTCCTAACACACCTTCCCCCTCTCTTTCTCCTTCTCCATTTTGGCACAACAGTAGCACACTTTCCACCGGCACCCTGTTGACCAACAGTACCGGAGGCGGTCGTTGTTAACCCGGGCCCTGACCGATCCAGTATGATATTTCTCTTTTCATTCCGCATGTTAGATTTGGCACAGTTTTACGCGGGATGCCCTTCCCAACGCAACCCTCTCCAATTTATCCGGGCTTGGGACCGGCACCAAGAGTACGCTTATGCACCCCCAGTGGCTGGATTACTCGAGTTCATGGAATAACTTAATTATTTTTTGAGAGTGTACTGTATTCAGAAGCTGCATTTTCTCTATCTTAATGTACAGTACTGTGCAAAAGTATTAGCCCCTCTCCTTTTTTTCATACAAACTTTGTTATAGATTTCTATTTTATGACTTCGACATTATTGAGTTAGTACAAAAACATTTTAGAGTCCAAATGTTCATTTTCTAGCGCAAAATTAAATATTACAGGGGAAAAAAGTTTGTATCTGAGCAGCATATGACATACGGTAAGAGAGCACTTTTCAGATTAAAAAAGAAAACATAATGAAGGTGGGCGGCACGGTGGTGTAGTGGTAAGCACTGTCGCCTCACAGCAAGAAGGTCCGGGTTTGAGCCCCGTGGCCGGCGAGGGCCTTTCTGTGCGGAGTTTGCATGTTCTCCCCGTGTCCGCGTGGGTTTCCTCCGGGTGCTCCGGTTTCCCCCACAGTCCAAAGACATGCAGGTTAGGTTAACTGGTGACTCTAAATTGACCGTAGGTGTGAATGTGAGTGTGAATGGTTGTCTGTGTCTATGTGTCAGCCCTGTGATGACCTGGCGACTTGTCCAGGGTGTACCCCGCCTTTCACCCGTAGTCAGCTGGGATAGGCTCCAGCTTGCCTGTGACCCTGTAGAACAGGATAAAGCGGCTAGAGATAATGAGATGAGATGAGACATAATGAAGGCGGGTGGCACGGTGGTGTAGTGGTTAGCACTGTCGCCTCACAGCAAGAAGGTCCAGGTTCGATCCCCGTGGTCGGCGAGGGCCTTTCTGTGCAGAGTTTGCATGTTCTCCCCGTTTCTGCGTGGGTTTCTTCCGGGTGCTCCGGTTTCCCCCACAGTCCAAAGACATGCAGGTTAGGTTAACTGGTGACTCTAATTTGACCGTAGGTGTGAATGTGAGTGTGAATGGTTGTCTGTGTCTATGTGTCAGCCCTGTGATGACCTGGCGACTTGTCCAGGGTGTACCCCGCTTCTCGCCCATAGTCAGCTGGGATAGGCTCCAGCTTGCCTGCGACCCTGTAGAACAGGATAAAGCGGCTACAGATAATGAGATGAGATGAAGAAGTGAGTGTGACAAAGTGTCCAGAAGAACTGTGGCTGGTTCTGTAAGATGCTCAGTACAACCTACAGCTCATTTCCGCATAAAACTGCACTCACTGGACCTCAGACTACTATTTTTTTTTTTAAAGCAAAGGGTCGTCTCACACTGACTTTGTTTCATTTAGTACGGCTTACTGATTACTGTTTAATTTAATTTTTTAATTTAATTTAACCTTTATTTAACCAGGAAAAGTCCCATTGAGTTACAATAACTCTTCTCCCAGGGAGTCCTGGCCAAGACTGGCAGCAAAAAGTTTCAAAATACATAAAAAACCAGACAAAGTTACATACTACACCACAAATCCTATACTATACTGTACATACTAAAACACAAACAAGACATTACACTTAATATGACAAATAATAAGCTAATACAGACACACAATTTAAAGGGCACCTAGTTAAAAACAATTACACTGTTCAGTCAGAGTTGACATTAAAAGGTTTTTAAAAGTGCTGAAAGGTTACTGTTTGTAGTATTTTATAATGTTGAAACATTTAATTTCTTATTTTTAAGCCATTTTTTTGCATTTCTTTCCAAGTGCCTAAGACTTCTCCACAGTGCGGTGTATTTTCTTTTTAAGAAAAAAGAAACTGCTCTAATTTCCCTGTTATGAAAGCTCACAGCTCATCTAGTGATGTACTTCCGGGTTACGCTCCATGGAGTCATTTGGACGGGAGGCAGCACGCGCTCTTTACTGAACATTATTGCGCTTTTGCACTTTATTACCGACAGAAACTCGTTAGTTTGTGCTCACGGTGTATCCGCGGAACATGTGCTGAAATCTGGTATTTTGGTGGACGTTTCGTCTTTTCACACTTTGAGCAGTGAGAAGTGCAGAGGGTAAGCGCTGAAGCTCAGCCTGCTAATGCTAAAGCTAATGTTAAAGCTAATGCTAATGCTAGCAGGCCTGCTGTATTAGCTCGGGTGAGAAAGTCTCATTCGCGCTTTCTTTGAGCTCAGTGAAGGTCATTTGGTAAGAAAGCCTTAGAAAAAACAAAATGTCTGTATATTAACGATTAATTATCAGAATTTAACCTGCTCATAAACCCGAGCAGCTAACAAGCTACATTAGAAGGTTATTAGCTAACTCTGCTAGCCGGAAACACTTGGTGTAAACTCGACAAGTAGAAGAAAACAAGTAGCGTTTTCTTGCTCATATAATCATTTTATAAAGTCACTCGATGCTGAAATCAAGCCAGGCAGCAATATTGTGTATTTTAGTAAGGTTTTTTTAAAAATTAAAGTGATCATTTTGCACAATCGACACGCTGGCTAAATCTAAAATGGCTCCCTTTTAGACACAATGCACTATTTAGTGTGTAGGGGACATTTCAGGGAACATAATGCAGTTATTTATATAAATAAAGTGCACACTATGTATTTTTATTTATTTTGCTTCTAGTAAGCTATATTAGGCATGCATGGATTTGTAATATTGTTGGATCAGCTTTAAGGTGATGATGGTGATTATGATCTGTATATTGATCAATATCATGATAATTTGTTGCATGCTTTTCTGTGATATTGTGAAGATTGTGATTTTTTTTTTTTAAAGCTTTTTTTTTGCGCTCATTCTAAGCAGGTCATGTTAAAGTCTTGTATTCATTTCTTACTCTAAAGGTGTAATATTCAATATTTTCCATTCCTCATTCCTTACTAAGACATGGAAAATTCTGCAGAGCAAGTGCATCCCTGTCAACCCATTTCAGAGCCCAGGTTTATAAGCCCTCACAGAAACCCTTAAAGAGGGGAAAAATACTTATGAACTAAAAACGAGACAACTATTGTTTTTAAAGAATAACATATCCCCCAAAAAACAAGGAAAAATTTCAGTTGCACTTTTTTTTTCCCCCCCAAGTCATAATTTGCAATACAGTAGAGCAGTGTGGGAAATAAATAAGGAATTTTAAGTAGACTGTCACGAGACAGATGAGTCTGAAATGTCTGTCTGTCTGTCCAAATTTCAGCCTGTCTGGAACAATGCGGCCGGGGGCGTCTAAAGCTGAAGAGCTTTTAGACGCCTGGAGATGGCTTCTCGGTTATTTCCAGGCACATTTTTGTGATCTTCAAAGGCCAGATTACACAATGAATTGAATATAATTTACAAGAAAATGTCAGAAGATTCAAGAAAAACATGCTTAAAGTTTTACCCAAGAAAACAGTAGCGCACACAGGTCAGTTCCGTGTCTAGAAAGAAGTACGCGGAGCAAGGATGGTCCAGTTGGTTGCAACTTACTGGTACTCATATATACTGTAGGTACTATAATAACACTCATGAAACGTTATGTCAACAATGACTATTTTTTTTATACTAAGTCTGTAAGAAATTCAGTCATTAACAATACAACTATTCTTACATAATAGAGTTAAAATTTTGAGTTCGAGATTCCAAGTAACTTTATAACAAAAGGACTTAAAATGACTCAGAACTAGACATGGGAATATCATTTGGCATTCAGACTAAAATCTGCTGGACTCGAACTTAGAAAATAGAAGAAAATAAAAACTCTATTACAATATAAATCTGTATCCTCCAAAGCATATGACTGTGACTGCCATTCTAATTATGAATGAAAAATGCACATAATAATAACATAACCATTGATTGGCAGTTTGGCACTTAACATAATACTGTACTGCAAAGTTTCATGTAAACTGAACTCTTAATCACCTGACTGGATCAATCACATACTGCCAACCCTAAAACACTAGTTCAGCTGCATCACGCAAAAAAAACAACAATGAATACTGAGATTATTATTATTGTCGTCTTTAGTGTGCCACTCGGGGAGAGGGAGGTGCCTGTACATTTTGGCGGGGCTACGACCTTCAGTGGCCGAGTTATGAATTTTTAAAGTCAGGTCTGCGGGGGCCCCGTTTTACATGCCGTGTTACGACATAATGTATTCACCTAGTGTAACATTTGGAAGAAAATTAGAAGCAGATTAGACCCATATCTTTACAATTTTTCATGGGCCATCCGGTTCGATGCTTTTGAAATACAGACAGACACGTTTGAAAATTAGCAGTAAATGTCTGCCGGTCCGGCCTTATTTCCCACACTGGTACTGTGCAAAAGTCTTAGGCATATGTAAAAGAAATGGCTTAAAATAATGAAGTGTTTCAATCTTAAAAAAAAAAAAAAAAACTTTAATCAGTAAGCCATAATAAATGAAACAAAGACAGTATTTGGTGCGAGATGACCCTTTGCTTTAAAAAAAAGAAGCTACTAGTCTCAGGTAGAATAAGTGCAGTTTTATAAGGAACTGAGCTGGAGGGGAAGCCCTGGCCTAATGGTTAGAGAAGCAGCTTTTGGATGAAAAGGCCGGTGGTTCGAGAATGTTTCAGATTGTTTATGTGCCCACGCTAAACATTTCTTTGCCCAGTTTTGTGCTTGTGATCCACTTTAAATCCACTGTTTGTTAAATTGGCAGTGGCTGAAAGAATTTGAAGTTCTTCCACATTAGAAAAAAAAGCATTTTGTTTGTGTTTATTGTTTGAGTAAATTTTGAATGAGGTTTGAATTTGATATTCTTTTTCTTGTTTGGTTAAAGGAAAAGTATTTTCAAAGCCGTTAACTTGCCAAGTCCTGTCATGGCACATTTTTAAACATGAAATAAAATATTTGTGATTGTGATTGTTTTTTTTTTTAATAACTTGACTATCAGTAGCATTATGCAGTTTGTCACTTGTAGCAATTCCTCCTGTATTTACTGGCATGGATATACGATGAGAAACAGGTACCGAACCAGGGGAAGTTGAATTAATAATTTAATAAATAAATTAATAACTTGCTGCTGATTTTTATCATGCAGCGTCATGTCACACGGCTGATTCTGGCCTCACTCTTAACTTACACCACTGTGAGTGAGTTCCTTTTCGTAAAATTTCAAGCTTTTTTTTTTTTTTTTTGGGTCATGGTTTGTTTTAGACCTTTTATATCGCCTGGTCGTGTGGCTGACATTCTTTTTTTTTTAAGGTGACAATGTCACGGCAACGTTCAAGATCCCCTCTCCATTCAAGGTATTTGGGTTTAATTAGTTTGAGCTCATTAACATTGCATTGTAGTGTGATCTTGTGGGTTTTTCTTGTTGGCTGATCGTGTTATTGACAACTTCGTTCATACAGAACCTCGACTTTGCTCGGAAGGCGAGAAGGATATTACACTGAGCAGTACCATGCACCGGTGCATTCTGATCTGTGGGGAGGTTCAGAAAACGTAGGCAACAGAAATGCCGATGGTGCCGAACGCTGGAATAACGGATCCTCTCAAACAGAGGAGCAGGTTGACCACTGGGCCAAGTTCATCGAGGCTATAGGACGTGCCGGAAAGCGGAAAGCTTCGTCCATGTCAAGGTACCACGAGCAGGACAGCGTCCAGAGTTTTGATGAGAACTCGGCACGTTCTCCGAGACAGCTATCTCAGGAGAGATTATCTTCCCAGGAAGCTTCACACTATGGTGTGGAAATGCATCAGAGGATTCAATCTCCAGGTCTGAGAAGAAACGAGCATGATGCTGCTCATGTAGACAGGCGCTATTCAAGAAGTTCCAGTCCAAGGCATTCACAAGGAAAGAGATATGACAGAATGGAACATGGATATCTTAATGAAGAACACGAAGATAGATATGACAGAAGCTCCTATAGCGAGAGGTACAAGAACACTGATCTACTGAAGCGGAGGAGAGGAGTGGAGAAAACATGGATTCAGTTATGAAGTCATTAGCTTTAAGGTTTAGAATATTGGAACATATACAAAAATTGATTACCTCAGACTTTTTAAAATGTATGTATTTTCATTTTTGATGCTGTTCCTGATCACCTGGCAGCACTCTGCAAGTTGTAAAAGATGTATATATTTTTAGTCAGCTTATTACATTTAAATGGATAGTTGATTAGGAAGCATAGCTTTTTTTTTTTTTGCTTTTTTTTTTTTAATAGTAATTTAATGTTGAACATATTATTGTACTTGCTTTTCCAACACAGGTCGCTGAAGGCAAATTATACGGAACATCAACTACATTTTAAAGGATTCCAAGATTTGGATCCACAGGAAGAATATACTACATCGCGCAGGGGCTTCAGTCCACATTGTGCCACTGTTGTAGTGGAGCATGATCATGGAATCCCAAAACATGACCCAAGTATCCACGATCAAGATAGGGCCCGCGAACGTCCAAGGAGCCGCGATCCAACCAGAGAACGAGGGCGTTCTAGGAACCCCGATCCAGGTAGGGATAGGGAGCATCCGAGGAGCCATGATCCAATTAGGGACCAAGAGCAACCAAGAAGCAGTGGTCCTGTTCGGGACCGAGAGCATCCAAGAAACCGTGATCCTGTTAGGGACCGAGAGCATTCAAGGAGCCATGATCCAGGTAGGGACCGAGAGTATCCAAGGGGCGGTGGTCCTATGAGACACCAGGAGCATCCAAGGAGCCGTGATCATCTGAGAACTAGTGATCTACCAAGAGGCAGAGATTATCCAAAAAGCAGTGAACCACAAAGGGGCAGAGATCCCAGCAGGGGAAGAGAATCCTCAAGAAGCAAGGAACTCCATAAACATGGAAGGGAATATAGCCATCGTTCAGGAACATCCCATCATAGCCCCAGTGGTTCATCAAGCTATCATATTCAGGAAGACACAAGATTCCATACCTCTTCGGCTGAAAGAGGAAGTCCTTTGCAAGGCATGCGACCCCACAAGGAGCAACCTAGGATGAGATCACGTTCAAGAGAGCCCTATGGACAAAGGGCAGTGGATGGTAGAGACTTCAGAATGGATGAGATTGATGGTGCAAGAGACTCTGTTCATGACTGGGAGGAAGAGGTGCAACGTAGAGGGAATCATGGTGGTGTGTTGGGACAAGGAGACGTTTTGAAAAGACATCCTCACCATAGTAACACAAACCATCCTGGAACTAGAATGGATTTTGCCGGTCATGAGACTCTCAAGATCAAAGTGGATATGAGTCGTCCTGTGCAACAGAGCAGGTATAGTATCGCCGCAGCAGTACTCTAGGGTATGGTTAAAAGTTCATGCCTCTTTTCCAGATACACAGCATGAAGATGTATCTTAAAGAAGACTGAACCTGTTGTACAAAAGCACCCATTTTTGGAATTTGGACCATTACATATCACAAAAATGGAAGTTTCTTTAAATAGAATGCAGGAAGCCAATGGAAGTTGGTCCGATATCTCAGCAGACCTTCAGGCTTTGTAGAATCGATTTTCCCTCAATAAATTCCGAAGCGTACACACGTCCTTTGATGGTTTGCTCACTGGAACACTTCAGACTCTTCCATAAGCACGTGACAAGATGAAGCGCCATATTATTCTGGGTGAAAAAGGGTCCCTGGTACCCTTTATGGTCGATCCGAAGGTGGTTTGAGACAGTGACCTCACACCCAACACTCCCAACTGATGTTCCCTTGTGAAGTATACCAGGTATTTAACCTGGTGGATCTTGTTGGATTTGGTATATCGTATCCTGTCTCTCTGCTATCACCTTATTTGTGAGGTGTGCCGAGTATCACATGGTTATTAGCAACAAGTGCTATACATACTTACGAAATGCAAAAATTGTTGAAAATATATGAAATCCAAGGGTTTTACCATGGCATGCCTACTGGCCACAATCTTTCAGGAGGTCAAGGGAAGAAAATCAAGTGAAACACCTTGCAAGTGAGACAATGGTTGCATTTAGCCAAGGTTATGGACAAGAATTTGGACAAGGGTGGCAGAAGAAGGAAAACTCTGCAGCAGAGTTTGTATTGCACAGGATTCGTTGCAACTACAATGAAGAGAAGGATGCTCAAGTAGCCTCTTGATGAAGAATGGAATGAACCAAATGGGAGGTCATTAAATTCCACCCAAAGGTTCTAGCATTCTGTGGATAGGAGTTGGGTGTACTTACCCAGTGACCGAGGGAAGGAGTCTTCATTCTTTTATGATACGTGAGCATCACATCTGTGCTTGAGGAGCCTGATCATTGAGCTGGATTTGAAGAGGCTTTGGTTTGGGACAAGAGTTATTTGATGGCCTGTTTTGTAGAGGAAAGTGAAGATGATGCGTCCACCAAAATACCAGTACCCACAGCTCTAAATGTTGCATGCTATGTATTATTCAGAGCAATACTGACTGAAGGTAAGTCCACAGAATTATTTTAATGATTTGGTCCTTGATTTTGTGAAAGCCACCACTTGCTCTTATACACTCGAACCTCATGGAGATGTTGGACCTCCGGGCTGATATTGCACCTCAAAGCTGCAAGCTTTTGAAACTGCCAGCTTGTGCTCACCTTAATTTCAAGGAGGATGGACGCTTTTGACATCAAGGCAAAGAAGAAATTTGTTTTCTGAATGAAGGAAACACTTTTTGGATGATGTCCACTGTAACTGGTACTATTTTTATGAAGTTGTGGATATAGAAATAAATGTAAAGAAAATGGATTAGTGTTTGTTTGATTTTTTTATTTTTTTTGGCAACTATTTCATCATTAATACACTATCCTGGACTGGACTGTTGAAAGATTGCAAAAGGATCTACTTTACCATCAAATACTTATCAATTCCCAGAATAAAAATGGACGTTCAGAAGAACATGGGTTCTCAAGGCCCAGATCTCATCAGTACTGTGTCTCACTGATGTAAAGACCTGAGAGTAGACACTCGCATCGCAAAATGGACGAAATCCAATTCAACTCCTTGCAGAGAAAAGGGCAAAGAAGCTAGCTCGCATCCTTTGTCACCTATTAAATGGAAAAACGATCCATCAAGCTCTGGAAAGGCAGCGTACAATGGCTCATCGTGTGTTTGAGTATTTCTCTGACTTGTTTACTGAACTCGGACCAGTCCGATGGTTCTTCTCAGGATGAGTATTCCAAATCTTCAATTTCAGAACCTAGGAACAAGAATAAATATCCTCAAACTGGTAGTCGTTAAAGCAGGAAGTCTACCTGAAATGGACAAGTCGTCTACCTGAAATGGACAAGTCGTCTTCCTCCAGCAATAAGCCACACAGAAGAACCAATTCCTTCCTGTGATCTCTGAACAAACGTGAGCTGTCACTAACTAACTACTACTCCTGTATCATTCAAGGACATCTACCCATCCTCATAAATCTGGAAACCTTTGTACGTCGAATGTCTTCAACTGATAAGAAGCTCCTCAAAGTTCACACCAAAGCGGAGGACTAAGGACCCAAATGGAGAGTGAAAAAGAGGCATGAACTTTTCACCATCCATTTATGACTCAGTGGTGTACTTAAAAGCAGCAAAGGTTGAAAGAGAACCTAAACCAGTTAAAGGCTTGGTTTAAAATAATATAACACTATCAAGTCTTAAATTTAAGCTTGAATTGAGAGACAACAAGGCTAACGTTAAAACTGAAGAGTATTGGATGACTTGTATCGGCAACCTCTGCTTTTTAGATACACCCTGTAGAGAAAGAGAAGGGAGTTTCTAATATTTTCTAGCTTACTTGCTGAAACTCTTCACACCACACTCAGGTTCAAACACCGAAATTGAGTCTTAAAGTAACACTTGCTTTCGAGGGTGGTTTAGGTTTTTTCTGTGTGTTGGTATTTGGTGACTTGTAGAAAACCCAACACACTGAACAGTAGAGCTGTAGATTAGAAGTCCAGTTTCATTTAATCACCAGTAATCTGGTTTCAAAGTGGCGTTATTAACAAACCTGTATGGCCGACGTAAGCGTACACACTTTGTTGCCAGTGACCTGATTTCCCAAGTCACAGAGTACACAAGTCCCAGTTGAGTAGCTAGTTGGGAATGAAATGGCTTAAGTATTTTAAGAAACAGCAAGTAAGGATTAGTTCTGTTTAGGACCATTGACCTTTCACTAATTGGTTACTGTTGGTTCATCTGACAAGCTTTCAAGCCTGGAGATTTTTAATGAGATGTACCATGTTTATCGTAATTCCACGAAACAATGTCTTGACTTTCAGAGGACCAAATGGAAAAAGGTCTTTGGTATGCTTTTTATAAATCATTCAACATCCATCATTACATAACATTGGACAGTGTTTTAAAAAATGTTAAAAGGGTAAATAGTGACCCTGAAGCTTGCAGATCATGTACAAACTTGGTAGCTTTGTCAACTGGAAATGTTTGTACATGTAAATTGAAGACTAGCTTTTTTCCTGTATGATAAGCACATAAGTACATGATGGGATTTTAAGGATGGCTTTTATTTATTTATTTATTTATTTATTTATTTTTAAGCCGTATGTTGGACTCTGCATAACACGCCATTGTCCTCTTTCCTCTGGATTTTTTTCCTTGGGGAAACCTGGGAAACTATCTTAAGGGTCAGCCTATTACTATATTAGCTCATTAGATGACCCTTTTAGAGGGATGAGAGATTGAGTTAGGCCCTGTCCACACGGCAACGGATTCAGGTGAATCCGATAAAATTGTTTATCGTTTCGGCCTGGCGTCCACACGGCAACGGCATTTTGGGTGCCCCAAAACGAAATCTTTTGAGAACGGGTTCCAGAGTGGAAAGATCTGGTAACGGCTCCGTTGCGAAGTCGTCTGGATGAGTAGAACGGATTTGTTTACGATGACGTCACAACCACATGTGCTTCACGCCGGGTAGAAGTGTAACGAACTCTGCGAGTTGTCAACAAATCCTATAACTTGGTTCATGAAACGCGCTTACAAAATATTTTCACTGTGAATATTTATTGTGTAATGGTGCAAAGTGAGAGAGAGAGAGAGAGAATAGCTCTTAGGGCAGAGTCAATCCCGCCAGCAAAAATAGGGAAAAAAAGGAGCGATCTCACCTCTTCAGATGTTGGTTTAAGTCCTACAATACATTCCTCAAAAAAGGCATCGAAGAACAAATTAATCCATCAACGTGTAGCATTCAATTTATTCCAGACCATTAAAGACGCCGCCTTCTGTGTAGAATCATACGTCATCCTCGCCACCATATTGGATGGGTCAAAGCGGAGAATAAAGATGCCTCATTCATGTGCTGCGTTTAACTGTACCAACAGGTTTGCCGTCCAAACGCGATCACATGGGATTACCTTTCACAGGTGAGACTGGAAAAATACTTTTCATTGTATTTGGTCATTATAATGTAATTTTACGAACAGATTTTCCTGACTTTGTGGCTAATATGAAGTCTCGCGCATAATAGTTTGTGCATGCGTCCTTACTACTTCTATTGTTCTGGTGTCTCCGAAGGGACCATCTTACAGCGCCCCTAGAGGTGTGGCATGTGTATTGCATCGTTTTCAGCAAGCGTTGCGTTGCCATATGGACCTGATATTTTACTGAGCCGTTGCCCATGTGGACGCGATATTTTTTTTTTTTTTAACATCTCGTTGCCGTTGTCGTGTGGATGTAGCCTTAGTCTCAATGCAGACTTCAGGAATGGAAATTGTCATCCAGAAATCATAATGCATTACGAAGTTTGCCTAGATAGGGACTTTGGTTAGGTATTGCAGTCATCCATTGAAATTGTCATCTCACCGTTACAGCTTCATTCACGGTCAGCATTTTAAGTCCTGAAACCTTGTCAGAGGTGCTCATGCCTAAATACAGTCGCCAAGTTATGATTGGTCATTTAATATTTTTGCGTTTTAGCAAAGAGTTTAGTGAAGGGTCAGTTCCATAATTCATACATGGTAGGTTCTGTGTATGAACCTGGGAGCTATTTGAATATTGTGGTGGCTTTCTTCCCCAATCCTTTATGTAGCCACTTAGGCTATTCGTCTGAAAGGCAGTTGTCACTCGATTTGGTCAATGTGGGTCGACAACGTCTCGACTTCCTGCCCATGCTGGAGCATTCTGGGACATATAGAGAGACTCCAATGCATTCTGGGACCTTCGCACAAGAGATCATCACTCTGGTGCATCAGGTCAAAGGTCAGATATGTTTGGTTTAATCGAGTTGCTTGCAGCTAATCAGCATTAACCCATTTGAGTTAACATTATATGTTCTTTATTTTATCAGAAAATTATTTTCAGGGTCAAGGCGTCACACTTAATGAACGGTTCTCTAACGAACAAGAGTATTCTTTGGTGGATGAGTTGACCGATGAAGAGCAGGAGATGGAGGCCGTCAGGCCTGTCGTAAACAGGTAGCTGTGTCATGCTTAATACAAAACTGTTGCTGTATTTTTGTACAATATTCTCATCGCACTAAGAATGCTTCAGTCCGTTTGCCACTGAGCATCAGGAATGGGGACGATTTTGAAAAGCTGCGTTTCCCCCTTACCTATGCTCCAACAGATTTATCCAGTTTGGAGAGCAGATTTGAAAATTGGTGTTTGTGACAGGTGAAAACAATGGGATTTCACTTGGAGAGAGAAGAAAAACGGACCTGAAATAATTAATTTTCAGATTTACCTGAGTTTTAGTGTTTGTGGACTAGAACTTAAGAGAGATCACACGCTTGTCTTGAAATTTCACCAACATTGCCAAGAAATGTTTGCAGTTCTTGGCTTAATTAGTAGCGGGAAAGAAAATCTGAGCTGTAGGGCTACTGCACATCCGCCAGTTTGACTCGCTGGTTTTTGCTGGTTTTTGTTTCTATTACAGCAAAAGTACCAATTTGGCATGCTCTTTTTAAAAGAGGTCTGGAGTTCATTTGAAAATGTATTTTAAAGTGTTTTAGAATTAAACTATTGACACTATTCAGTAAATTTAGAGCAGTTTGGATAAAGACATACAGTGGTGCTTGAACGTTTGTGAATCCTTTAGAATTTTCTATATTTCTGCACAAATATGACCTAAAACATCAAATTTTCACGCAAGTTCTAAAAGTAGATAAAGAGAACCCAGTTAAATAAATGAGACAAAATTTATTATTCTTGGTCATTTATTTCTTGAGTAAAATGATCCAATATTACATATGTGAGTGGCAAAAGTATGTGAACCTCTAGGATTAGCAGTTAATTTGAAGGTGAAATTAGAGTCAGGTGTTTTCAATCAATGGGATGACAATCAGGTGTGAGTGGGCACCCTGTTTTATTTAAAGAACAGGGATCTATCAAAGTCTGATCTTCACAACACGTTTGTGGAAGTGTATCATGGCATGAACAAAGGAGATTTCTGAGGACCTCAGAAAAAGCGTTGTTGATGCTCATCAGGCTGGAAAAGGTTACAAAACCATCTCTAAAGAGTTTGGACTCCACCAATCCACAGTCAGACAGATTGTGTACAAATGGAGGAAATTCAAGACCATTTGTTACCCTCCCCAGGAGTGGTTGACCAACAAAGATCACTCCAAGAGCAAGGCGTGTAATAGTCGGCGAGGTCACAAAGGACCCCAGGGTAACTTCTAAGCAACTGAAGGCCTATCGCACATTAGCCAATGTTCATGAGTCCACCATGAGAACACTGAACAACAATGGTGTGCATGGCAGGGTTGCAAGGAGAAAGCCACTGCTCTCCAAAAAGAACATTGCTGCTCGTCTGCAGTTTGCTAAAGATCACGTGGACAAGCCAGAAGGCTATTGGAAAAATGTTTTGTGGACGGATGAGACCAAAATAGAACTTTTAAATGAGAAGCGTTATGTTTGGAGAAAGGACAACACTGCATTCCAGCATAAGAACCTTATCCCATCTGTGAAACATGGTGGTGGTAGTATCATGGTTTGGGCCTGTTTTGCTGCATCTGGGCCAGGACGGCTTGCCATCATTGATGGAACAATGAATTCTGAATTATACCAGCGAATTCTAAAGGAAAATGTCAGGACATCTGTCCATGAACTGAATCTCAAGAGAAGGTGGGTCATGCATCAAAACCACGACCCTAAGCACACAAGTCGTTCTACCAAAGAATGGTTAAAGAAGAATAAAGTTAATGTTTTGGAATGGCCAAGTCAAAGTCCTGATCTTAATCCAATGGAAATGTTGTGGAAGGACCTGAAGCGAGCAGTTCATGTGAGGAAACCCACCAACATCCCAGAGTTGAAGCTGTTCTGTATGGAGGAACGGGCTAAAATTCCTCCAAGCCGGTGTGCAGGACTGATCAACAGTTACTGGAAACATTTAGTTCTAGTTATTGCTGCACAAGGGGGTCTCACCAGATATTGAAAGCAAAGGTTTGCATACTTTTGCCACTCATAGATATGTAATATTGGATCATTTTCCTCAATAAATAAATGACCAAGTATAATATTTTTTTCTCATTTGTTTAACTGGGCTCTCTCTATCTACTTTTAGGACTTGTGTGAAAATCTGATGTTTTAGGTCATATTTATGCAGAAATATAGAAAATTCTAAAGGGTTCACAGACTTTTTAAAGCACCACTGTAATTTTAATGTTTCTTTCTGAAGAGATCTCAGAGTCTGCTCGTAACACCACCAGAGGTGTGTATCGTCCAACAGTACAAACTCTTCCCTGAGGATGAGTTTATCCTCTGATGCGGAAATCAGTTGTTCCCTTGCATTTTAAAATGACTTTTCTTAGCTACACAAAGACTGTCAAATACTCCGTCCCGCAGTAGCGTTAGAGTTGGTTCGCGACTTTGGTTTAAACATCTATGAAGTGAACACACAGTTCATGATCATTGTGTAAAGTGGTTAGGATTACGATCGCAGCACAAGGTCAGTATTGGACATTGACCAGTTTTCAGTCACTTGAGATTGGACTGATGCTAAACTACGCTTTCTCCAGTGAAGCCTCATTATTTCACCCCCATAAAGACAAAAACTAACATTTTCTCTCTCATATTTATGAATCCTCCAGGCCACTTGGTTCTGCGTCTTTAGACACTCAGATTTTCTGCAAGATTGGACCGATGCAGGTAAATCACAGCACGTTACATCATCTCATCTGCATAAATAACGTGATCTGGCTTGGTTTAAAGTCCTCGGTTGCTTATTAAAATCCACCTTGTTTGGTCACAGAGGAAACCACATGTTCCTGCTCCTGGTGATCTCAGGCATGACCTGGAGAGGAAAAGACAGGAGAGACTAGAAGGCGTGAAGATCACTATCGCTGGAGGGAACTTCTCTCAGATACGGCATGAGAGGTACCAAACCTGCTTTATGGCCTTTATTAATAGATATTAATCTATACTAAGTAACTTTAAAAACGCACAATGGAATTCAACACGCTATCACTTTAGATCCATGCATATATTTGAAATTTATGATATTGTATGTAATGCACACACATCTTGAAACATCGATAAAGGACATTTATTGTCAAACTCAAGAATTAATTCACAGTAAAAAAATTCAAAGTGACAGTTGGTCCATGTTCGGACCGTCACGCTGGAGATTCTGGGTCTGCGTCGTCCAGGGGTCTCAGCAGCAGTGACTGAGGGTGTCGGGAATCTGTCACGGAGGTGAGCTAGCCTGATGTGCTGATCCTGAACTGGCGTCGTGACTCGAGGCTGACCAGGGCGTGGACGATCCCTGGTGCTCCCTGTCTGTCTGTAACGCTGACTCAAACGGGAAATGGTCGAATGATGAACACCGAAGTGCCGAGCGACCTCTGTCTGTGTACTTCCGGCACGCAACATCCCGATGGCCTGTTCACGTTGATTTTGGCTTAGGCGTGGCATCTTCAATAATGACAATTTTCCCATCATTTCCCCCGGGTATTTATAGGCAAGATTGTGTGTGTACAGTGTATGCAAAATTTGTTTGAAAATTAAAGCCTGTCCATGTCATTGACTACCCGAGTCATATTGTACGTTATTGAGTACAACTCCCTTAAATTCTGATTTGAGCACAGATTTGGAACTTATTCGGGCGAAACAAAGTTATTTTTCCATTGTGATATATTTATTTTCTTCTTGAGATAAACTCAGCACGAATTCAGCAAGTTTTATCAATGTGCGTTTTTAAAGTTACTTAGTGTAATTTTTTTTTTTTTAACCAAGATTTTTTTTTGGTGTCTGTGTGCGCTCATGTTGATGCTTAGTCAAGAGAACGAGCCTGAATATATAGGCGATGAAGACCCGTGTGAAGCAGGCTGGTCCGAGGAGGTGCCTCAGCAAACAGAACACTGGGTAAGTGGATTGGTTGGTTATGCTTTTTTTTGTGTGTGTAAAATGATGAGATATTCAGAGTATTGTTGTGTGTGTCTCTCTGCTGCAGGATGAACTTCGTCAAAAGAGGCCCGCACGGAATTTCAATGCCAGACGGAATTTCAACCGCGTCCGCAGTCGACATGGTTCACGCATGAAAAAGAATGCAAGTAAAGGTAAGGAATATACGGACACCATTTTACAGCATGGCCTTAAGTGTCATTCGCACTCAGTAATGTTCTTCATGTCTTCCAGGTGCCCGATGGTGAGGAACTGGAATAAAGTGAAGCTCTGGGGGTCGTAAACATGACTGCTTCTTGAACTTACATGATGGTGTGTTATCGGCTTCAGTTGTTACTGTTTTCGTTAGTAGACTGTAATATGTCTTGTGTGAAATTTCACAGCTAGTCGAGCGCAGATTCTCGTACATTGCTTATTTTTTAAAAGTGGTTTATGAAGCAAACTTAAAGAACATTATGTATTCGATCATGAAGTTTGTGGATGTGGTTCATTTTTAGTCACCAGCATTCTGTAATGTTTAAGCCCTCTCCCTCGTGAACAGCTGTCATCAGAATAAAAGTAATCCCCTTTTCAGAACCTGCTCATATTCATGTGTCCAGAGTGTGCTTTGTTTATATTAAAAGGAGTGAGTTTCTTTTTATTGAGGAAAAAAGCATCCACTTTAGATTGTTTCGGTCCATTCTTTGCCTTTTTGTTCCCCTTCATTGTTTTAATCAGTTCTAAGAGAAACATTTGCAGTTATGTTGAGTAGTCATCTAAATGTTGTACATAGTTTTGTATGAAATAAATGTACAAAAAAAAAGTTGTCATAACTGTTTATTCATTGCACTTGGCACCCAAGTATGATCCAAACCATCACTTTAGGCAGCTGGGCCATAGAAGGTTCACGCTGCATGCTGCACACTACACGCTACACGCATGTAAAGAAAAGTGGACAAACGTAGCATGACTTGCTCTGGGCCATAGAACGGCGTTCACGTTGCACGCTGCACACTTCACGCGTGAAGCGAGAAATGAACATGCACACTTTTTTCTAGGCGTGAAGATGGAAATTCCAGTCAATGCATGCGGTCACCGCCGCGCCAGCCAATCAGAACGGGTCTAGGGAGATAACTCTATGCTTTCAGGGGAAAACTTCAGAAAAAATATAATTGAATGGTATAATTGAAAAATAGTTCTTCATCGGGATTGTCAAGCAGATTATAGAATGTTCGGTGAAATTCACCACGGGTTTCTCTCAGAAGGAAGTGTTCTCGGCTCCAAATTCTGTTCCTTTTTCTCTTCCTCTGTCTCAGTAAAAGCAGAATGAGGCAATCGTCGTCATCCGAAGAGTCCATATTGTTGGTTACTCGGTCAAAGTAGAACAGACGCAACACGTGAACATCCAAGCATGAAGTTTAATGGCCCAGGGTCCGGTTCTTCACGTGAACGTGTAGCGTGCAGCATGCAGCGTGCAGCGTGAACCTTCTATGGCCCAGCTGCCTTAGTGAGCGCTTTATCCTGGTCAGGGCTGCAGTAGATCCCAAGCCTCGCCCAGGAAAACACCCTGGATAGGACACATGCCCGTTCACAGCAAGGAGTCATTCTCGTTATACGCTGCATTGAAGGAAGCCCACCTGAACATGAGAACATGCACAGAAACTCCACACAGACCTGAGCCCAGCATGGAACCAAGGATCCTGAAGATAAGAAGCTGCTGTTCAACCTTCAAGATGCTGATGCTTGTTTTAAAGAGATCAGAAGGTCTGTGGGGGGGGTGGCACAGTGGTGGAGTAGTTAGTTAGCACTGTCGCCTCACAGCAAGAAGGTCCTGGGTTCAAGCCCAGCGGCCAGCGAGGGCCTTTCTGTGCAGAGTTTGCATGTTCTCCCCGTGTCTGCGTGGGTTTCCCCCACAGTCCAAAGACATGCAGGTTAGGCTAATTTGTGAGACTAAATTGACCATGAATGTGAGTGTGAATGGTTGTTTGTCTCTGTCTCAGCCCTGTGATGACCTGGCGACTTGTCCAGGGTGTACCCCGCCTCTTGCCCATAGTCAGCTGGGATAGGCTCCAGCTTGCCTGCGACCCTGTAGGACAGGATAAAGCGGCTACAGATAATGGATGGAAGGTCTGTGGATGAAGCTTCTAAGACTTTTTGAAGGAATAGTTTGTGTTGACAGGAGTGAATTTGTAGGAGATAAAAGGGAACAACTCTAGCAATAAATTATCCAAAAAAAAAAAAAAACCACACAAACTGTTAGTACATGTCTTATAAAGTAGAGAAAATAAATAAATAAAAACCCAGACTTGAGTCTAAACCAACACTTCCAGTTCAGTGGAATAGATTGGACAGTCTTAAGAAGAAAAAAAAAAGTCCACAAACAGTGTTGAAGTGCAGAAAGTGTCTGTGTGTAGGCACAAGATCATCCAAACTGCAATATTCTCTTCAGTGCTTCCTCACCAGATGATACACACTCCTCCATTTAGCGTGTTTGCACTTTGTAACATGGATGACAACTTTATGAAGGCTTACAGATGAGACTCCTCGCACAACAGGGGTTTAAAGGTCACCTCTGTGTTCTCCTCCATGACGAGGTCATATCGGCACATCGGAGGCCTGGAGAAGACGGAAGAGCAGTATGGATGTTTCACATCGCATGCTAACTTTATCTGCACACTATTCCTTAGTGACTGTGTACTAAAGGTTATTTGATAAGTTTACAAATGTTTGATTACATGAAATTTTCAACATTGGAGACTGGCTAGTTAGCCAGATATCTCTAGATTCACACAGACAACCGCAGCTCGCTCTCTCAAAGGGAAACTGAGATTTTTTTGAATCCTGGACCCTATTTTCAGGTCCAAATCTTTACTCCGGACAAAAACAATCAAAATTGGTCCAGTATTGAGTTAGATCACGATAACTGGCAACCGCAAAACGGCTATCCAACGTAAGCCTATGGGGCAATCGAACGCGTCAAAAGTAAACCCCTTGTTTTGGCCACTGACAGGCTCAATGTTATTCTAAGTGTCCGACAACATGGAAAGGATCCCTCCAGACTAAACAGACAGAGTAGAAACTCTGGAGTCCAGAGTTTCTACTCTGTTTACCTCACTAACTAGAAAGAAAGTGACCATTTCTACACTTGTCGTTTTACCTTTCTTTTCTTCTGGTCTCTGATGCAGTGCTCTATTCAGTGCCTGTAGTCAATTGTCACAAAGGGCCTTTTTTTTTTTACTTTTCATGTTAAAAAAAAAATCCCAGAGTTTCTCTTGCAGAGATGTGGTTGGGCCTGTGAATCTATAGATATTTGACTAACTAGAGAGTTATGAGTTTTGAACCTGTCAGTGGCGAAAACAAGCGGTTTACTTTGACGCGGATGTTTGCCCCATAGGATTACATTGTATAGCCATTTTGTGGTTGCCGGTTATAGCGTTCTAACACAATACGGGAATGATTACAATTATTTATTTTTATTTTATTGAGCTTTGCCTTAACATAATTGAAAAGAATATGTACAAGAAAACAAAATAAGCATGATTACATGTAGGCAGGGCGGCACGGTGGTGTAGTGGTTAGCGCTGTCGCCTCACAGCAAGAAGGTCCTGGGTTCGAGCCCCGGGGCCGGCGAGGGCCTTTCTGTGTGGAGTTTGCATGTTCTCCCCGTGTCCGCGTGGGTTTCCTCCGGGTGCTCCGGTTTCCCCCACAGTCCAAAGACATGCAGGTTAGGTTAAATAGTGACTCTAAATTGAGCGTAGGTGTGAATGTGAGTGTGAATGGTTGTCTGTGTCTATGTATCAGCCCTGTGATGACCTGGCGACTTGTCCAGGGTGTACCCCGCCTTTCGCCCGTAGTCAGCTGGGATAGGCTCCAGCTTGCCTGCGACCCTGTAGAAGGATAAAGCGGCTACAGATAATGAGATGAGATGAGAGACATGTAGGCAGGGTCACCACAACAGTTTACACCAGTTACTGTGGGCTCAGGTAATAAAAACAAAAAACAAAACAAAAGATGGATAGATACGCTAATACATTAAAATGCAATGCAATAATAGAAAAAAATCTGAACATTAAAAAAAACAACAGGTAACGGGGCTGGTAAGGATGCGTGACTTGTTACATTTCACTCAGTTTTCCATGAACGCGGGTCTTCTATGTTATACACAGAGGTAAGTGCTTCATGATAGTAAGCTTGGAACAAGAATTTAAACTGTACGAGAGAAACCTGGGTGAACCTAAAATGTTCTCACGAAAAATGAGTATTGGTGTGTCACAGTTCTACACTTACAAGGACGGAAAGGGATTACACTGGGATTTGCAGTAAATCTAGTTGGTATCAAACGACTGGGTAAAATATCAGATGAGACTGTTACAATGGCATTTATGACCTTAAAAAAAAAAAAGAATACCATGCCCAAAAACGGGCAGCACGGTGGTGTAGTGGTTAGCGCTGTCGCCTTACAGCAAGAAGGTCTGGGTTCGAGCCCCGTGGCTGGCGAGGGCCTTTCTGTGCGGAGTTTGCATGTTCTCCCCGTGTCCGCGTGGGTTTCCTCCGGGTGCTCCGGTTTCCTCCACAGTCCAAAGACATGCAGGTTAGGCTAACTGGTGACTCTAAATTGACCGTAGGTGTGAATGTGAGTGTGAATGGTTGTCTGTGTCTATGTGTCAGCCCTGTGATGACCTGGTGACTTGTCCAGGGTGTACCCCGCCTTTCGCCCGTAGTCAGCTGGGATAGGCTCCAGCTTGCCTGCGACCCTGTAGAACAGGATAAAGCGGCTAGAGATAATGAGATGAGATGTCCAAAAACTTGTGCCAGTAGCAAATTGGCAAAAGGTTAATGGCAACGAGTCTGTCCGTAGAGCTCTCCGAGCGAAGAAAGGGGAAGTCTAAAATAAACTTGGACACCTGCCGTGTTTGATAAGCTCAACTGACTGCAGACACCAGACTTAAGTAGCGTATCCTAAGACTGGGCGAACAACTGCTAGATGCAATGTGCGACGCATAATTTGAATGCTAATCTCTGTAGCACATCTGCGTACGAAACTGAGTAGCTTGTTAGCCTTTGTGCACTTTTCCATTACATGTTTCAACCACGTCAGGTCACTTGACACCCAGACGCCAAGATCTTGCTCCACAGAAGTGATTGTCAGGGTCGTTCTGTTGATCTTGTAAGGGAACTGAATAGATGTTTTTGTCCGTAGTAAATATCTGGAGCCAAAAACACGAGATCATGTGGCCAAGGTAAAAAATAAATAAATAAATAAATAAATAAATATATATATATATATATATATATATATATATATATATATATCCTGGAGTTTTCCTTCAAAGAATTGCAAAGCTGTGATGCTCAAAATACCACGAGGCTTCCGTTTTGCCAGCAGGACTGCAAGATTAAGTAAGGAATAAAACACTTTGGGGTGTGCTGTTGTAGGAAAATAATGAACAGTGGGGTGAGGCGGTCCAATGTGAAGGGGAGTTAGCGTTATAACCCTGAATTTGATTAATTTTCCAATAGCAGCATATCCCTAAGTATTTATTCCTCTTAGACCAAATTTTTTTGTCCTTCCCATGTCACATCAGGTGGCACAGATCTCCGTTTCTACAGCCCTCAGCCTCTTGCCTATCACATAGCTAGGGTTACAGTGGGGGTGCTGATCCTCTGATAACTGTGAGAGTTTGACTCCCTACTTGCACCTGTGTTGCGGTGCCTCACCAGATGGCTGTAGGTACCGTTTTTACGGTGGTCTTTGGTATGACCAAACCGCAAGTAGAACTCGCAATATCCCAGTCAAGAAGCGGACACGCTAACCACTAGGCCAACTTGTGGTATACCAACAATTACACTTTCGTAAAATTTAGTAAAGAATGACATGCCTTGTGTTCATTTATTGTTAGGGAAAGTCCACAAAACTAATCAGTTCCTTTTATCACTTCTTGCTTGAGTGCTTTTTTGAATGCCTGCTTTTGACGCTCACCTCTCTAACAGATCCAGTGGCGTAATCGTGATGCGGAGGAGTCGAATCTTATATTGAGGTCCGATTACGTTCCCAGTAACAATTCGGAAGGAGATCTTCTGAACTGGATACAAGTCCTCGTCAAACTGTGCAAGCAGTCGCATAGAGGTGTGTTTCTCAAAGCGTAGCAGCTTACTGAGCAACAACAGAGACACATTTCTCATGAACCGCAGGAAGAATCTCACTAGCTTTAAATATATATAAATCTTGAGGTACTTACTGGTCAATCTTTGCCTCCGTTACATTTTTGCCGCTGTGAAGACGAAGGATGACTATCCCCCATCGCAGGTACTGATTCCACATAACAGTGTCCACTATGTAGCTCGTCTCTGTCAAGCAAAATGAAAATTTGCTCCTTCATGATTAAAATGGGATTTTATCATCAGGAAATGAGATCACAGTTGCGTCAACTCACTTCTGTATGGCGGCTCTGCTGTGGTAGAGAAATAGACTTTTGTCTGTCCCAGTTTCAACAGTTTGTCCCTCCACTGGCTCAAATTGTATCCTAGAGGAAAAATCTTAAACTGCATTAATTATCAAATCGTATCATACATCATAAAGTCACGTTTATCGTTACTGCATACATATAGTTAGGTGACAAAAGGAAAACCGATGGCTCTGTTATTATTAATTACATATACAGTGCTCAGCGTAAATGAGTACACCCCGTTTGAAAAGTAATTTAAACAATCTCTCAATGAACACAAACAATTTCCAAAATGTTGACAAGACAAAGTTTAATATAACATCTGTTTAACTTATAACGTGAAAGTAAGGTTAATAATATAAACTTGGATTACACATTTTTTCAGTTTTACTCAAATTAGGGGTGGTGCAAAAATAAGTACACCCCACAACAAAAACTACTACATCTAGTACTTTGTATGGCCTCCATGATTTTTAATGACAGCACCAAGTCTTCTAGGCATGGAATGAACAAGTTGGCGACATTTTGCAACATCAATCTTTTCCCATTCTTCAACAATGACCTCTTTTAGTGACTGGATGCTGGATGGAGAGTGATGCTCAACTTGTCTCTTCAGAATTCCCCGTAGGTGTTTGATTGGGTTCAGATCAGGAAACATACTTGGCCACTGAATCACTTTCACCCTGTTCTTCTTCAGAAATCCAACAGTGGCCTTAGATGTTGTGATGTATGTGCCCTGCACTGACTCCACCAATGTATGCACCCCATACCACTAGTTGGCGCTGCGCTGCCACTGTTCCAGTAATTATCTGTATGTACGAACTAATGCAGATACTTGTCAATGAATATAGTTCTCACCGTGAAGACGTGTCTGAGTGTGTCTCTAGAAAGGTTATCTAAAGGAACCCACTACATAACATTATTGGCGACGAGGCAGACTTTAGGTTACCTGCAGTGTTTCCGCCACGGTACTGACTGTGAGTGGAGGAAGGGAAAAGTTTGGTCGCGGTGGAAAGTTGGCCAAGACCCGCACGCCTAGAAAAGGGAGGGTGAGTGCTAATGACACGAAATGGCTGGCTACGGATACATTGGACACATAAATGCGTTCGACGAGAATGTGGAGCAATGGACAACCTACGTGGAAAGGTTTGAGCACTTCGTAAAGGTGAACAAGATTGAGGAAGATAAAAAGGTAGCCATTTTTCTAAGCATAATGGGTGCTGCTACGTATGGACTTTTACGCAGCCTCATAGCTCCTGACAAGCCAGGGGAAAAGTCATATCAAGACATTGTGAGTGTTTTGCAAGGGCATTTTTCTCCAAAACCAATTGTTATCGCGGAAAGATTTCGCTTTCATAAATAAAACCAACAAGAGGGAGAATCTGTGACGCAGTACATTGCAGTCATTAAAAAGCTCTCGGAACATTGTGAATTTGGCACACACTTGCAGGATGCATTGAGAGACAGGCTTGTTTGTGGACTGAACGCAGAGGCAATACAGAAACGATTGCTGACCGAAGTGGCACTCACTTTCCAGAAGGCGGTAGAGATTGCTGTGTCAATGGAGACTGTAGCACGAGAAACCCATCAGCTGAGTAACGCGCTAAAAGTGCATGCATTGTCAGTGAATAATCAGCAACGCAGCAAGTGTGCGCGCTGTGGTAAAACGAATCATAAAGAAGCAGAGTGTTATTACAAGGAACAGAAATGCCACAACTGTGGTAAGAAAGGTCATATATCAAAAGTTTGCAGAAACAAAGAGACTGTAAATAATGAAAAGTCAGTGAAACCCAAAGTCAAAAATAAGAACAGAGTGCACCACATGGAGGCAAAAGAGAGGTCCAGTAGTGATGGTAGCACAACTGATTCAGAACCAAGTCTGCATATGGTGGCGCAGAAGGGAAATTTGTCACACATATGTGTTAAACCAAAAATTGAAGGGAAGATGATTGAAATGGAGTTAGACACAGGTGTGGCAGTTAGTCTGATTTCAAGAGAATCGTATGATGCACAGTTTTGCAACTTGCCTTTGCGCCAAACAAGTATAATGTTGAAGACATACCGTACACTGGTGAGATGAGTTCACCGGAGGGAGTCATCACGGTCTCTGTGAAAATGAACAAGCATAGGGCTAAGCTACCACTGTATGTGGTCGAAGGGGCTTCACCCCCACTTTTCGGTCGGGAATGGCTGCGAAAAATACAGATTGACTGGCGGGAAATTAAGACGATCCGTGAAGAGACGCTAGAGGGAGTGCTACAAAGGCACAGTGAAGTCTTTAAAAAAAGAGCTGGGTACTCTGAAAGGCACTGAAGCTGCCATAGCTCTGAAACCAGAGCATCAACCACGTTTCTGTCAGGCAAAAGTCGTTCCTTATGCTCTCAGGCCAAAAGTGGAGGCTGCGATTGACCGACTGTGTAAAGAGGGCATAATTTTGCCTGTGAAGTTTAGCGAGTGGGCAACGCCCATTGTGCCCATTGTTAAAAAGAATGGAGACATTAGGATTTGTGGCGATTTTAAAAGTTACAGTCAACCCCGCTCTGTGTGTAGAGAAATATCCAATTCCATGCATCGAGGATTTATTTGCATCTCTGTCAGGAGGGCAGCATTTCAGTAAGCTGGACCTATCTCATGCATATTTGCAAATGGCTGTTGAAGAAAAATCTAGAAAATACCTCACAGTAACTACATCCAAGGGTCTGTTCTGTTATAACAGGCTTGCTTTTGGGATTACATCATCACCAGCTATTTTCCAGCGAGCCATGGACCAGGCCCTCCAGGGTTTTCTGAACATCCACTGCTACCTGGACGACATTCTAGTTACTGGCCAGGACCGTGCCCAACACCTGAAGAACTTGGACGCAGTTCTTGGGTGCTTGAAAGAAGTCAGCTTGCGTCTACAGAAAGAAAAATGTGAATTTTTCAAGGATTTGTTGGAATACTTGGGCCACATCATCGATGCCCATGGTCTACACAAATCTCCTGAGAAAGTCTGGGCAATTGTGGAGGCTCCTGCACTGACTGACGTGAGCCAGCTTCGCTCATTTTTAGGGCTTATTAATTATTACAGTAGATTCATTCCAAATTTGTCATCTATCCTTTGCCCGCTGAATGCTCTTCTGTGTAAAGGAAAGCAATGGTGATGGACACCAGAATGTGCAACAGCTTTTAAAGAGGCTAAAGAACAACTACTCTCTCAAAGTGTGTTGACCCATTATGACCCGCACCTTCCCATCTGGCTGGCGTGTGACGCATCCCCATATGAGGTAGGTAGCGTCATCTCACACATCCTTCCAAATGGACAAGAGAGGCCCATAGCCTTCGCCTCAAGGACTCTGAACAAAGCAGAACAAAATTATGCCCAAATTGAGCGTGAAGCTCTCGGCATCATCTTTGGAGTTCATAAATTCCACCACTACCTGTATGGCAGGAAGTTTACACTCCTTACAGACCATCGTCCACTGACCACAATTCTGAGTCCTAGTAAAGCTATACCATCTATGGCAGCCACTAGAATGCAGTGGTGGGCTCTCTTGTTAGCTGCTCACGATTACACCATACAGTACAGAGAGGCAGCACGTCATGGCAATGCTGATGGACTGTCACGTCTGCCAATCCCCACATCTCCAAAGGAGAAAAACAGTGCGGTGGACAGCTTTCACATTAGACACTTGGAGGCCTTACCTGTGAACTGCAAAGAAATCTGCAGAGAGAGCAGGACAGATCAGGTTCTTGCTCAGGTAGTGGAAATGGTATCCACAGGTCAGTTTCCAAGAGTCCAGGATGTAGACAGCGTGCTGGCACCATTCATCAGCAGGAAGGATGAACTGACACTCCAGCAAGGGTGTCTTATGTGGGGTATCCGGGTTGTCGTCCCTCCAAAACTGAGGCCCAGAGTGTTGTCTGAGCTACACACGGGACATCCGGGTGTCATCAAAATGAAGGCTGTCGCTCGCAGTTACATGTGGTGGCCAGGAATAGACACTCAAATTGAACAAGTCTCAAAGACCTGTCAGTCCTGTCAGCTCACACAGAAAGCACCAGGACCATCACCCCTCCATCCATGGACTTGGCCTGGATCTCCATGGCAGAGGATCCATATCAATTTTGCCGGTCCTTTCCAAGGCCATATGTTTATGGTAGTCGTAGACGCACACTCTAAATGGCCGGAAGTACACCTCATGAGTTCAACCACAACTTCTAAGACAGTACAGGTACTGAGAGGGCTGTTCAGTCACTATGGGCTCCCTGAAGTCTTAGTAAGTGATAATGGCCCACAGTTCACTTCAAGCGAGTTCGAGACATTCATGAAAAGCAACGGCGTGAAGCACATCCGCTCTGCACCATTTCATCCATCTACAAATGGCCTTGCAGAACGTTTTGTGCAAACATTCAAGCATTCACTGAAACGTTCCACAGGAACAGCTTCAATTCAACACAGACTGGATGCATTCTTCCTAAGGTATCGCAACACTCCGCACTCCACAACCAAGGAGACGCCATCTATGCTCTTCATGCATCGCAAGTTACGTTCTCGACTTGACCTGCTGAAGCCGAACGTCACATCAGAAGTGGAAAAGGCGCAAGAGGCACAGTGTACTTGCCGAGAGATTCATGCCAAGGCCAGGTCGTTCAAGGTCAGTGACAGTGTTAGTTCGGGATTATGGGAGAGGAGAGAAGTGGACACCGGGAGTAGTGTCAGCCAAGACTGGTCCTGTGTCATACACAGTCAACATTGGATCAGAACACTGGAGACGCCACACTGACCAGATGTTGGCCAGACACGCTGAGTTGGATGCTTCAACCAACGGAGAGACGGCATCTTCTCACGCTTCAGTAGACCTACCTGTGGTGGAGAACACAGCTCCCAAACCTGCTATGCATTATTCTTCTGAATCCGTGAGTGTGTCATCACCTCAGGTAACCTCAGAGGAAACCAACACACAACCACAAGAGACTGGTAAGCGATACCCCTCCAGAGTTATTAAACCACCAGTTCGTTACAGCCCTTAAGGCGTTAAGCATGGTGAAGACAGTTTCCTTTTGGACACTTGAAGGAGAGACTGTCAAGCTGTATTTTTGTTAGTTTAAGGAGTCATGTCTTAAGAATAAGGGCAGAATAAACCCTTGACTGACTCAGGGGTTTGGGACAGTCTACTCCCAACCTCAAGGTTAGTGTGATTTAAATGTAAAAAAAAGAAAAAAATTTTTTGTAAGGTCATGTTCATGTTAAGGGGAGAACAACAACATTTAGTGGGGAGGAGATGTGATGTATGTGCCCTGCACTGACTCCACCAATGTATGCACCCCGTACCATTAGTTGGCACTGCGCTGCCACTGTTCCAGTAATTATCTGTATGTATGAACTAATGCTTCAGTAAATGAATATAGTTCTCACCGTGAAGACATGTCTGAGTATGTCTCTAGAAAGGTTATCTAAAGGAACCCACTACATAACAGATGTGTGTTTAGTCATGTTGGAAAAGTGCACGACGACCAAGGGCACGGAGTGATGGTAGCATCTTCTCTTTCAGTATAGAGCAATACATCTGTGAATTCATGATGCCATCAATGAAATGCAGCTCCCCGACACCAGCAGCACTCATGCAGCCCCACAGAAGGACACTGCCACCACCATGTTTCAATGTAGGCACCATGCATTTTTCTTTGTATTCCTCACCTTTGCGATGCCATACAGTTTTGAAGCCATCAGTTCCAAAAACATTTATCTTGGTCTCATCACTCCAGAGTATAGAGTCCCAGTAGCCTTCATCTTTGTCAGCATGGGCCCTGGCAAGCTCTAGGCAGGCTTTTTTGTGCCTGGGCTTTAGGAGAGGCTTCTTTTGTGGACGGCATCCATGCATGCCATTCCTCTGCAGTGTACGCCGTATTGTGTCACGGGAAATAGTCACCCCAGTTTGGCTTTCTACTTCTTTAGATAACTGCAGTGAACTTGCATGCCGATTTTCTTCAACCCTTCTCATCAGAAGACGCTCCTGTCGAGGTGTTAACTTCCGTGGATGACCTGGACGTCTCTGTGAGATGGTTACAGTTCCATCCTTCTTAAATTTTTGCTACAGTATTCTGACTGATAAGTAAAGCTTTGCTGATCATCTTGTAGCCTTCACCTTTGTGGTGTAAAGAAATTATTTTCTTTGGGGAATTCTGAAGAGACAAGTTGAGCATCACTCTCCATCCAGCATCCAGTCACTAAAAGAGGTCATTGTTGAAGAATGGAAAAAGATTGATTTTGCAAAATGTCGCCAACTTGTTCATTCCATGCCTAGAAGACTTGGTGCTGTCATTAAAAATCATGGAGGCCATACAAAGTACTAGATGTAGTAGTTTTTGTTGTGGGGTGTACTCATTTTTGCACCACCCTAATTTGAGTAAAACTGAAAAATGTGTAATCTAAGTTATATTATTAACCTTACTTTCACGTTATAAGTTAAACAGATGTTATATTAAACTTTGTCTTTTCAACATTTTGGAAATTGTTTGTGTTCATTGAGATATTGTTTAAAATGTTACTTTTCAAAGGGGGTGTACTCATTTACGCCGAGCACTGTAGTTATAATAAAATACTGCACATATATAAAAGGTTCTCTGATTGGTCAGTTTCATCCTGATGGTCATGATCTCATACTGGATGACTCTGTTTATATCCAAGAAGGCTCCTTGAGCATGAAAATTATATAAATCTTATACTATGCACTTCACATTCACCAGATCTCAAAGCAATTTAACTTCTCCACTACCATCACCAAAACACAAAGGGAAGATAGTTTGCATGACCAATGTTCGTCACTCCTGTACAGTTCCAGTAAATAAATACCGAGGAGCACTGAAACTTTTCTGGTGGCTCACAGTGATCCTACACTGGAATGTGAATTTTCCTTTAACGTGTCACCCATCTCTATGTTGACTGCAGTATTGTAATGGACATTTACGTTACCCAGAACAGGGCAGGACGCTGGTTTAAAGGCCTCACACTGCAAACACTGGCCGTTGATGAAGTCAGTGTAGGAGGAGCATGGATAAGCGGTGAGGTGACAGGTGCGGTTTAGAGAGCACAGGTAGAGAAAAACAGAGCGCTGGTGGTCGCAAACAAAGTAGGACTTTCCTAAGGAGGAGAGAAGGCAAGATCATGTTTAGATGTTTTGCAAGATCTACCTTTAAATCCAGTTGTAATGTTCGTATGAACTGACCTGAGAATATAGTCTTGGGGCACCCAGGCTGGTCAAGTCCACCATTGGCGTAGAAATCGATATGACCATTAGGTCCTCTGAGGCCAAATGCTGTCAAGACAAATGCATCTGGAATGTGTTTTCACCATGGATACATCAAATCCATTACTGCTGTTGGGTACTGGTTCGATGTTTTGGAGATTTACTCATCCAACACCACGATACCGTGTGATATAAGCCGAATATGTACCTACTAGACTGCTCAAAGTCGTCAGTTACTTAGTAGCCCTGATTCTTTTATCTAAACTCTGAATAGCTCTGTAGTGCCTCTAGGTAGTTGAGGACAATAATATTTTTGAGAAATTTCAATCTGGTTTCAGAAATTAACAGGACAGAACTGGCACCCCTCAGAGTTACAAATGACATTTTAATGAATAAAGATGCTGGGAATATCTGTGTTAATTCTCCTTGATTTAAGTGCTGTGTTTGATGCAAACTCTTGCCAGAGGATCAGCCCCCCCACTGTGGGTAGCTAGCTATGTAATGGGGAGAGGTTGAAGGATATAGAAATGGAGACTGAAGGGCCTGGTTAGCACAAGGATGGGAGACTGCCTGGGAAGACCAGGTCCTGGTACGAGAGGGACCTGTTTGATGCCATCCATCATGCTGTTTTGATCAGCAGATTAAAGCAGTGGGTGGGAATATCAGGAACGGCACTGTCCTGGTTTTCCTCATGTTTTATCTATTTAACAGCACTTTTCCAGTTGCTGTTGGTTTCCTCTTCCACAGTGCTTAAATACGGAGTACCTTAAGGCTCAATTTTAGGTCCAATTGACATTAACTTCCACTGTTAGGGCTCGGTCCCACAATGCTGATAACTATAACTAACTCCAACTCTGACTATACCTCTACCTGAATTTAGTTCCAGTCTGGAGCAGTCACACCTCAACTATAATCCCCACTATAATATTGCTTGGTCCTGCCACTCAGGGAAATAAATGCATGCAACTTAGGAATAGTCATGGAAGTTTTTACCAAGTAGTAGCACATTATTCTGGGTCATACTGTACAGCTTGGACTTCAAAACAACCCATGCACACACTCCGGTGGTTGATATAATACAGATAGGTCACGGATTACGGAAATAAAATAAAGGATGCAAAATACGGAGTGGTTACGTATTTTAATACGGATGCATCACGGATGCTAATAATTTACGGATTGGTCACGAACGTTTCAGTATATTACAGATTGGTCACGGATTTCATATGGATGATGCATCACGGATTTAAAAAAAAATTAAGAAGTCTAAAACAATTAAATGTGTGGACTGCCAAAGTTCATAATTAAAATATCTTACCTGCATTTATTATTTACTATTTATATTTCACGGAAAATCACATATCCGTGAATAAAAAGATCCGTGTTTTTTATTACATTTTTTTATTTTCAGTGAATCCGTATTCTGTGACTTCACGATGCAACAAGGATCTACAAAGATGCCCGGGAAAAACAGCACATGCTCAGACAACGTCACATATAAACAATTACCTGATTGGTCAGATGTTTTAATCAGGTCGCTCCAGAAACAATCTCACTGATATGGATAAACCCAAGCCTGGGCTATAGGTATCATTATCAGTCTGGTGTGACCACCAACCACATAAACTGCGGGGGACTGATTTATTTATATAGTTATTGGTATTGTGGGACCGGGCCTTTATGCTGATGATATACAGCTCTACCTGTCTCTGGATCCAAGCAATGTGGCTAACGTACCAATTCTTCTCGCCTGTATTAATGATGTGAGAAATTGGATGCCCAATAATTTTCTTCAACTTAACACTGACAAAACATTGTACCCCACAATAGACTACAGCTCTAGTGAAGCAGGTGACCCTTAACTTAACAACCCTCCTTGAGCCAAGCTAACTAAAGTAACTATTTATTTTTATGCACTTTATTTCGAATCAACTACTTAATGTTATGGAATGAGCCAAAGCATGTGAAAAACAAAACGTGCACACTTCATAAATACTAATTAAATCAGACAAATATAAACAGAGCTAAAGAAAAATGTTACATGACACCCCGACAGGTTATCAGTATCAGCGTTGGTACCAACAAGTACCAATAAACGTTACATGCACATTAAAGATTGAGAACACAGAGAAAGAGAACTCAACCTGCAGTTTTGGTGCTTACAGTTCATATCTGTGTGTAAGATGTCTACAAACTGAGCATCGGTTGGATCCAGGCGCTCCTCTGGAGGCACACTTGCAAACATAGGGCCAGCAGGGTCCAGACCTGATCATATGGAGCAGTCAGTCATGGTTAAGGCAAGACACGCAAGAGGTAAAAAAAATTACGATTTGGTCAGGTCAGTTGTTTTTTGTATTTTTGCATAAATTGTGATAGAATGTATGCTTAAAACTGTAGAAAAATGTAAAAACTTTTGTTTAAGATGTTTCGTCCACTTTTGACCACCATATTATTTAAAATGGGAGACTTTGATGAAGCTTCTTGTGTCACATCCACACTACAGAAACACTGGATAGGTTAGAGAATTCTATTACAAGGGGAAGCCATGGCCTAATGGTTAGAGAAGCAGCTTTGGGACCAAAAGGTTGCTGGTTCAAGTCCCTGGACTAGCAAGAATGGCTGAAGTGCCTTTGAGGAAGGTACCTAACCACCAATTGTGCCCAAGGCTGCTCTTGGCATGTTGTATGTCGCTCTGGATAAGAGCTTCTGCTGTAATGTAATGTTCTATTTAAAGGATTAGCACGATTTGTTTTCGTATATCACCTGTGATTCGTCCCACTCGGCCTCCCAGCATAGCTCCTATAAACCCAGCCACATGTGCACCCAGACTCACTCCAATGAGATGGATCGAGTTGAGACACGCTCCCTCATCCTGAATGACACACACACACCCCTTACCACCACCTTGCTTACTGATTTACACATATTTGCATTATAGGTACAGGAACATCTAAAAAGGAGTACACTCCCCAAGTACAGTTCAGTTTTCATTTATCAATTTAGTAAAACACAAATATTTATTTGACATTATTTCTCAACAAAATCACCTTAAATCAAGACATACTGATCCTGGTTAATGGAAATATGACCATAGCATAAAGGTTTGGGTGAAACTTATATTACTTGCTACTAGCTACAGTGACTTGCAGAAGTATTCAATCCCAAAGTTTGAACATTCCATCAAATCCATCGGTTTAAAAAAAATGTAAAGAATGTAGTATAACAGTAATTCTGCCAAAAGGAGGCTGTCCACCAAAAGTCTGTGACTGGGTCAAAAGGGGATTAGTCAAAGAAGCACCCGAGAAGCCAAGGGCAACTCAATGAATGTGATGCTGCCACCACCATGTTTCACAGTGTGGATGGTGAAGAGTGGTGTTAGGGTTCCATGAAACGTAGAGTAGCACTTTTACAAAACCTAAAACCTATTTTTCGACAAGAATTTCTGAAGATGAAAATATTTGGAAATAAATTTTGCAAACTCTTATTACCCCACCATCTCCAATTCAATATCATGGGCTGTTTTGTTTAGATTCATGACATATAATCAAACTCAAGTCCATTTCAGTTCCAGGTTGTAACACTACAAAATTCCTAAAAGTTTAAGGGAGGGTAAATACTTATGCAACACACTGTATGCTTCAGCTAAAAAAAAAGAGCTATTGTGTAAACAGTATTTTAAATATCATGACATTTTATATATAGATTTGTTTTGGTTTTAAATAGCATTCTTTAATTGTAAACACCATCCTTGACTTTTCTATTAGTTTTAAATAAGATATAAAACAGTTTGGTGATGGTGGACTCAGACTCGTGTACTTGTCCTGTGACTCACCATCATCCTGCGTATGAAGGCGGTGATGTTGGCGGCGGTGTGGCGTGTGTTAGCCACAGCAGTGAAGTAGTTGAGGTTGGCAGCTCCACGGTTCCAGTCCACCACCAGGACGTTCATGTCAGCCTGCTCTACCAGCAGCCGTGTGATGTGGTTGATCCAGATGGGGGGCGCGCCAGTGGGCCGGTAGCCATGGATGACGAAGGTGGTAGGTCGGGTGACGTGGAACAACAGCACTTTGGTGAAGTTGTGATGAGGAAGCTCGTGGCCACAGTCCAGGTTGGCACGTGTGTACAGGAGCAGACGCACGTACAGGTTGGTTCCAATGAATGCCTCATGGAAGTCCACATCGGAAAAGTTGTCACACTCTTTGCCTTTGCCTGGTTAGAGTCGACACACTGACGTTTAATGTTTAAGTTAACTTTTTGATTCTGATTCTAGGTTTATCCTACAGTATTATTTTCATAAAATCTGTGCAGCAAAGCCGCAATCATGCATTAGTAAAGCTCTTTTTTTTAATTCTTAAAGAAAAATCCCACATTTTACTGGACATTTATTTTTCAAATGGATTTTAGTTTACTTGTAGTCATAGCAATACTTTTTGTATAACAATATAAACTACATAATAGACAAATTTAGGACCTTGATTGAAGGAAACATGAAACAATTTTTTTGATCACTGGCAACCCTGGACACAGAGTGGACAAGGAGTGTTTATTGACTCCTAAACTCCATCAGATGTTTGCAAACTATGCATTTAGGTAGGAACATTTGGTCTCTAGAGGTTAAAGAGATGGATTTAAGGTATGAATGACGTGTTAAGCCCAAGTACTAGTGTTGTTTGTCCTGGGTATGACGTAAAACTACATCCGGTGGTAAGGCTTCAGTTCAGGAGTTCTGAAGCGTTGGGGAGTGTGGAGTCACCCCTTAGTTACCATTGGTCCCAGGTCCATCCTGGCCCAGGATGGTAGTACCTGTGAGGGCCCCAACTATGGGTTAAATAGCCCCAGGGAAGTCCTCAGGAGTGGATCAGGCAGAAGAGGTGGACTCCATTGGAGCACTCGACAGCTGTGAAAGCGGAAGAAGGCTGCAGCAGATCTCCAACCCAATTGTCTGGGACTCCCAGCCATTGGATCCAGTCAGAGAGCTGTCAAGAGTCATGCTTTTGTTGGTGTGCAACGACATCCCCACGTTAAAACGAATTTCACACACAGGCATCTTCTAATCAACTTCTAATCTTTCGGCAACTGGCAACGAGTGACGGCGGCAGGACTGAGAGTCTGGAAGCCCTCAACTTGGACCTGGCCTGGAAGCAGCAGATGCATGAATAGGTCATCAAGTCCTTGGATGAAGCAGAAGGACTCTTTTGCATCTGCGACTGAGCAGCCCCATTTAGGATCCACTCTACTCACCCTGAACAGGGAGGGGGCTAGAAAAGGTGCCCTAAATATAGTCTACTTCACTGCCACCTGTCTGGATTTCCACATCCAGAGGGTCACCACTCTTGTGGACGAAAAATACAAGCATAGACGTCGCCAGACCCATTTTAGGGTAGCTCCAGCCACCCTATCTTATGGCAAAGCCACCCTATATTTTTTGCCCTTTTTTAAATTATTTATATTTTTATTTTTTTTCCAAAAAAAAAACCAAAGGCAGTAAAGCAGTGAACATGAGCCATCAAGAACGCAAGTTAATCCGAACAACAGTTTCTGCTTGCTTAATTATTGTTTAATGCAATATTATTAATATCGTTATGATTCCTCCTCATTGGCTCTGTGTCAAGCGTCACGTCGAGTGGTAGGCTAGTAGGACTTAAAAAACTACGTGGGCATTCTGCAGCAGGCGCGGTGCGGGCTTCCATTGAGTTGGGTTTGCAGAGAGTCAGAATTCTATGCTTTCATTTGCAGACACACACGGTGAGATTGTAATTTGATGTCAGTGGTTTGCATTTGCTTAACTTTACCTAGGCTATATTGAGTCTTCTGTAGAATGTTTACATGATGATTTGTGAAGCACTTGCCCTCTTCAGTTTGCGCAGGAATGCATGACACCTACCATTGTTTTTTTTCACATTTTTGTAGTTTAGCTGGTGAAGTTGCTTCAGCAAGCAATTAAATGATGAAAGCAATTTTAAAATAGAATAGAAATGGTGGGAAGTGTGTCCCCAAGATGTGATGCTCTTGAAATAATGAATTGATTGACAGCCTTAGTAGGTGCTCTGAAAAATGTTCGGCGCGCGCTGCGCGCGCACAATACCTTTTCTCCTCTGGGTGCTAAGCTACCCCTGTCTCTCAAACCTAGTGACGTCACTGAATACAAGTGATGAAATTTAACACATGGAATGTGTGAACTCTGATGGACAACACTGACTCAGACCGACCAAAGAGATGAACTGCTCTTAGCTCGCAAGCTTCAGAAATTCAACCTTGACATTGTTGCCCTGAGTGAAACCCAAAGAGCAGGAGAAGGAGCAGGGAGGATACACCTTCTGGAGAGGACTTCCCAAGGAAGAACGAAGAATCCACAGTGTCAGATTTGCAATCAAGAACTGTCTCCTCGCAAAACTGACAGAAGTCCCAGTGGGAATCAATGAACAGCTGAGGACCCTTCGTCTTCAACTCAAATCTGAACAGCATGCAACTGTGATCAGTACATACAGTTGTGTTCAAAATAATAACAGTCCAACATGACTAACCAGATCAATCACTGTTTTTGGTAGAAATTATATTACTACATGGCAAATAATTTACCAGTAGGTGTAGTGGAGTCATAGAAAACCAACAGACCCAACATTCGTGATATGCATGCTCCTGAGTCTGTGTAATTGAATAATTAAGTGAAAGGGGCGTGTTCAAAATAATAGCAGTGTGGAGTTCAATTAGGTAATTCATTCTGTGAAAAAACAGGTGTCAATCAGGTGGCCCTAATTTAAGGATAAAGCTAAAGTACATGTTGTACATGCATTTCTCTCTGAAAACCTGAGAAAAATGGGCTGTTCCAGACATTGTTCAGAAGAACAGCGTGCTTTGATTAAAACGTTGATTGGAGAGGGGAAAATGTATAAAGAAGTGCAGAAAATGCTAGGCTGCTTGGCTAAAATGATCTCCAGTGCTTTAAAACGGACAGCAAAATCAGAGAGAGACGTGGAAGAAAACGGAAGACTACCATTCAAATGGATCGAAGAATAGCCAGAATGGCAAAGACTCAGCCAATGATCAGCTCCAGGGTGATCAAAGACAGTCTGAAGTTACCTATGAGTACTGTGACAATTAGAAGACATCTGTGTGAAGCTAATCTATTGGCAAGAAGCCCCCGCAAAGTCCTACTGTTTAAAAAAAAAAAAGATGTGCTGAAGAGGATACAATTTGCCAAAGAACACATCGACTGGCCTAAAGAGAAATGGAGAAACATTTTGTGGACTGATGAAAGTAAGATTGTTCTTTTTGGGTCCAAGGGCCACAGACAGTTTGTCAGATGACCTCCAAACACTGAATTCAAGCCACAGTACACTCTGAAGACAGTGAAGCATGGTGGTGCAAGCATCATGATATGGGGACATTTCTCTTACTATGGTGTTGGCCTATTTATCACATACCAGGGATCATGGATCAGTTTGCATATCAAAATACTTGAAGAGGTCATGTTGCCTTATGCTGAAGAGGAAATGTCCTTGAAATGGGTGTTTCAACAAGGCAATGACCCCAAACACACCAGTAAGTGAGCAGCATCTTGGTTCCAGACCAACAAAATTAAAAGTTATGGAGTGGCTGGCCCAATCCCCGGACCTTAATCTGATAGAAAACTTGTGGGATGACATAAAAAATGCTGTTTCTGAGGCAAAACCAAGAAATGCAGAGAAATTGTGGAATGTTGTCAAATCATCCTGGGCTGGAATACCTTTTCACAGGTGCCAGAAGTTGGTTGACTCCATGCAACACAGATGTGAAGCAGTTCTCAGAAACCGTGGTTATACAACTAAATATTAGTTTAGTGATTCACAGGAATGCTAAATCCTAAATATTTTTTCAGTTTATACAGTAAATATTTGAGTTTGTAATGAAAAATGCAGACACTGCTATTTTTTTTGAACAGCCCAATATTCATTTTTCTTCATTTTCTGTAAAGTAATTAAAATATTGATACATTTTTCTTCATGTTTTGATGTAGAATATAATGTGCAGTGTTCCCAATGCATGAAATAAAATAAAAACTATTATAAGGATTTTGAGCTTTACTCACGTTTTTAAACACACTGCTATTATTTTGAACACGACTCTACGGTATGCTTCAATAATTGATGCAGATAATGAAGTGAAGGAAGCTTTCTATGCTGAACTGGACGCCATCCTATCTGCAATTCACCCATCTAACAAGATCATCCTTCTTGGTGACTTCAATGGCCAGGGTAGGGATAGCCCACCAACCTTGGAGCAGAACCATTGGGAAAAATGGAATCGGCGAATGCAATGCCAACGGCATCCTGCTTCTCACAAAATACACTGAACACGACCTGATCATAATGAACACAATCTTTCGACAGAAGCAGAAGTTCAAGGTCTCCCGGCAACATTCTTGCTCAAAGCTCTGGCACCTGCTTGATTACCTCATCGTTCAATCTTGCAACCGGAAAGATGTTCTCTCCACCAAAATGCTTATTGGCGCAGATGGTTGCTGGGCAGACCACTGCCTTATTTGTTCCAAAATTAGGCTCAACATTCGGCCTAAAAGGAGACCTGGACACTGCAAGCCCGCCAAAAGGTTTAACATCTCCAAACTTCATGATCCAGCTACAAAAGCAGAGTTCCAGAAACACCTCGTAAAATAACTCCCAAATGAAGTACTCCATCTCAGTCCCCAGCCACTGGGAAGAACTGAAGACAGTGATCATGACAGCCTGTCAACAAGCTATCAAAAGACAAAACACCAAGACTAGTTGATGAGAACAACAAAGTCCTGAAACAACTTGTGGACCAAAAGCAGAAAACTTTCCTCAAGCTTCAAAAAGACCCAAACTCAAGGGAGAAGAAACGTCGACACCAGGAAAACAAAGCGACTCTGCTGAGAGAAACCCACAAACTGAAACATCAATGGTGGGTCAACAAAGCGGCCGAGACCCAAGCACTTGCTGATAAAAATGATACCAGAGGTTTCTTCAATGCCACCAAAGCCATCTTCAGTCCCTCTAGCCAAGGACAAGTGCCTCAACAAAGCAAAGATGGTTTGACACTGCTGAAGATCAAAGATGACATCAGGGCAATGTGGAAGGAACACTTTGAAGAACTTCCGAACACCAATCTGGCCATCAATGAAGACATGCTCAGCCAACTGCCTAGTCAAAACGCCATTGATGATCTTAGCTGGATCCTTAGCCTCGAGGAGACTTGCTCTGCCATCAAAGCGCTAAACAACAATAAAGCACCCGACATCGACAATATCCCTGCCAAGGTCTTCAAAGAAGGAGGGCCTCTGCTTCAGCAGCAGCTACACCAGCTCATCATCAAGATTTGGATCTAAGAGCACATCCTGACCGACTTGAAAGATGCAATGATTGTCACCATTCTATAAGCAAAAAGGAAACAAGTCAGACTGTATAAACTACCGTGGGGTCTCCTTGCTGTCCGTCACAGAAAAAGTCCTAGCCTGCATCACCAAGAATCGTCTCGAGCCATTCACAGAAACCATCCTACTGGAGACCCAAAGCGGCTTCCGGCCATCAAGGGGAACAACAGACATGATCTTCACTGTCTGCCAAGTGCAGGAAAAGTGATGCGAACAACACCAACCACTATATCTGGCCTTTATGTACCTCACCAAGGCTTTTGACAGTGTATCACATCTCCTCCTGTGGAAAATCCTGGTCAAAGTTGGTGGTCCTGAAAAATTCATCAAGGTCCTGAAACTTCTACATAATGACATATCCGCCACGGTTCTAGTGAACGGCTCAAAGACTGAAGCCTTCAAGATTAAATCTGGAGTGAAATAGGGCTGCATCATCACCCCAATGCTGTTCATTATCTTTGTTGCCACCATCATGCACCTGGTCAAAGGGAAATTACCACCCAGAATCAACAGTTTACAGAACCAGTAGGGAACTCTTCAACCTGAGTCGGTTGAGGTCCAAAAACAAAACAAAACAAACCACCACCTCCCTCCTGGACTTCCAGTACGCCGATAATAGCGTGGCATCCTACACAGAGGACACAATTCAAGAGATTCTTGAAACCTTCAACAAAGCCTATAACAAGCTTGGTCTTCACATCAACTGGAAGAAAATTCAAATCTTGTACCAACCACCTCCTCTCAAGACCCACCCGAAAGCCCCTGCAGTGACACTAAATGGACAGGTCTTGGAAAACGTGAGCCACTTTCCATACCTGGGCAGCTGCGTGTCACCAAGCGCCAACATCGATGACGAAATACAACATCGTCTCAAACATGCAGGAACTGCCTTCAGCCGGCTTCGCTCTTGTGTCTTTCAAAACAGAGACCTCCGCAGCGAGTTGAAAATCCTCATGTACAAGGCTATAGTTATTCCAACTCTCCTGTACAGATCCGAGAGTTGGATAACATACTGCTGCCACCTGAAGTCACTCGAATGATTCCATCAACGCTGCCTGAGGAACATCCTGAATATCAGTTGGGAAGAATACCACACCAACATCAGCGTCCTGACTGAAATGAAACAGAGCATCAAATCCATAATCATCAAGAACCAGCTGCGATGGGTGGGTGTCATCAGGATGGAGGACAATAGACTCCCCAAACAGGTTCTCTACTCACAACTGAGCAAAGGAAAGTGGACCAGGGAGGACAGAAAAAGCTGTATAAAGATCTTCTGAAATCAAATCTGAAGAGCTGCAACATTGACTGGGAGACCTGGGAAGAGCAAGCCAAAGATCGTACTAACTGGAGAGTGCTGATGTATGAAGAAACGGAAAGATTTGAGAAGACACGGATGAGCAACATTGAGGAGAACAGAAGAAAGCGGAAGGAGCGACAGAGACCCCAAGCGCCCAAAACTCCCCACCACAACCACGTCTGCCAGAAGCTGTACACAACTAGACTGGGGCTCTTCATCCATCTCAGACTCCACCAAGCCACTACCGATTAGGAGACCATCATCCTCAAATTTCGAGGGGTAGCCACTACTAACTAGTGTTGTAGTCAAGACCACCAAAACCAAGACCAAGTCATGACCAAGACCAAGGCAGGTCGAGACCGAGTCAAGACCAGGACCAGACCATTTTTATATTTGATGATTTTATATCACTACGTATCTGCCATTATGTTTTGGCTGTTTTCTTAGTCTCGGTTTCATTTACCGCTTTGCAAGTTATTTTATATCCCCCTGCTGTTGTAGTATGGTACGCGTACTGTTTATAGACCCCTTGTGCATGACGTCACGCATCACGTGATAATTACAGCTGGGGTCAGACAGACACCATCTTTCATGCAAACAAGGCTTAATCTGTCTTCAACATGGTTAATTTCTGCGCCGTTTTTGCTTGTTCAAATAGAGAAATAGATAAAAGGCATTACCGTCTCCCTGCTATCAAGAAAAATGTTAACAAATAGAAGCAAATGCTTCAAGAACGAGGAAATGAGTGGTTAAAGAATATGACAAGAGGAGCTCAGCCTGAAAACTGCAGAGAAATTCACAATTGTATTTAAAATGGTGGTGTAGTGGTTAGCGCTGTCACCTTATAGCAAGGTCTGGGTTCGAGCCCCGTGGCTGGTGAGGGCCTTTCTGTGTGGAGTTTGCATGTTGTCCGCATGGGTTTCCTCCGGGTGCTCTGGTTTCCCCCACAGTCCAAAGACATGCAGGTTAGGTTAACTGGTGACTCTAAAGTGAGTGTGAATGGTTGTCTGTGTCTATGTGTCAGCCCTGTGATGACCTGGCGACTTGTCCAGGGTGTACCCCGCCTTTCGCCTGTAGTCAGCTGAGATAGGCTCCAGCTTGCCTGTGACCCTGTAGAACAGGATAAAGCGGCTACAGATAATGAGATGAGAAAGTCGGAAGTGAGCATGGAAGCGTTTGCTTAAGAATCTCAGTTTTTTTTTTCTGCTCGCATTCAAATTAGCTCCTTCATGAAAGTGTTTGATTTTCTTACAGGTGAAGCCGCTTCCTCATTCGACATGGAAAACCCAGATTGGTTTCAAACAACTCAGGCATAAAAAAACAAACAAAAAACTCAACAAGAAGCGACATGCGCAATATAATCCTAAAAGAACAGAACAGATTAAGAGCAGAGAGAGCTGGAGCTTTGTTTCTGTTATCAGAGGAACACAGTCCTGTGCAAAATGTCTCCATGGAGTCAGAATGTAGTAATGAACCTATAGTTCACGAGAGTTCTACACAAACACACTAAACTTAGGACAGCTGCATGCATGTGAAATGGAAATAAATCGACTAAGGCAGGAAAAACTATTTTGGATCAAATTGTTATTGTCACACTTATCAACCTGTGTGACTCAGTTGTGCCTTTTGAATAGAGAATAAATGAAAAGGGAACTGAACATTAACTGTTTATTGAAATTATTATTACAAGGGTGATTATAGTTACTATATAACTACAGCTACAACTGAAATGTGCTGATTCTGTTAGTGTTTATAATTATTGTACTATCCACTATTAGATAAAATTAAAATAAAATCTTACAACATTGTTTGAAAGTCTAGAGCAACATATTTTTTTACAAATAACACTTCAGATATTGTTTTAACAATAAATCACTGTATAAATGATGAGAGCAAATAGCTTTGTAATTAGATGTCCGTGGATTTGAGACATGGAGGGGCAGTAATACCATCCAGCCTACAGTTCAGGTCAGAGTCCTTCAAGAGTACATGCTTTGGCTTTTGCAGCACTGTCCCCAAAAGCTGATGTCGGGAAAAAGTCTTTACACAAAGGTTTTCTTGCTTTTGTAGTTTTTTTTTAAACTCTTCTTCTGTGTCAATACTCGGGGGGGGGGGGGGGGGGGGGTATATTCCAACATGTACAGTAGCTAATGCTAGGCCACAAATCTACACGGTCACTCCAGTCATTTTGAGGAATTTTGTATGGATCAGAACCGCTAATAAACTAATTTTTGCGTATATCTATCCTCTGCTTCTTTCTGACTAAGATTATCCAAGTAATCCGGTAGTAAAGCTTTTCTAGCTGTAGTTTTTTTTCAGACAACAGCAACAGATGCTGGACATCTCCGCTTGGCTTCAGTATGTAAACAAAGTTCGCTTGTCCCCAAAGCAGAGGGTAGTGAGGTAAATCTGAAGTCAGTGCAGCTATTGTAAGAGCGGTATCTATCGGAAATGACTGGTCATTGCCGAATATTTCAATGATTATTTTTGACCAATCAGAACTTCAACTGTATTCAGTCTGTGCTGTACAAGATGGCAACGAAGAAGCCAAAGCAGCAAACTCTGTTCAGCTTTCAGTTTGAGCTAAAAAAAACCAGTCTGATAACAAGAAACAAGAACAAGGAAAAGAACGGGAAAGTCAGTCCGAAAATAAAATGATCTATGAAGCTAACAAGAGAAAGAGACAGTTTCAACAAAGTTGGCTCGAGGAATTCAGGGGACTCGCCTACACTATGGAAGACGGGATGATCTGCGAGTATTGCACTCAATATGGAGGTGGTTCATCTGTCTTTATATCTGGCTGCAAAACTTTTAGAAAAGGATGTCTTCAGAGTCATTGGGATTCATCTTATGGCTGCAAATGCTGCTGCCTGTGCTGAATGGGGACAACAGGGGCCAATTGATGTTATTGTTTGTAAAATGGCCGAAAAAAAAAATGAAATCCTAAAGGAAAAGTTTAATACTGCATACTTTGTTATGCACTTTGGAATGCCATTCGCTTCTTTTCCACGTCTTCTTGAACTCCAGGCTAAGAATGGCTCCGATTTGAAGCGGCTTCTGAGCTACACAAGTGATAAAGCCTGTTCCAGGTCAGTTTTGGAAGTTTTAGGTGGTCTCTGTATTGTTACTATCCAAATTTTAAATACTTTTTCAATAATGATTCATGAATTTTCTCATCTCATCTCATTATCTCTAGCCGCTTTATCCTGTTCTACAGGGTTGCAGGCAAGCTGGAGCCTATCCCAGCTGACTACGGGCGAAAGGCGGGGTACACCCTGGACAAGTCGCCAGGTCATCACAGGGCTGACACATAGACACAGACAACCATTCACACTCACATTCACACCTACGCTCAATTTAGAGTCACCAGTTAACCTAACCTGCATGTCTTTGGACTGTGGGGGAAACCGGAGCACCCTTCGTGAATTTTGCTTGGCAATATAAAAAAAACACTAATAGTATTCAAAATTGTGCAATTTAATAGTGAAGATAATATGATATCACATTTATCAAATTTACCAAACAAGTTCTGAATTATTTTTTGTTGTTACAGGACAATTTTTGGAAAAGCTTGGAATTAATTTGAATTTTATAGATTTACAATGGGTCCATGAAAACACTGATTCATGCCCGTTTTAAAAATTGATATTTTTCAGGTTCTCAAAGTATATTGTAGAGGCCATAAGACAGCCAGTTTTAGAATCCGTTGCAGCTGCAGATGTTCTGCCCATAATATTTGATGGGGCCATAGATTGCAGTGCTTCTGAATTAGAAATTGTGTACTGCAGGTATGTCACTGCCATATACGGCGAACTAGAAAATGTAATGCATAGTTTCAACATTCTAATGTGTTATTCGGAAAAGAGTAATACTCAGGTACTTTCAGTTTTGGTACCAAAGGATTTTTTTTTTTTTGGTTGGCCAATCATTAACATGTAATCAAGAACCATGTACCTTCCCATAAAAAGTGATTATTCATGACATTAAATAAAATCAAAACTGCATAACAACTAAGTTTTACAGTTTATGGCATATTCCAGAATTTGCTTGTAGGTTTGTGGAGAATGGCCAAGTGAGAGATGTGCTGGCCAGTTTAGAAGATATTGAGCATGCACAAGCCGATGGAGTTTTTGGTGCACTAGACAGATCCATGAGAAATTTTGCAGGTGAAGTTTTAAAACAAAATTGCCTTTTGGAATAGCATCTTCCACATTAACATGTAGATAGATAATTAAAAGTTAGTCAGTTTGGCCAATTTCTTCCAGTATTTCTCTTTGCAAATTGAGTGACACTCTGTAATGGATAGTTATTTCAGAAGTTATTACCGCGAATCACAAGTCATTGTATTTCAATTTGGAGATCAGTTAATGACATCCAAGAATCATTGTCATTTTTTAAAACTTCACTTTTGTTTTTGCCAGGCAGTGATTGGTTGAACAGACTAGGTGGTGCTGGGTGTGATTGTGCTTCTGTGAATCTAGGGGCCAACAGCATTGCCACTTGCCTTCAAGCAAATCATCAATACATTATCCCTTTTCACTGTGTTGCTCACAGACTTCTGCCATGTACACACGTAGCCGGGTATTTTTAAAACCAAACATTTTCCCCCCCTCCGTTTATAAAAATGTTTTATCCACACCACCTCGTCTTCGAAAAAAATCCCTTCCACACATAACCGAACATCTGCGTTTTCAATCACATTCATAAGCATTCCAAACCTGTAGATGGCATTATTTCCCCAAATCCTACCCCCTAATCACATCGCCTGTGCTCTTGGAGCAGTAGTTGGGCTTCTAAAATTAAACATGTAAATAGCACCTGCACAATAATTAACGCTTTCAAGGCACTACTCCGATCCATTACTCTTTAGCTAGCCGCACACTACACTGATTTTCAGCGTACCGAGCCAACTGAAGTCGCGAGTCAGGCGTAAAGACTAGTTTTCGATGGTACCGACTCGTCTCACAGCCGATTCGAAAAACTAATCGGGAGCCAGACTGATTGGCGAGATTCACTAGCAATAGCCAATCATATCTTTCGCATATAACACGTGACATCATTAAACACAATTTCTAGCGCGAGAAATACGTGTTGGTAGCACCTAATGCAGGTATATACTGTAATTCCATAGACTGAAGCTTTATCCATAGACACAGTGGGCTGGAAAGCCACTCTGCTCAAGTTGTGTGGCTGAATTCCAAATCGCTTTAACTCCCCTATATAAGTGCACTATTTAAGGTTGGGAATAATAGCTCATGCAGCCTAGATAGTGCGCTACATATTCCGTGTTGTGTCATTTGTAATTCAGCCTGTAGCATCTTCAAGTGTTGGATTTAACAGTAACTATATCCAATAGCCAATCACAAAGCTATTAAGTTGTCACGTGTCACTTCAATCGCGACTGCACTTGTCAACAGTCGGGGGATATGTGCGTGCCCTGTTGGGAGTCGGCTCTGAAATGGGTCGGTTCGGTACCGCGTGGATCGCTGTGGTGTGCGGCTAGCTTAAGTCCATGCTTAATCTGGCTTCTGCAGTAAACAAAGGTTGCACGTTTGACGTCAGGGCAGATTTGTTGTCATTTTTTTGGCGCAGATTGTGACGTTCTAAAACGCAAAACTCCGGTTATCTCTGTCTACACGAAAAGGCATACACGGAGTTTTCAAAAATCTTCACTTTGCCCGGAGTTTTTTTAAATATTCATTTTTGATGTGTTTTCATGTGGATGACAGGCCAAAACGTAGAAAAATATCTTCGATTTAGCAGATACCCGGCTACGTGTGGACGGGGTCTTCAGCTGGCTGTTATGAGTGCTGTCAAAGACAACCAAAACATGACCACAGTTAATGACATACTCAAAAAACTCCACAAACACTATCACTACTCTCCAAAAGCTCTTAGGGAGTTGAAACCCATAGCGGAGACCATGGAGGAGAAAATTATTAAACCTACAAGACTGTCAGGAACCAGGTGGCTCCCCCATATCAGAAAGGCTACTGATGCTTTGATGGCCAGCTATACAGTAATTGTTACTCATTTTAACATGTTTCACAGGCAGGCCCAGGGCAGGCAACCCCTGAAGTCCGAAGCAGAGCTCAGCTTGTAGTAGACAAGCTGAAAGATTTCTGGGTATTGCGCTTTATTTTCTTCATGAAAGATGTTCTTGATGATGTTGCCAGGCTCAGCCTGTCATTTCAGCAAGAGGAAATGACTTGTGTTGACTTTCTTGATCCATAGGAGACTGCAGCTCTTGAACTGACACAGCTGGCAACAACACCTGGGCCACAGTATACAGAATTTCTGGCCCAGGTCACTACTGTACCACAAAGCATAAAGATGTTGTTCTCACACATGTGAAAGAAAGCTCAGATTACACAGATTTAGAAGGGGTGTGTTAAGTGATTAGAAATCATATCATTGCATGGCTAGACAACAATCAGAATGCCGTTACAAGAGTTCTGCAAGCAGGCAGGATTTTTGACACCAATGAGTGGCCAGGCGACAGGGATGCTCTAATCACTTATGGGAATGATAGCCTAGCATTTGTGTGTGACCATTTTGCTGAACTCCTAACAAGTTTGGGAATGAATGACCCTGCTGCCACGCGTCATGAATGGACTAGGATGAAAGCCGTTCTTGGAGCCAGGCTACACCAACACCCCAGACCAAAAGTGAATGGACTTTTTCTGACTCACCCTGTTCCTCTGGTGCATATTTTGAAGTTGGTGCAGATAGTTTTGACAATACCAGTTTCCGGTGCTATTTGTGAGTGTGGCTTTTCAGCTGTGAAGCGCATAAAAAGTGACCGGTGTTCATCCTTGACAACTGCACAGATGAACAATCTTCTGATTGCCTCTATGTAGGGTCCATCACTGGAAGCATACAATGCTGAAAGAGCTGTACAACTCTGGTGGAATGGTGGCCAGAGGCAATGGCGCCCTATATTTGCTCCACCACAGGCAATGGAGGAACACAATGATGCTGCTGCAGAGGATAGACTGCTTGATTTTCTCATTCAAAATGATGCATGTGACATTGTTTAATCTGATGGTGCTTCATCAGTTTTGGCTGCTTATCAGACATTTTGAATTCTTACTGGTCTTAGCTGTCTTGCCTAGTTGAAACCCCCCCCGTTTACCTTTTTAGATGGTTTGATAGTCCAGTTAGTCATTCTGGGAATACTCAGGTCAATCGGTTTTGTTGATTAAACAGATAAAAGTACATGTTTTGTGTTTCAATAACCAAACTTCAACTCAATGTGTGATCATTTTATGTTGCAATTCACAACTATTCTATGGTTTTCCTAAAGGAAAAAAAAAAAGTAGTACTCGCAAAATAGGGGGGCAAGTGGAAATTAACCCCCACTTCCCTCCAGGGCAAGTGGGTTTAAAAGTTAATGTCAAGCCCTGCATGTCTGAGACCAAGACAAGACTGAGTAAAAATGCAGCCGATTCCAAAACGAGACCTTCAAACAGTGGTCTTGAGACTGGTCTCGAATACTACAACACTACCATGTACACAAATCTCTGCACACAGAATCTATGGTGATTCAACTAAAGTTAGTTTAGCAAGGACTGTCATGACATAAACGTGCAAAATCCAGCCCTTTATCAAAATCCAGTTTTTTTTAAATCGCTGCCATTTGATCACCACATCATTCTCCTTGATACTGTTTTGAAAGGAATGTGCAATGTTAATGCTAAGGTGCTGTGATGCAAACCTCAGTCTTTTGACATGCTCTAAGCTCTGTAATTAGCATTCATGTAAGAGGTACAATTGGATCACGGTGCTATAAAAAGCAGATTATCTTCTCTCTCTCTCTCTCTCTCTCCCCATGCTGACCTCAGCCCCTCCCGCCTGACCTCTGAGAAGTGTAAGGTGATTACAGCGGGTAGTAATGTCATGTTCAACTAAAGAATTTCTGGCCCTGATTTGGAAGAACCAAACAAAACACTACCTAAACTCAGAAAGAGGTTTTCCACACCAACTTCAGCATATGTGACATCATATCAGCATGGCTGCACACAAGCACTATTTCTTCACTTTGAAATGAGATTCTCGTCATATATGCTTTTAAAATCAATCAATCGCCATCCAGTCAGGAAGAAGTTCATAATACTGATCCTATAGTTTACTGCTTTGAGAAGGTAAAATGTCATGAACTTTAAAGTTCACATTCGCTCTTATCAATAATGTTAACTGGTTAGCTAGTTACTGGTTCACAAACAACAAGCTTGTAGGAGTGAAGGATAGGAGTACAGTCTGCTCTTCACCCCTTCTTCCTGACTGCATTAACCCTTTGAAACGACATTAGAACTCAATCTGAAGTGCAGGATTTGCCATTTATTTTCATACCATTTCCTTTAAAAGCATTTAAAACTGAAGACAGCTCATAAACTGGGTCTTTTAATACTGTCTTACAGTCTTCTGGGATTGGATGTAAATTTTTTATTTTTATTTATTTATTTTACTCTAACAGTGATCAAGTTGCATATTTTATTAAAAAAAAAATCAAATAAAAAAGTACTATGATTTCATCCGGTCTTTAAAAAATACCATTATTTTTTAAATGAACCATGTACTGAACTACCACAACAAAAGTACATATAGTTTGGTACTTATCACTCCTGAAAACTGAACCTCAAGATGGAGCATAAATTCATTTGGAAAGTTGGGAAACCACGAAGGAAAGTCTTCTGATCAAGAAACTACATCAGACGTACTAAACTAACCAATGAGGTTACCAAGTAATCTTATCTCTCACCTCTGCCAAGCAAGAAGAAGCCCACGAGAACCATAAACCGTGAAAGATCCATTGTTACTGGGCAAAACGTTGAAAAGAATGACACTGCAATGAGCTGAACGTGTCTAAGACGCAACATGAGGGATCATAGTAAAGCACAGGTTGGAAGGTTGGAGTTGAGGGGAGGGATAAAGCTGGATGGAGGAATTGAGAGCTTTCATAATTCTCAGGTGCTGCTTGGGTGGTTACTCAATATGACGACATCTTTCTACCTTTCTTTTTATAAAACACAAAAAACTATGTATTTTCTATCAAATATAGGTCTAGCCTGGCGTTTCCTCCAATATATCTCTTCCTACATCTTGTTCACTGTGTTCCTCTGGCTTGAGCATCTAACAGATTTTCATCCACTAGGCATGAAATCTACAGTAAACATGACCTGCATCACACAATCGGCATGAAACAGCTGTTTAGAAGCTGCACTAGAACTACAAGCATGACACAACATCTTTAGTTTCTCCATTTCTGCTGTATAAAAGATGAGAGCCATCACCCAAACCCCAAAAGAAATAGGGCTTCTTAACTCCGCCCCTTTTTCCTTAAAAGGAACCAAATGAACTGTGTGTAGTTTTAACAGAGGGGGTGTGGCTTAGAGGAAATACAGTACTGAGGTTTGACAACGTTAAACTAAATGCAATATGCAATCAAAACTAGAGTGGCGCCTACGATTATCGACACCTTAAATGATCTTTTGGCTGTTGCAAAAGTAGAAAAGGACTTTCAATACGTAAATTGTGCATGAATAATTACTCAAACTTCCACTGGAAAAAAAATGAGTTGATTCCCAATTACTTAGCGTATCAAATCACGTGACACTGTTCCACAATTATTGACACCTTTGTCCACAGTTAGACATCCAGATGATTATTTATTTAAAAAAAAAAAAGGTATGGTATTAAGTTACCACATACCGAACAAAACAGTTTATTTAAAATTTGTTTTACAGACTTATATTTACTACAAAAATATATCAGTGTCTGTGCTTATGTAAATGAGGTAGTTCTAATGTTTGTAAACAAATTAACTGATGTTTAACCTGTCAATTTTTTTTGTGCCACTTTCTATCCACTAAATATTTTCATAGATCACATTTTGTTAATCATTCACTGTTGTTTGTATTAATTTCTAGTTTTGTAGTTTACCAATAAACGTCAACAGGCAACTGACATTGTAACCACATGAAAATCCAGGTCAAAGGTCGCACGTCATTCCTCGAACCAAAACTACCTTTTTACATCTAAAAATATAAAATGTCTACTGATATTGTAATACGTGGTAGATATTTACAACAATCTAGAAAAAAAAATTCTGAATGGAATAGAAAAATCTGAGTATTTCAAGCATGCAATTTTTTTAATATGCTAGGAATTTAATTCTGGCCTAATTCTATTTATTGCAATCGGATTCCAAATACTCTATAAAAACATTCCATTCTGTTATGAATCAGGAAAAAAAATTATAAAAATCACAGAACTTTTTTTTTTTTTTAAAGTACACTACCGTTCAAAAGTTTGGGGTCACCCAGACAATTTTGTGTTTTCCATGAAAAGTCACACTTTTATTTCCCACCATAAGTTGTAAAATGAATAGAAAATATAGTCAAGACATTTTTCTGGCCATTTTGAGCATTTAATCGACCCCACAAATGTGATGCTCCAGAAACTCAATCTGCTCAAAGGAAGGTCAGTTTTATAGCTTCTCTAAAGAGCTAAACTGTTTTCAGCTGTGCTAACATGATTGTACAAGGGTTTTCTAATCATCCATTAGCCTTCTGAGGCAATGAGCAAACACATTGTACCATTAGAACACTGGAGTGAGAGTTGCTGGAAATGGGCCTCTATACACCTATGGAGATATTGCACCAAAAACCAGACATTTGCAGCTAGAATAGTCATTTACCACATTAGCAATGTATAGAGTGCATTTCTGATTAGTTTAAAGTGATCTTCATTGAAAAGAACAGTGCTTTTCTTTCTAAAATAAGGACATTTCAAAGTGGCCCCAAACTTTTGAACGGTAGTGTACATCTGCTTCAATAATGTTACACAAAGATCGATCCATAACAGTTGTAAATGTCACTTAATTCCACAGGATGTCGATAATGGTGGACACCGGTGAAAGTGATTGACTGTTTTGATCCTTGATTATTTGGATGACCTCTGCTGGAAAGTCAGCCTGATTTATCATCAGCTGTTCTCAGAGCGTAGATGGCACAATTCGGAGATGATACGGCACCGAACAGATGGGCAGTCACAAGGGACTCAGCCACACCCTTGGTCAGATCTCCCTCTGGCCACCACAGAAACCACAGGAAGTCTTTGTCCTCTTCTGGGACCTTGACTTGATGAAACATTGCTTGTATGTCACCCACGACTGCCACCAGTTCCTGCCTAAATCTCAAGAGAACTCCTAGCAGAGTACTGTTGAGGTTGGGACCTTGCAAGAGCTCTCAGTTCAGTGACGTTCCCTTAAATGTTTCAGCACAGTCAAAGACTACTCGCAGCGTTTTCTTCCTGGGATGATATACCCTGTGGTGTGAGATATACCACACATTGCTGTTGCCACCACTCAGCTGCTGGTTAAGTACTTCCTCTGCATATCCTTTAGCAATCATTTCATTGATATATGTACTGTACTCCTTGAAGAAGTGCTAATTTTTAGGAACTTCCTTTTCAGTCCAAGAAGTCTTTGCTTTGCCATGGAGAAGTTGTTCAGCAAAGACAGTTCATCTTTCCTAAGTGGCAATTTTAGTCAGTAGTGATTGTGTTAAAGTGTTGCAAACCTCTCCATAACTTCCATGAACTTAATGCAGGGCTCAAAATTCTTTTTATTTTTCACCAGCCAGCCGGACTAGTTACCTTCCAAAGTAACTCGCCAAACAGAAAATCAACTAGCCAAAATTTGTTCATGTATGAATTTTACTTCTGTCAAAAATAACACAAAAAAGAGTAGTTACCATTGTTCATGACTAATGTGCATTTATTTCAAGACCTGAGTATTTTGATACTGTTGTTAAATACATAAATGAGAACAACACAGAGCACCATAATATAATATCAACAAATAATAATATATTGGAAAACTTGGCAACTTGGTGTATGAGTATTGAAAGCAAATATACTTACTATCAGACTATAGCACCCAAAATATGTCCAACATGCTTTCTGTATTTAACCATTAATGAGAGAGAAAGCATTAGGAGCTTCATATTGACTAGGAATCAAGTTGAAAAAAATTATTCCATAAAAATCGTATCGCAGCCAAGGCCTACAAGTCCTTTGTCGTTTCTCCTCTTCAAACCGAGGTCGCTTTGTCCCTGTCTCTGGCGGTTTCTGTACACCTTTCAGAAAATTCCACATCGCAACATAGCTTTGGCAGATGTAGATGTAAACAACAACAAAAACGTGTTTAAATGGGCGATAATGTGGCCACATCTATTGAATTTGATAACATGAAGTGGCAGCGGGGGTGTGGCCAAGCGTCGGCCTATGAATGGAGGGCGGAGTCAGGGAAGGTAAGTGGTGGAATCATTGCACCTGATGGGGATTAACCTGTTTGTGTATCTTCCCCAATGACTGTGCCCTTTAAAAGGAGAGGAGAGCAGAGAAAGGGAGCTCTCTCTCCCCAACCAGAACACGTGTGTGTGTGTGTGTGTGTGTGTGTGCGCGCGCGGGGCTGGGAAGTGATAAAAGGCTGAAAAGCTAGCAATAAATAGTTCATTGAGAACTCAGTTCTGGCCTGCTGTGCTTCTGTGCTCCACCCACCTGCTCCAATACTACACGTGATTAACGCGATATTCAACGAGATGTGTTATATTCATGCGCAGTAGTGAAAAAACCGACAGCCTGACTCGTACACGATATGATTTGGAATTCTTCAGTAGTTTCCATCCTGCCGATAAACACATCGATTAACACAGACGCGCTTAATATGTGGCAGCTTCAGTTGATGGTGTGTCTGAATCTTCGCTTCATATATATTTTTTATTTTCAACTAGCCAGCCGGGCTGGCTAGTGACAGGAATTACCCGCCAAATTAAAAATTAAGTCGCCTCGGGCGACCGGACCACTACGAATTTCGAGCCCTGTTAATGTCTTCTCTTAGCAACTCTTTCTCTTCTGTAGCGCTTATTGAAGTTGTGATTATACTGATTATTCAGCATTTCTTCCAACTTGCACACAGAAATCCTACTAAACATGGCTGACGTACACTCTGCTCCAAAGCTGCTGTGGTTTCCATGCAAAAGACCATTAATGACCCACCCTAGCGCTGTTCTCATAGCGTATGGGCCGTTCCCACAGCTGCTGACAACCTTCCAAGGCTCCAACATCTTGGGTGCGTTGCTTCCGATCAACAGAGCCACGTTAGCCTTTATGCTAGAGATTTTAATCTTTGCTAAGTATGGCCACTTTGCCAAATCTTCTTCGGATCAATATGTTGTCAGAGCTTACAGACACTTTCTTCTGTGTGAGGGTTTCTGGAAACTTATAGAAGAGGTTGTCATCAATTCCAGACACCTCCAAGCCTGAGACAGAGTATGCTGGCACCACCTTTTCCTGCCCCATGGTTTGCAAGAGAAAACGAGTTTGTCTCCCAGCAAGATTGAGCCTTAGCATAAGCTGCTCTGAGCAAAATGTGGCTGAGCTTCCATGATCTAAGAAGGCATATGTTTGAATTATTTGGTCTCCCTTAATAGACTTGACTTGGACTGGCAGGATAGGAAGCAGACAGCGATCCCTTCCCGCCCCTGTATGACCACAAGTTTTTGGAGATGCCATTAGCACTTAGGCCCCTGACTCCTTAGCCGGTCTCCATAGCTCAGATCAAATGTTCATAAGTTCTCAACAAAATAGCAAATTATCCACCCTGTCACCAATGCATTGGATTTTTAACCCTGCGGTGTGTACACACAAAACATGAATGGCCATTCATTTTAGTAGCACTACACATACCTCGCATTGGGCACCATGAATCCGATGAAATAATTCCTGTCAGCTTTCAAAGAGCAACGTTGTGCTCACATGTGACTTTTAATCCAAGAAAATACAAAGTAGCACTGTAGGCGCTGTCTTTGGTCTGGTTGTAGTGAAACTCAGTGAGCACAAGCCCGATGTTTGGATGTTCCATGAGCTTCCATTACTGGGTTTCACGTGACGTCACATCCATCTCATTAGTTATTCAAAACTTTAGCTGGTGGTCTACCAAAGCTCAGTTGACAAAGCGTTTGTACAGAGAAGGTGCATTGCTCCATGAAAAATGCCTTACGCTTGCGTTGTTTTAGGTTGTTCAAATTGATCAAACCGGCGGCACCGTGGTGTAGTGGTTAGCGCTGTCGCCTCACAGCAAGAAGGTCCGGGTTCGAGCCCCGTGGCCGGCAAGGGCCTTTCTGTGTGGAGTTTGCATGTTCTCCCCGTGTCCGCGTGGGTTTCCTCCGGGTGCTCCGGTTTCCCCCACAGTCCAAAGACATGCAGGTTAGGTTAACTGGTGACTCTAAATTGAGCGTAGGTGTGAATGTGAGTGTGAATGGTTGTCTGTGTCTATGTGTCAGCCCTGTGATGACCTGGCGACTTGTCCAGGGTGTACCCCGCCTTTCGCCCGTAGTCAGCTGGGATAGGCTCCAGCTTGCCTGCGACCCTGTAGAACAGGATAAAGCGGCTACAGATAACGAGATGAGATGAGATGAGAAACTGATCAAACCGTGAAACTGATAAAACTTTCTTCAGGGTTCCCCATGAACTAATAAAAAAGGGTGGACGAACACAAGATTTCACAAAAAGATGCCAAGAAAGGTGGCTTTTGAAGCTCTCTGTGAAATCGAAGGGAGTCGAGTCGAAGCATGCTCGAGTTTGCAGTGGTCACTTGGTGAAAGGTTTGTTTCCCTTTCAGCTATGGCCTTAGTATTTTCCAAGTACTTTTCTTGCTGTGTGTCATTATTTTACGGTACTTTTTTTTTAGTCACACAGTGCTAAAGTCCCCAGCTGTTTCTTTGTTTACTCCTCATAAAGTCCATATGCATGAAGGTTGTGACAAAATTCTTACCCAGCCATACAGTTACGGTACAATGCGCTGTGATCACTTCTCCGTCTCGTTTAACTAAGATCCAGGTCTTTAAAGGGGTTTCTGATGATCTTTGTGAATGATTTACCTGAGAGATAAGATCCAACACAAGTGAGAATCAAGCAAACTGTTGTTTGTTTACATTTCAACTTGCAGCACTTTGTTGTAAGGACGTGAACGAAAAGCTTAAAAAAAAACCCCACATACTTACATGAGGGCGGCACGGTGGTGTAGTGGTTAGCGCTGTTGCCTCACAGCAAGAAGGTCCTGGGTTCGAGCCCCGTGGCCGGCGAGGGCCTGTCTGTGCGGAGTTTGCATGTTCTCCCCGTGTCCGCGTGGGTTTCCTCCGGGTGCTCCGGTTTCCCCCACAGTCCAAAGACATGCAGGTTAGGTTAACTGGTGACTCTGAATTGACCGAAGGTGTGAATGGTTGTCTGTGTCTATGTGTCAGCCCTGTGATGACCTGGCGACTTGTCCAGGGTGTACCCCGCCTTTCGCCCATAGTCAGCTGGGATAGGCTCCAGCTTGCCTGCCACCCTGTAGAACAGGATAAAGCGGCTAGAGATGATGAGATGAAATGAGATACTTACATGAGCAAAAACAACACAAGATTCATTGGGCAGTGACTTGATCCCGAGGTCCTTTACCCAGCCACATACAAAAAAGTTGTAAGCCTCCATACTCTTCCACGCTTTCATCTGTTTTGCGGTGTAGAAGGACGTCTGCAACACCAGATAGTTTGAGATGTCGGGGAACTCGACTGAAGGGTCGTTTTTGAGATCGTATGACAAATCCTTCTTTCCCAGACTGTAGGGGTCAATTCCATTGCACATAGAAGTCTTCTGAATATATGGGTCCGTCTCAGAAACTGGTCTCACATTTGGGACATTATGGTCAAAAAATAAATTTTCTAATTTTACTTTCTTTTTTGCATTTATCTAACACTCAATGTTTCTTTTGTCATGTTTAATAAGAATAAAGATAGCATCTTGCTTTATCTGGCCTCCACTGTGGAAAATTTTAACGATGTTCTGAAGTTCACTCGCGTAACAGGGAAACATGTATGCATTTAAAAACCCTCTTTAATAACCAAGGAATATATTTTTCTGTACATATATTTGTTTCTTTAAATGCAATTATTGGACAGAAAAACAAAAACATATTTATTATTTTTAAATTTTACTCCTTAGTTTCGAATGCTCATCAGTTATCATACATTTTATTAAACTTTACTTTGTTGTGCCTGCAGGATGTCATGTAGATACACCCCTTATTTTGTACTAAATTATCAATTAGCATAATAGTAATACACAGACAAAAGTTTGAAACTGTCACACAATATCCCATTGATTTATTCAATTATTTGCTTTTTTTCATCACTAACGTAATATGGAAACATTTTTTCTTTACTAGTTTCTTTTTACAGTGAAGATATCATTACTTATATCACATCTGAACAAGTTGCAGATTTACATACTGCATTAAAATGTAATTATTCTCACAACTTAAAGTTAAATTATATTTTGATTACAACCAGGTCAGGGGGCGCTGGTGTTGTAGGAGCCACGCTGTGTGCTGCTTCAGTGTCTGGTCTTGGCACTCTACGCACTCCCTGTATGCACACTTCTTTTGCCATATTCCGTCATCCCGACCACAGGTCAGGAGATTGATGGCATGGTAGCCATGCCTGATGCGAGCAGCATTGTCGATCCTTCCAGCGATGGCATGTAGGGTATGAAGCTTCAGGTCAACATTTTTGCAATACTCACACAGACACATTCTCAGCCGCTAGTCTTACCGTGGATAAATGTGCCTGGGTTTGCACTTGGCAAAGTGAGAGAAGATGACCTTTGTTGACCCTGCTGGTTGTGCAGCAACAAAGTCATCACAGACTTCTCTCAAGAGTGATGCAGCCTGGCCGGTTTTTGATGAGACAAGTTTCTTGTCAGGGATGGGGCAGGAAACACTTTCGTAATATTCCTCAATCTCTCAGGGGCGATTTCTCAGAGACAACAAGGGAAGCCGAGCTTCCCCTAAAATTCTCTCCCCAAACTGCGGCATCTATGACGTTGAATTCTCATTAAAACAATAACTTGCATAACATAATATATGCCCAAGATTGTATTTACGTTCATAACTATCCTGTAACTTATTTGAGTGATGTCTGACGAACTTGCAGTTCGCTACGAGAATCACCTTTGCTGCCAGGCTGTAACCAGCGTTGCCAGATACTGCTGACGTTTTCCAGCCAAAATATGTTCAAAACCCGCCAAAATGCACTTAAAACCGCCCAATCTGGCAACACTGGCTGTAACCTTTCTTATTTCAATGGGCTCTATGCGCTGGCAGCCGGGTATCCGTTGCAGTCTATGAGAGGGCTCTGAACAGCCAATTTCGGCTAGTTGTTATTGGTTAAAATCGACAAAATCGTCACTTCCAGGGAAGCCGGGGCTTCTCTGGGACTAACGAGACAGTGGGAGGGGCAAGAAGCCGGGCTGATAAAGGATTATTGGAGGTGGTGTTTGAAAGACATGAGGAGGGCGGGCTCTGTACTTCGGCGTCGGCGAGGAACACGGAAGTATGATCAGTCCCTAGCGGATGTCGAGAAAGTGTAGTCATGTGCCAAAGTGCTGTCCGAATTTCTTTTCATATAAACGTTTCTTCTCATTGATGTCTCTGTACATTACTCTGTAAATAAATGTAAATATTACTCGTTGTGCTCCGTTAACTTTCATCCATTCTATCAGTTTGATCATTCATGAATTCACTCGTTTATTTCATTTGTAGTTCAATCTGGTTGTAGGCTAGCTTGAGCCTTATTGGGATCTGCAGTGCTAGCTGCTAACGGAAATTGGTGAAGTCTCTGGAAAGCACAACCAGCTGGTATGACACGGTCACAGACCATTTTCTGGAAAAGGAGCGGAGGGCAGAATTTGTGTATAAATAGTGTGCATCATATAATGTTCATGAATCTGAAGTGGGTATATTGTTCAGTAATGTTAAGAGAATGGTGGGCTCTGTGTTATAGGTTATACCTGGGTATAATATTCAAGGTTCTGTGTGTTGCATAGCCTACCTGGTTATGAATTTCCAGACTGTGTTGCAGAAGATGTTCAAGGATGTGTTGCACAGCTGGGTGTTGTGTTAAAGACTCTGTGTTGCATATCAGGGTATGATGTTCAAGGCTCTTCGTTGAATAGCCAGTGATTTTTGGATGTTTGATATTTTTGATTAAGGATATGAGGCACTAGCCTGGCAAGCCAGACTATAACATGAAATGTACAAGCAAAAATACTTTCTGCCACTAGGTAGGGTTGTCTAGTTCACTGTGCTAATGGGGCACACCTTTCTATGCTTTGATATCCGGCCTACAGGTTTTACGATGAATGCGTAAAATGGGCTTCCCCTGTTTTAAAAACCAGCAGCCGCCACTGCAATCTCTTTTTTCATCTTCTTCTCTCGTTTCTTGTGTTTTGATGCAGCCAGTGACAAAATGCTCCTCCTGCTGACTGCTGCTCCTCTTTAGCAGCTTGAGTCAATCTAGGTTGCTCTGGCTGCTCTGCTTTTTTTCGGGATCTCATCGCCTGCATCTGAAGCCTGCTTTGTTCTCTCTGAATGGCCTGCACGCGTGCGCGCACGCACACACAAAAGTTAGCTTTGTATTTGGCAACTTTTCAACACATTATGATGAATAACCCTGTTACATAAAAATGAAACTTGTACTAATTGCAATATTCAGGTATGCTTCGCGGGTGGCACGGTGGTGTAGTGGTTAGCGCTGTCGCCTCACAGCAAGAAGGTCCGGGTTCGAGCCCTGTGGCCGGCGAGGGTCTTTCTGTGTGGAGTTTGCATGTTCTCCCCGTGCCCGCGTGGGTTTCCTCCGGGTGCTCCGGTTTCCCCCACAGTCCAAAGACATGCAGGTTAGGTTAACTGGTGACTCTAAATTGAGCGTAGGTGTGAATGTGAGTGTGAATGGTTGTCTGTGTCTATGTGTCAGCCCTGTGATGACCTGGCGACTTGTCCAGGGTGTACCCCGCCTTTCACCCATAGTCAGCTGGGAGAGGCTCCAGCTTGCCTGCGACCCTGTAGAACAGGATAAAGCGGCTACAGATGATGAGATGAGATGAGGTATGCTTCGCTTCATTCACTTATACTGGCTTTTACACATTCTTATTGACAAATATATCAACAATAGATGCATTTGCAAAATATGTCTAATGCACACTCTGATTTAGGTTCTTGTAAAAAAAAATGTACCTTCTTTTCTTCAGAACAATTTTTTTTCTGTAGGTTTTTGTTGCCTCTCTGGATGTATTCAGCCCACCTCAGGTTCATTTTGTTTCAGTCGGTCTTTCCAATCGCGTGTCGCCTCAGTGGCAGTTTTCCTTTTTTTGGGCGGTGGGGATGGAGTAAGGCTAGGAGTGTGTGTCTCTAAAAGATGTATCCTTAGCCTTGAACTATGGCGCGAAGTCATCGACCTGATTAAAAGTAAAACAGCTTAATGATTTTTATTAGAAACTTTTGAATAAATTTAGAATCAATCCACAGGTATTGAAGGTTGTTTTAAAAAAGTATCAAAATAGTTAATTAAAACAAGAAATGGTAGCAATGTGTATACCAAAGCTCATCTGAAAGATTTAGTACAGTCACAAAGCATTCTCAATCTTCACAGAAAAATACTAATTACAGCAACTTATTCTTGTAACATTCTTGTGCATGCTAAAATATATTGGCATTAAAAATTTGATGTGATTACAATAAGAATTGATATTAAACTGGACATGAACAAAAAAAACCCTTAATTTTCCCTTTAGGGTGGACTTCTGCATTACTTTCAAATGAGCGAAAAATCTAGGCACTTCTCCTAGATTATTCATTTCATAAACCCCCTTTCCCCCATCCTCAGTTTGCCAACTGGCAATACTGCCCCCACACTAAACTAATCTTAAATAGTTCCCAAACTATTGCCTTTTTAATTTCATTAAAATACATATATATTTTTCACAAATATAAATTGAAGCCCGGCTAATCCCCTCTGGCTCATCCCGATTATCAGTTAGTGTTTATCCCCAAAACATCGCCTATTTAACAGGCCTGTGTGTATTTGCAACTTGTGTGTTGTTTATGCATGCCATCAATTTATGTAACTGTGTATTTGACTTTCATGGTCAAACTTAAATTATCTATTGGGGAAAGAAATAAAAATACATCACTCACCTTACAGAGAAACAGTGCACAAGGACTGTAGAGTAGAATCCATCACAAGCGCAACAAAGAGATATCAACATACCTTTCCAAATTACGAAAGTGACCAGAATGATAATCATGAAGCTCTGTAGCTTTTGTCTGTCTAAATATGGCCAACATTCAAGATTATCATGACTTGCATGAGGACCTGAAGCAGTCAGCCACGCGTACTTGTAAAAAAATCCTCTCACTTGCATTTTATGATAGATAGGCTCACTCTCGTAATAAAGAAGCGTGATCTTAGACAGCCGACCACTTCCATGTTACGAACGTAAGTCGGATCGTTAATTCCACAATCGCTCACAATTAATATCAATTCTTCGCAGCTCATCCTGTGATTATTATCACTTCTTTTAGGAATTGAAACACTCAGCCACATATTTAAAAAACAAAACATATTCTCATTCACTCTTTATGGTTTATAAGTTCACTCTCGTAATAAGGAAGCACGATCTCAGACAGCCGACCACTTCCGTGTTACGAACGTAAGATAAAATTGTTAATTAGAATAGAATAGAATGCCTTTATTGTCACTATACCCATGTACAATGAGATTAAAAGCAACTCCAATAACAGTGCAAACAGCGTGTAGAAAAGAAGGAAAAAAATAAATAAATAAAAAAGGTGAGGGTGTAAGGTGCATAGTCCTGAGGCGTATGTGTTGTGTTTCACATTATGGAGTGAGGTATTGCACATTATAAAGTATTGCACAGAGAGAGTCATATTATAAAGTATTGCACATTATAAATTATTGCACGAAGAAAGTCACATTATAAAATAAAGTATTGCACAGGGGGGTTAGACTATAAAGTCAGAGCATATTCGAGTTCAGGGTGGGTATGGCTTTTGGAAAGAAGCTGTTTTTGAATCTATTTGTTTTTGTCCTGATGCACCTGTAGCACCTCCCTGAGGGCAACAGGCCAAACAGATCAAAGCCAGGGTGGGAGCTGTCCTTGATGATGTTCTTAGCTCTGCTAAGGCAGCGGGAGGTGTAAATGTCCATCAGGGAGGGGAGAGGGCAGCCAATGATCTTCTGTGCTGCCTTTACTACTCTCTGGAGCCTCTCCCTGTCTGTAGCAGTGCAGCTGCCGTACCATACTGTGATACAGTATGTCAGCATGCTCTCGATGGATGAGCAGTAGAAGGTCAGCAGCAGGTTGGAGTTCAGGTTATGCTTCCTGAGGACTCTCAGGAAGTGTAGCCGCTGCTGAGCCTTCTTAATGACTGCTGTAATGTTCTCTGACCAGGAGATGTCGGGGGAGATGAGGACGCCGAGAAACCAGAACGTGTGGACCCTCTCCACATACTCGTTGTTTACGGTATGTAAAGGGGGGGGCGAGGTCAGTGCTGTGCTTCCTGAAGTCAACAATAAGCTCTTTGGTTTTCTTGGTGTTCAGGGTGAGGTTATTCTCTGAACACCAGGCTGCCAACTTCAGGACCTCCTCTCTGTAGGCTGCCTCGTCTCCCTTTGAGATGAATCCGACCACTGTGGTGTCATCAGCAAACTTGACGATAAGGTTGTTGTTGTGGGTCGAACTACAGTCGTGGGTGTACAGGCAGTACAGGAGGGGGCTCAGCACACAGCCCTGTGGAGAGCCGGTGCTCAATGTGCGGGTGGAGGAGAAGTGGGGGCCAAGTCTCACAGTCTAGGGCCGGTTGGTAAGAAAGTCCTTTATCCAGGCACATGTGAGAGGGGGAAGGCCGAGAGTGTCCAGTTTACTGATAAGAATGTCTGGGATTATTGTGTTGAAAGCTGAACTGTAATCCACAAAGAGTATGCGGACGTAGCTCTGCTGCTGCTCCAGGTGGTTCAGCGCAGAGTGGAGAGCTACGGCGATAGCGTCCTCTGTGGATCTGTTCGCGCGATATGCAAGCTGGTAGGGGTCGAAGTCTGGGGGGAGGTGGTCCTTGATGTGCTGAAGAACTAGTCTCTCGAAGTACTTCATGATTACCGGGGTGAGGGCCACAGGACGGTAATCATTTAGGCTGGTGAAGGGAGACTTCTTCAGCACTGGGATTATTGTTGCTGATTTTAGGCAGGGTGGGATGACTGCCTGAGCCAGGGAGAGGTTAAAGATCCTGGTGAAGGTAGGGGCGAGCTGGTGGGCGCACGCTCTGAGCACCTTACCAGGTACACCATCTGGGCTGGCAGCTTTCTTGGGGTTCACTGCCAGGAGCACCCTTCTGACATCGCGCTCCTGTACAGTGAATGGAGTGGTGTAGGAACTGTGTGGTGGTGGGGACAATTCCACAGTTGCTCACAATTAATATCAATTCTTCTCAGCTAACTGTGTGATTATCATCATTTCTGTGAGGAATTAAAACAGTTAGCGACATATTTAAAAAAAACTGGCCGTAGATTCTATCAAAAGTTCGATCTAAATTGGCCATGGTTGCAAAATATTGGCCAGAAATATGCAAACATTATGAAATATGAAAGTAAGATGAAAAAGAAACATTCTGTTGCCTTATACTGCAAGACTAAAACAAAATAAAACTGTCAAAACTCACCTTTTCAGTGATAACGTCCGAACAGATCACCTGCGTAACAGAGAGACCGCAAATGGAAGCATGATCAACTTCTAACTGCTGGAGTGGAAAATTCCATTCTACACATGCAAATTGTTAGTGTGTTCTTCCCTGCACACAAATAACACGCTACGGTAAAAAATAGACCACGACTCATTTTATAGCTCAGAAATTCATACAAGACCAGCTACCATCGTAACATATTCTGTAAGAAACATATTCTATACCTAACTTTCAGCTTTCGTTTTAAAAAACAATATTGCAGATTTATAACTAAATGTTTATATGGCATAGTGATTTTAAGTTACTACTTTTGGTGAGGTAGTGACCTCGACCCTGAGGCTTTCCTCTTAGATCAAAACACACGATCGTATTGGTTTTGGGTATGCGGAAAATGGAGTTACAACGGTGATCAAATATTTTGCATGATGTTTTATTACGGTTATGATTATTCTGTGAGCGCACCAATCCTTAGGTGTATAAAGTTACAACTTAAAATACAATTAGTGATAACTGTAGACTTTTCAGTGGACTACAATCTTTCTAAGAGAATGTTATGTAGTCAACTATTTATCATGTCCCAGATCAAGCCGCCATTTTTCCACAAATTTGCAGAATTTTTGCCAAATTCTGAATAGAGTATTCACATCAAAGATTTAGTTTATTTGTATTATTTCTTTCATCATTTTATTTCAAATTAAATCCAACATCACCATTCAAAACCATATAGTTTATTGACTGTGAGTATACCCAGTTTCTGAGACAGACCCATATCTAAAGCCAGCAGTGGCTTCTAGATTACGAATGTATTCTGATAAGTTGTCGCTAGTTGTTTGCACTACGGCAGCCATTTAGACCACCAGCTCTTTCACTTCCAGTAAAACCGCTAAGAAGTCACGTGACTGAAACCCAGCCATTCAAACGTGGTTAGCACTGCGTTTTTGTTTTGTTTTTTTAAACTTTAATGTAGAGGCTAAGTCTACACTTAAAGCCCCTGAGGGGTTGCTGGACTTGGCACCTAGTTGACATGCTTTATAGGCACTTGTTACATGTGTTTAATGAAATAAAGTCCGTAAAATTTACTCACGGTTATGACGTTTATTTCTTACCACAATGTTTCAATAATCCATAAACAAGCTATATTAATTTAACAACTACACAATGTAACACACAACGAAGCGGTCAAAAAACTGTGTGTACTCCTCCTCTGTCTAGCAACACCTGATACTTTTCTTCTTCTTCTTTTATATTATTTTATGGTGGTTAGCAAACAGCTTTTAGGTGCATTACCGCCACCTTCTGGACTGGAGTGTGAACCAGACTGTTTACTACACTATTGTGCTAAATTCTCCTAATAATTCCTGCATCATTTAAAAACCTAAAAATAGCCCTATATCCCACATTATCAGACCTCAACTACAACATCTCTCTGATACCTAGTGTCATATGATTCCCTTAAAGCGTCTCTTTAAGTATCTGTCTCTCTTGTTGATATCTAGGACAATCCAACATCACATGCACCACCATTTCCTGTAATGCACAATGTTCACATCTACCATTAACATCCATCCATTACCTGTAGCCGCTTTATTCTGTTCTACAGGGTTGCAGGCAAGCTGGAGCCTATCCCAGCTGACTACGGGCGAAAGGCGGGGTACACCCTGGAGAAGTCACCAGGTCATCACAGGGCTGACACACAGAGACAAACAACCATTCACACTCACATTCACACCTACGGTCAATTTAGAGCCACCAATTAGTCTAACCTGCATGTCTTTGGACTGTGGGGGAAACCGGAGCACCCGGAGGAAACCCACGCAGACACGGGGAGAACATGCAAACTCCACACAAAAAGGCCCCCATCGGCCGCTGGGATCAAACCCAGGACCTTCTTGCTGTGAGGCGACAGTGTTAGCCACTACACCACCGTGCCACCCCATGGCTTCTACAATGATGGGGGGAAAAAATGATAGCATCGAACCTGTTAATATTTTTAAATGAAAATAAGTGCACTATCCACCAGATGTGCCTGCGAACCCAAACATATTTACTAAACATCTGAAAACATATGTGTTTAAAATGCTATCACTGTAGTCCAAGTTCATCGTATTTTTTCTTCATTAAGTTGGTGTGGTGCTCAGTCTGGTGTAGTGTGCTAAACAAAACAAACGTCTAAGTACAGTATGTGTTCAAATGTGTTCAGATTTAATCTGCACAGAAAGCTTTATTACATAAACATGCAGATGTTCTGTGAATTAAAAGTAATAAAGTTGCCTCTCAGAAACTGTTTGGACTGAGTCTGTAATGTTTCCAGAAAAGTCCAGAACATTATGGCCAGTTAAAATGAGCTCACTGAGCATTTACTAAATCACATTCAATCATATCAGCTTCAAAGAACTGATGAACAGGACTTCAGGTACTCATGAGCTGAAATTTATTCTCTGCTATTGATTTAATAATTCAGTTCTATATGTTCAGTTACATAAAAATAAAATATAATGTTATATTTACATCAAATTATTCATCTGAATTTCTGAAGTGAAAAACAACAACAACAACAACAACAACAACAAAAAACAGGGATGCGAGGTTCATGGGGGGGGGAGTCTGCAACCCTCTGATATGAGCAATTTTTATGTACGGTACATGTATTTACACTCACGAGCCACTTTATTAGGAATACCCACACATCCACCTGCTGTTTGATGCAGTTCTCTAATCAGCCGATCCCTTGACAGCAGCACAATGCATCAAATCATGCCGATACAAATCAAGAACTTCAGTTCATGTTCACTTCAAACATCAGAACGGGGAAAATTGTGATCTCAAAGTGTGACTTTCTTTCACTGTGGCATGGGTGTTGGTTTGAGCCAGATGGACCGGTTTGAGTATTTCAGAAACCGCTGATCTCCTTCCTGGGGTTTTCACACACAACAATCTCTAGAGTTTATACAGAATGGTGCGGAAAACAAAAAACATTGAGTGAGTGAGCGACAGTTCTGTGGGTGGAAACAAATGTCTTGATAAGAGAGGTCAGAGGAAAATGGACAGATTGGTTCAAGTTGCCAGGAAGGATATAGTAACTCATTTAATCACTCTTTACAACCGTGGTGAGCAGAAAAGCATCTCAGCATGCAATAGCAGAAGAACACATTGGGCTCCACTCCTGCAGCCAAGAGCAGGGATCTTAGAATCAACAATAGGTTCCTATTAAAGTGGCTGCTGACTGTATATATATCAATAAACCCAGAGTATGTCAGGTTTTTTTTTTAGTTTAGTGATAATGTAGTGTAGTCTGTTAGATAAACAAAAGAAAACAAAACAAAAAAAAAACATTAAAATGTTCTATTTTAAGAATTCAAACCTCTCAATTATCCAGGAGCTTAGTCCAGACTTCCAACATTTATTCTATTAACGACACACATTTCCTATTAGTGCAATTTCTGAATAATGTGCTTTAGTATAAAGAATCAAACAGCAATCCAGAACTTTATGGAATTAAGGTTTTTAGGTGTTTGCTCGCATCCTCATGAAGCTGGTAATGAGGTCCATGGGAATGGGGAAGACCACGGTGGAGTTCCTCTCTGTGGCGATCTCAGCCAGCGTCTGCAGGTAGCGCAGCTGGAGAGCAGCCGGAGACTCGGACATGATGTCCGCCGCCTCCTTCAGTGCACACGAGGCCTTCATCTCTCCCTCAGCAGCTATCACCTGGACCAGATGAATAGGAAGTAGTTTACACCATGCTTGTTCATTCAATACACAGCAAAAGGGTGCCATTAATTTTGGTGCTGATTGTAGGTTCTAAATATATTTCCTAATATTGAATAGCCAATCAGAGAGCTGCATGAACCCTGACCTTGGCGCAAGCCTCTCTGGTGGCCTCAGCCTCAGCAGCCATGGCTCTCTGTAAAGTCTGGGGCAGTTTGACGTCCTTCAGTTCCACCCGTTCAAGTTTAATCCCCCAGTTCTTAGATGCAGAATAGAGCACTTCCTGTCAAACAAAAGCACTGACAGATGGTAACTATAAATGGATAAAAAAAATGAAGTGTTGTTGCAGGAAAATAATCAACTTCAGGGTGCTAACAGTAACATTGCTTCATCACACCATCTCGTCGTTGCTAATACTGACCAAACCAAGCACTCAAATCGAATCCCTTCTTGAATGCTAATATTTAATTTAAGAATATTCGTCAGAATCTTTGGGATCTCCAACCTCCATATGTTCCGCCATCTCCTCACGGTCTCGCAAAATGTCCGCCAAGCTCTTGGTGCCCAACATGTTCCTCAGAGTGGTTTGTGCCAACATCTGCGTCGCCACATTAGCATCCTCCACTTTAGTAATCGACATTGTCGGATTAAAGACTCTGTAATACACTACGCCGTCTACCATGATGGTTACTGAGTCTTTGGTCAGAACCTGCAGCAAAGAGCAGAAACAGAAACGGAAAATCAGAACATTATTATATCAGTGTCATGACTTTGAACTTAATTTTAGTGACTTTTCCAACTAACTAAAAGATACTCAACTCCTGAGGAGGAATGTTGAAAGACACCGTCCTTAGATCAACCTTGCGAAAACTGTCCACACACGGAAGGATCCAGAATATACCTTTAAAAAAAATGATTTGTTAAAAGTTCACAAATGTTTGAGAACTGACGTATGATATGATTTTAGCTCACCGGGTCCCTTCGCTCCACCGAGGAGTCGCCCTAAACGGAAAATAACTGCTCTCTCATATTCCTTGACGATCTTTTAATCGAACAGAATAAACAATTGTAAGGAATAAATTTAAAACATGAGCATTGAGATACACAAATGTTATTTTATTTCATACTCATTAAAAACTGAAACAGCAAAGATCTAAATAATAATAAAATCAAAATAACTCTATAAATTAGGAAAGAAAGAAAAAATGCTGGGTCCTTTCTTACTTTTAAGCAGCACCATACAGAAATCGGGAAGGTCATGAAAATGAGAAGAAAAGACAGAGCTGTGAGGAGAAGCCCACAGAAACCTGAGCTCTTCGACCGACCCACATCTGGTGAAGGAATTATAATTAATTTGTAAGTAAAAATCCTTCAATCATAAAAATAAATAAAAGAAAAACCTTTTTTTAAAGCCCTACCTGTCTGAAATTCTTCATTCACATCACCAAAGACATTGAGATCCACTTTGCTGCGAGTTCTTTCAGTCATATTGTACACTAAAGCCAGTGAAATCACACTTTGCTTAATAAACTGTGTTCAATTCAGCCCTCCTTTCCCACTTCCACCCTTTTTTCCGCCCTATTCACCCAAGTCGACAAGGGATCCAGATGCTAAGCAACAATCTCACCAAATCATTGAGGTGTGTGTTTATTTAAATCACACCACTCTTTAAATATACCCTTAATGCCACACTATATACGGTATATACACCATTAAACATCTTTATGTCTGTGTTTGGTAATGAAGTCATTCGATGAACAATATAGAGAGCGTACAATATTTAAGTAAAGGTCAGTAGAAATAAATGACCCCAAAATGGTGATGTGCGTCATTGCCACATGATCACACTGTCACCTAAGTGTGTTAAAGAGAAGTGTTTGGAAAAAATAACACCTGCACCTGAGTCCGACAGAATAACAAGCTTTTGGTAATAATGAGATGAGATGATCATTAGTCTGGAACAAGTTTTCTAATTAGCCCTAGGTCTAACCTAGAACAGATTTTCAGTCACACCGTGTCGAGTTTACCTTCATAATTTACATTAAATTGTTTGTTTTACTTAACGTTTTGTGTCAAAAATCAGATTTTCTCATTTTCACATGTGAAAAAATTCTCCATGTCAACTTGCATGAGTGTTATTTAAAAAACAAAACACAATTTCTATTTGCACACATGAACAAAATTTTATATATATATGAGTCACTGTCTAAAAGCGGAGCTCCTTATGAGTTTATGAGCAAAGTATTTACCAGGGCACCCTGAATAGAATAATAATATTTTAGCACCATGAATGAACCATCGAATTGTGTAGCATTGTGTATTTCACCTCAATAAATCACTGCATTATCTTGTAACGGTGATACAATAGTGAGATACGCATCACAGTTATGATACATATTTTCTTTGACACCGAATGTCATGCGCTAGAAACAACAACACCACATTTATTATGGTGTGACTCTGCTGGGTGCCTGGTGGACAGCAGTGAACCAGCGCTTTCTATTTACATCAGTACTTATAGTTACCATACAATATCAAACTTTTTATGTCAGACAATTGTCTGGTTACATCTGTCACATCCACGTGCACACAATGCCATTAGGACTAATTACCATGCACCTGTTCCTGATTAGAGCTCAATCAAAGTGCAAATATATAAGGACTCTGAGTAACACACAGAATTTGCAAAAGTCTTGTATTTTGTGTCACTTTTCTGGTTTTGACCCTGTTTGTGTTTTTGGACTGTGAGTATTATATTCCCTCTGATATCCTGTTTGCTGTGTGTTTTCAATAAAATCTCTTCCTGCACTTACGTCCATCTATTGCCCTTACATGACAGAAACTGTCAACTGTCCAACATGATAGTGGACTAATAAAACTGTTTTAACTGGTTTTATATGAAACCATCATGAATAATTTCAGTATAATGTGTTTGTAAATAATCCAACATTATTTAAAAAAAAAGCAAATTAAAAATAACTGCTGGATAAAATCCCATCTATCAATAAAGATACAAATTTCATTTTGTGGTGGTCAAGTGTTTATGAGATATGCTGCCTTGCACTTATGATTGGGTTCCCTGTGGTGGTACACATATGCCGTTCATTCGTATGTACAGACATCATATGGTTGCGAAAGCCATCAAAAATCAAGTCAAAGCATTTCCATGTTCTCTTAAGTATGGAGCACCGCTATAAACACTCGTGTGCTTTAAAGAAAAATCACATAACTGCACATTAGCTTTAAATAAAATAGCACAATCTTTGCATTTTTGCATTATTGTATTCACCCATCATGCTTGAAACATCTGTTTCCAAAACTAATCTATTACACATGAGAAAAATTTACATTTTCCATTTAAAGGTTGACTGCCTTTCAGATTTTTCAAGTGTAGCTCATACAAAGAAGTTTCCCTGACACCCAATTATTTTTGTTTAGTGGACTGAAAGCTACTGAATTCAATTCACAGACTTCCAATTTTATTAGTTTTTTTTTAAATAGAACAATTAATGAATTTAGAGCCACGTGGCCTTAAATTCTCTGATATTTTTTCCTGCTTCACCATGACCCAATTCAAGATACTACATCATACATTATGTGGTGGGCTTTCCCGTTCGTATAAGGCATTGTGGGATACAAATTTGAAACAGGAGAGAAAAATGGAGGACGTGAGTGTGTAAATGAAACATGAAAGACCGACTACAGTAACGGAAAGTGAGAAGAAAAAATGTTATGTTGCGAAGGAAAGGAAACGCAAGACTAAACTAATAAATATCGGCGGTCAGCGAGCACCTCGGTGTGATCAGCTGTTTGTTTAGCAACAGAATGATGGAACTGTCAGTGCACACTCAAAGGTAAACCTGTAGATGGCAGTAATGCGACACTGTGGATTCCAGTTGCCGTAAAACCCAAAAGAAGAAGGAAAAGAAAAAGAAGAAGAAGGTAAATCTGCACATGCACACAAGGACTTCCTCTGTCTGCTTGACTGTGTGAAGCAAGCGATTTCATGCACATTATTTGCTCGGGAATCCCCTCAAATTAAATAACTTCCCAGCCACAGAATGGCCTGATATATATGGGTGGCACGTTGGTGTAGTGGTTAGCACTGTTGCCTCACAGCAAGAAGGTCTGGGTTCGAGCCCCATGGCTGACGAGGGCCTTTCTGTGCAGAGTTTGCATGTTCTCCCCGTGTCCGCATGGGTTTCCTCCGGGTGTTCCGGTTTCCCCCACAGTCCAAAGACATGCAGGTTAGGTTAACTGGTGACTCTAAATTGACCGTAGGTGTGAATGGTTGTCTGTGTCAGCCCTGTGATGATCTGGCGACTTGTCCAGGGTGTACCCCGCCTTTTGCCTGTAGTCAGCTGGGATAGGCTCCAGCTTGCCTGCGACCCTGTAGAACAGGATAAAGCGGCTAGAGATAATGAGATGAGATGAGATGTTTAGATATTGCAGAAATAAACATATCACAATGACCAAATTTCAGAGGGAACTAAATTTCACTAATTTTATGAAATCGAAAGGCCGTCTCACTTTAATATCCCGCAACACTCAACTCTTGAATACATTCACCCCCATGAAATATTTGGAGCATCCCAAAACCCACATGTCTGACAGGAAGTCGCATCATTTCCTGAAGATCATCGAAAGAAGAAATCTCTCGTTCTAGAGTTATTTATACCACAGTGCTGTTGGATTCTCAGGTTTATATTCGTTCTAATATGTTGTCATTTCATGTTATCATTTGCTCCACATCAGCTAAGACTAATAATACACAGGTTTAGAAAAACTTGTTGACATGGTGAACTTGTCTCTAAGGGGACATTTCTTTTTGAGTCTCCAGTGTCAGTGATTTGTAACAGTCCTCTGTCATGGGAGAGTCTTCAGAATGGAGGAGGTTTTGTGGATGTTGCACAAAATTAAATGTAACAATAAATGGATAAAACATATGGCATGTGGATAAAATTGCTGGGTTCATGTTGGGCTGAATAACACCACCCCACTGATTATTTTCCTAGAACAGAACTACTTGTCATGTTCCCTTACATAACACGTACCAGTCCTTTTGCTACTTTGTCTTCTGACACTCTTCTGATCTATAACTCATCCTAATCCTTCACCAAACTGAAAATGCAAACTATTTAGTCCATGCTCTAAGTTTCACTATCCCCTTTGCTGTGAGACCTCTTCATCTGGGTTCCTACAGTGGTGCTTGAAAGTTAGTGAACCCTTTAGAATTTTCTCTATTTCTGCATAAATATGACTGAAAACATCATCAGATTTTCACACAAGTCCTAAAAGTAGATAAAGAGAACCCAATTAAACAAATGAGACAAAAATATTATACTCGGTCATTTATTTATTGAGGAAAATGATCCAATATTACATATCTGTGAGTGGAAAAAGTATGTGAACCTCTAGGATTAGCAGTTAATTTGAAGGTCAAATTAGAGTCAGGTGTTTTCAATCAATGGGATGACAATCAGGTGTGAGTGGGCACCCTGTTTTATTTAAAGAACAGGAATCTATCAAAGTCTGATCTTCACAACACATGTTTGTGGAAGTGTATCATGGCACGAACAAAGGAGATTTCTGAGGACCTCAGAAAAAGTGTTGTTGATGCTCCTCAGGCTGGAAAAGGTTACAAAACCATCTCTAAAGAGTATGGACTCCACCAAACCACAGTCATACAGATTGTGTACAAATGGAGGAAATTCAAGACCATTGTTACCCTCCCCAGGAGTGGTGGACCAACAAAGATCACTCCAAGAGCAAGGCGTGTAATAGTCAGCTAGGTCACAAAGCACCCCAGGGTAACTTCTAAGCAACTGAAGGCCTCTCTCACATTGGCTAATGTTCATTTTTATGAGTCCACCATCAGGAGAACACTGAACAACAATGGTGTGCATGGCAGGGTTGCAAGGAGAAAGCCACTGCTCTCCAAAAAGAACATTGCTGCTCATCTGCAGTTTGCTAAACATCACATGGACAAGCCAGAAGGCTATTGGAAAAATGTTTTGTGGCTGGATGAGACCAAAATAGAACTTTTTGCTTTATATGAGAAACATTATGTTTGGAGAAAGGAAAACACTGCATTCCAGCATAAGAACCTTATCCCATCTGTGAAACATGGTGGTGGTAGTATCATGGTTTGGGCCTGTTTTGCTGCATCTGGGCCAGGACAGCTTGCCATCATTGATGAAACAATGAATTTTGAATTATACCAGTGAATTCTAAAGGAAAATGTCAGGACATCTGTCCATGAACTGAATTTCAAGAGAAGGTGGGTCATGCAGCAAGACAATGACCCTAAGCACACAAGTCGTTCTACCAAAGAATGGTTAAAGAAGAATAAAGTTAATGATTTGGAATGGCCAAGTCAAAGTCCTGACCTTAACCCAATGGAAATGCTGTGGAAGGACCCAAAGCGAGCAGTTCATGTGAAGAAACCCACAACATCCCAGAGATGAAGCTGTTTTGTATGGAGGAACAGGCTAAAATTCCTCCAAGCAGGTGTGCAGGACTGATCAACAGTTACCAGAAATGTTTAGTTGCAGTCATTGCTGCACAAGGGGGTTACACCAGATACTGAAAGCAAAGGTTCACATACTTTTGCCACTCACACATATGTAATATTGGATCATTTTTACTCAATACAGAAATGACCAAGTATAATATTTTTTGTCTCATTTGTTTAACTGGGTTCTCTTTATCTACTTTTAGGACTTGTGTGAAAATCTGATGATGTTTTAGGTCATATTTATGCAGAAATATAGAAAATTCTAAAGGGTTCACAAACTTTCAAGCACCACTGTATGTCGTTGGGACTGTACACTAGGGGGCAGTATGACTCGATAATCCATCTGTGTTAGTAACCATGCTTTTACTGTGAGAAAAAAAAATCTTTAAAATAAACCCTTTATCAAGACCTTCTGATTGAACTACACAAGGCTGACGATAGATAGTAATTGATGATTGTGATAACTTTTTTGAGATGTTATTTTTTTCTCAACCGTGGTACCTCATGGACACGCATTTTTGCCACAGCTTGAAAGCTCATCTCATTATCTCTAGCCGCTTTATCCTGTTCTACAGGGTCGCAGGCAAGCTGGAGCCTATCCCAGCTGACTACGGGTGAAAGGCGGGGTACACCCTGGACAAGTCGCCAGGTCATCACAGGGCTGACACATAGACACAGACAACCATTCACACTCACATTCACACCTACGCTCAATTTAGAGTCACCAGTTAACCTAACCTGCATGTCTTTGGACTGTGGGGGAAACCAGAGCACCCAGAGGAAACCCACGCGGACACGGGGAGAACATGCAAACTCCGCACAGAAAGGCCCTCGCCGGCCACAGGGCTCGAACCCGGACCTTCTTGCTGTGAGGCGACAGCGCTAACCACTACACCACCGTGCCGCCTGCCACAGCTTTATTACAACCGTTTACCTTTTTCACTATTATTGCTTATTCATCACTTTACTTACTGCTGTCTCATTCTATTTTTATTTTTTACCTTGTCTGTATATCAAAACAAGATGACTCTTGCACACTCCCTCAGTTATTATTTTTCTTTGTATGATGACACATTTCTAATCTGATAGGTGTGCAGGATGATTCCACCCCACCCACAGGGCACAAGAGTTCACTGATGATGATAAAAAGAATGAAAATGTTATGCTATAGCCTTCACACCCACCAGATCTCAAACTGATTGAATGAAGATTTTGGAGTGATGTGAGATCTCCACAATGTTTTTTTTTAGTTAGTATTCATGACACCAGTCCAGTTCCAGACATTTCTTGGTCTTTGGTGACATGCTGGTTCCTGGTAGTTTGGGTTTCTGTGTGTTTGGTGTTTCATATGTTCTCCCTGTGTTTGTCTGGGGTTCCTTATGGGTTCCTGGTTTCTTCCTATGTCCAGAAAATGTTCCAGGAAGTGGACTGATTACACTAAACTATCCCTAGGTGTAAATGTGGACGTGTAAGGTGCCTTATGATGACCTGGAATCTTATCCAGAGTATATTCTCACCTTGTGCAAAGTGTTCCCAGGTGAAAGGTGAAACTTCTTGATGAAGCAGTTGTGGCCAAGATCATGTGACAAATATAAGGCAATATTTTGAAAAATAAGACTTTGGGTAAAAATGCAGTATAATAGTGGATGCAGATCGTTTCTACACAGCGAGATTCACATGCGATATCTGTTGTGCTAAACAAAGATGAGTGATTGACAGTTTGATCAGGCTTATGTTTTGCAGTTGAGATCAGTTCTCGTTATCACATGAACACAGCGATCACATGTAGCCACACCCTGCACCAGAATCTAACCATGTGAAACATGTATGGATGGCACTGAGGAGAGGTGTGTCCAAGGGTTGGCAGTTCCAGTGTACTCTGTCTGATAGAAGACTCCAGGCAAAGGTGTGTTGACAGGCTGGGGAACGATGAGCTTGGGGTGTGGTGCAAAGAATGTTCTGATGTGGGTTTTTTTTTCTACCTCATCTCTTAAATGTAGTTCACAGCAACACCAGCACTCAGTATTCCTTTCTGACTCATTGTTTTAGATATTGTCTTGTTGTGGGTTCTGTATTCTAGTTGTTTCAGGGCCTACACTTGTGTTTTGCATCAACACCAGAGTGTGGTGGGTTATGGAGTCATGCCAAAGAGAAAGCATGCCAAGCTCTCATACCAGTTGCTGCACACTTTAAGGCATATAATTAATTCTAACATGTAGATGCTGGCATTACTTATTTGGTTTGGTTTCATGGGAGATGTTTTATATTTGTAGATGCTGAAGTAAATGTGCATTAGTAATGGATAGGAGAACTTCTCATTATTAAACTCTTTATTTATTCATTCATCTTCAGTAAGCGCATTAACCTGGTCAGGGTGGTAGTGGATCCGGAGCCTATTCCAGGAATGCTGAGGTGGAAGTACACCCTGAATGGGAAACCAGTCATTTGGAGGGCACCACACACACACACACACACACACATGGTGTCACCTCAGAGCAACTTATCAAAGGCAATCCATCTGTTGGCATGTTGCATTAGGGCGGGCCATACTCAAAAAATGTTTTAAATCAATTAAGAGGGGTGTTGTCAAATCATGTATTTTGGTGTGTAGAAGACAAATCTGAATTTAATTTTTAATTCTGATAACCCTAACCTACATCAATTTGCAGTTGATTAATTTTAAATTTTGGGTTATTTTGCTATTCTTCTGGAATGATTGGAATTATATTTGTGATACCATCTAGCTCAGAAATAGTAAGAAAATTACTATTTTGAGGAGGTTTATCAAGTGAAACATTAAATTTTATATGATTAGAGGAAATTCTGGAGGGAAAAAGTCTTCTACCTCATAAGAGCCACCTGACAGTTATACAGTTATACTAGAAGTGATGTTCCAGTAAGTGTGTGAGTTTTTGTTAACTCAAAAAAAAAAAAAAGGAACAGAGCTAGGGAAACACTTAAATAATTTGATGTTTGCATTCTCACTCATTCAAATTGCTGACTGAGGGACTGAGTGAGAATTGCATACTGTTGTGCAGTAGTAAAATGGATCATGTTAAAACAAGGACGAAATCAAGCTCTCATTTGAGTATTCTTGTTGGCAACGGGCGGGAGCTCTTGGTGTCTGAACTGCCAACTGTGAGGGATATCCTGAGGTATGGCATCTACTTGAGGGAACAAAGTGAAGATGACCGGAGGAACTACCCAGTGGATCAGCTGGTGGGTGACATCTACCCTGCTCTGATTTGTCAGTGGAGAAAAGCTAATGCTCTTTTCAAGCCACCTGTTATCAATGAAAAGGTGACCATCATGTCCAAGCTCAAGGATGTCTGGAATCAGGCAGTGAAGTTTTCTCTTGGGAAGGGCAAACTTGATGCAAAAGAGAGGTTCATGCTCAAGTTAGACAAGTTATTTGATATTTTGACTTGCAAGTGTCAGATAACCAATTGTGAGGAAGAAGGCTGTGAGGACTGTGTGAACCAAGCCCACATTAACTGTTCCTGCAGCAGAGAGAAAAAGATTCCTGTTAAGGAGCTTCCCTACATCAAGGGCCAGAAAAAGGAGGTTGGAAGTAAAGGTCCCCACCAAATGGGGGGGCCCTGATTTGCCGGAGCACAGGAGACAGGTGAAGAAATTGGAAAGACAGGGGATGGAAAAGAAGGGAGAGGAAAGGAGAAGGAGCAAGGAGGAAAATTCTGCAGCAGCAGAGAAGGCAGTCAAGAAGGACATTGAGAGATTTTTGGCAGATGATGATGAGGATCTGGAAGTGGAGAGAAGTGGTGCTGAAGATGAGTTTGTCCCTGAAACTGACCCTGAGCCTGCAGCTTCAGTGAAGGCACAGCAAAACTATGATGAGATTCCAAACATAGCCCTTGCTAGTGTAAGATATGGCATAGGGCTGAGGCCAACTGCAGCCATAGCAACTGCAGCCCTGATTGATGTGGGAATCATCACAGAAGACGACACAAGTAAAGTGATTGATAAGAACAAGGTCAAGAGAGCACAGGAGAAGTTGATGAGAGAGCTGGGAGAAGAGTTTGGGGAAAAGTGCAGGGAGGAGGGTGGGATCTCCTGTATCCTCTTTGATGGGCGGATTGACCTGACCAATGTGATAATGGAGGCTGAGGGCAGTGTCCAGTCTTTTCCTGCAAAGATCAAGGAAGAACACTATAGTGTCGTTAGTGAGCCAGGCAGCAACTATCTGTTCCACTTCACCCCAGAGAAAGCAAGTAAAGAGGAGTCACATGCAGAGAAGATTGCTAAGGTCCTGTTTGCCTGGCTGAAAGAGTGGGGTTTTGTTAAGACCTTGTGGGCCATTGGAGGAGACTCAACAAATGTCAACACCGGTGTGAAAGCTGGAGTCATGCGCAAGCTGGAGCTGCACATTGGGAGAAAGCTGGTCTGGTTGGTGTGCAACCTGCACACTGGTGAACTTCCCCTATGCCATCTCATTGTTGCCCTTGATGGCCCTACTCTGTCAGACAACAAATTATCTGGGGCAATAGGAAAACTCCTTGATTCTGTTACAGAATTGGATATCAATCCAAACTTCCCCTGGATCTCTGTTGGCCCACCACTGATCAAGCTGTCTGACAAGGCCATTCAAGATCTCTCAACTGATCAACACTATGGGTATAAAATTGTCTGTGCAGTCAGGGATGGAGTGCTTCCTGCAAGAATTGCTCTGTTGGAGATAGGACCAGTGAACCACAGCCGTTGGCTCACCACAGCGAACAGACTTCTCAGGCTCTGGGTGTCAAAGCACGGACTTAAAGGAAAGAACCTGAAGAAACTGTGATTCATTGTGGAATTTATCATTGGAGTGTACTTTCCATGTTGGTTCAAAGTGAAGGTCAATCACTCCTGGATCGAAGGGCCTAGGCACATCCTGTTTCAGCTGGACTGCCTCAAGTCCCAGAGGAAGGAGGTGCTGGACATTGTGATGCCAACTGTGAAAAGATCTGCTTGGTATGCCCACAGTGAAGCCCTCATCCAGACACTGTTGTGCTCTGAGGATCAGAAGGAGAGGATTCAGGGGGTGGAGAGAATCCTGGCTATCAGGGGAGATGGGGACCCAGACACTCAGTTGGGGGACTTCTCTGTCAGGACCAGAAGGACATCGGACATCAACTGTGATGCTTCCACCATTGGTGATTTGATCAGCTGGTCAGAGGGTGTATCAAAGCCACCTCTCACCTGCTCCCTAAGCACTTCAGAGGTGAAGAACTTCATCAACACCCCCATGAAGGTGCCCAACCGGCCTTGCCACACACAGAGCACTGAGAGGGTTGTGAAAATGGTGACTGAGGCTTCTGCCAAATACTTCTCATAGGAAAAGAGGGATGGAGGGATCAGGGCTCAAGAGACCAGCAGGAGACTGATGTCCAAAAATGAATCAAAGCAGGACTTGTGCAACCTGACAATGTTCATGCATTAACCTGTTAATAAATATGGAAATTTGAATTGGATTTGTCCATTAATTTCCCTAACATCATCTTATATCTTACAAAGGGTTTCGAAAGGGTAGAATTAGTTATTTAAATACAAAATTGATGTAGGTTAGAGTTATCCAATTCAAAAAATAAATTCATATTTGAATTCCTCATTAAAAAAATACGTAATTTAGACATCCTTCATGTTAGGATTTCCTTTAGATTCAAGTTTTCACATGAGTATGGCCCACCCTAATGTTGCATGTTTAGGGGTCAAACCACAGACCCCGGACAACATATTGAATCTTCGTGGGCCTGTTTTAGCTTGGAGTTTGTTTTCAGTTGGGGAAAATGAATGTTCTTTGGCTTCTCTTTCACACTGACACTGTGTGAGTTTACACTTATCATCAGCTTACACTTATGATGGCTCATCGATTACAAATTCAGACCCATACACCAATAGGTCAGGAAGACATGGCCTAAAAGTTAGAGACACAGTTTTGGCACCTAAAAGTAGCCGATTTGATTCCCTGAAACAGCAGGAATGGCTGAAGTGCCCTTGAGCAAGACACCTGACCCCCAGGCTCCCCTGGGTATGTTGTACCTTGATCTGGATAAGAGTGTCTACTTAATGTAATGTAAAAGCAAAGAGAGAAGCAGTATCTATACACTTTTAATCAATATTAATGCCATTTTCACCTGAAAAGTAAATGGAAATGAATAATAAATACAAAATAATTTCTGTATAACTGAACTCCCATTGGTTCCTGACTTTTTGGACACCCTGTAATTAACAAGAACCAATAATAAATTTGTTCAATTTTGATTTTTTTTTTTGTTAAATTCATACTTCAGATTGCAAACAGTGTTAAATATTATCTTAAGCATCCTGTAAATGGGGATCAGATCCACATGAACAGGCCAATGTTATCTTTAGCTAACACTCTCACTGTCATTATGTAAACGACTGCTGTTCCCAATTTTTTTTTTTGGCATTTTCTTTTATCCCATTATTATCCCATTAAATACTACTTCATAAAAACACAACACAAAATCTAAGCACATTCTAAACACACAACTTGTGAAAAAAACCTTTGTTGTTTTTAATCAGTTTTTTTAAAACTTTCCATGTAATTGTGACTTTTCTGTGTATAGTCGCATGTTCTGTAATAAATATGGGTGTAACAATAGCTGTGAAGCTGATTATGCATTCAAACACTTGCAGCATATCAGGCTTTGTATTACAGTGATACTTTAATCATGCTAACATTAAGTGAAACTTAATAAGTCAAAAAAGAAAGAAAAAAGTCAAAACTTGTTACTTTTCAGTTTGTGAAATATGTTAACGTCTATACAATTTTTTTAAATTTTTATTCTTGGAATTTGGATTAAAACTTATCATAAATATTTTAACAATGTAATTTAACACAACAACACTGACATTGCTTTCAGTCTTATGAATCCTGAAATCCTGACTTATATGTATAATAAAACTGGTATTGACATAAGTGAAGTTTTATTGAAAGTTTTAATTTATAGCGAAAATTATTTCCAGCTACTGGTAGAATGTGTACAGAATATGGTCTGGTGTTTTAAGTCCTTTAGATTATTTTTCCTCTTTTAGTGATACAAAAAAATCTTACATTTTAAACCTTGGCAAATAAGACACACAAGAATAAGACGTGATCTATCTATCTATCTATCTATCTATCTATCTATCTATCTATCTATCTATCTATCTATCTATCTATCTATCTATCTATCTATCTATCTATCTATCTATCTATCTATTTTATAATCATTGCAACATGGCTAGAACTTTTGATTTTGTATTTGTATTCTTTGTATTCACTGTCAGTCAATCAACAAATTTTCTTTTCATTTATATGTTTTATACGATCGTATGCCTTCGACTTGGCCATGTTGAACTACATCCTTCGCAATTAAGCTATTCAGCTGCAAGAAAGGATGATTAGTCACTCTAAATAAACCACTCTAAATAAATACACTTTCATCAAGAAAGTTCTGTAAATCGTGTGATGTTTATTATAATGGATTCAGACTCTGAAAGGGTTATAAAGGACACATGACAAAACCTCGTCCTCAGGTTTCAGGGGGGGAAAAAAACTTCACTGGGTATTACAAAGACGATTCTTTCCTGTGGAAACCTGAAGCTATTTGAGACTTTGCCCCAGATCTGCCACCGGCACCGGAACACCGTTACAGACAGTAAAGATAAAGTTACTCCATGACCAGCAGAACACTGACATCTCAAAAACTCTCCATTCACATTCAGCAGGAGGCTCTAATGAAGAAAACTGAGCTCCAACCATCACAGTGCTGACTGGTCAGAAAGTGTTGATTAATTTCTTGTAACTCCAATTCTGACAGTAGTTCTAGCCTCACAGGTTTACATTAATGCGCTTGTTTAATAAAGTTTCTATAATAACAGCTATAAAAACACAGAGGCTTGTTTTCCAATGCTTCACATAAGTATAAATGTAACTATAAATGGATTAAAAAAATACACGGCATTGTTCTTTAAAAAAGAAACCTTTTTTTGGTAAATTCCTGTTGTGTAGGAGGAATAAAACAGGCTTTTTTTTACTGACAGATATTTTCCTATGACAGCACATTGTTCCATTGTCTCGTAAGCTAACTCAGACTTTTCTAGGATCCAGCATCAAAGATGAAGCAAATGGGATCAGTCCATCTTAAACTATCCACATGCTACAGGAAGGTTAGAAGTCATCTGCTTGGACACCTTCCTAGCTGGTGGCACTGAACTATTCAATGTCGTGACGTAAAAATTGTGTTTGAAAAAATCAGTGTTTATTTCATACAATAACAATCAGTGAAAACGCATGAGCAGATTCCAAACCACGCCTAACAGCAAACTGCACCTACTGTAACACCAGTAACAGTATTTATTTTGAGGGAAGACATTCTTTCACTTTCTCTTCCATAGCATATACATGGTAATGTAATTCAGGGAGATGGAACACAATAAGTGAAATATTACACACCGGTTCACCAGTTGTCCTTCCTTGGACCACTTTTAGCAGGTACTACCTGGGAACACCCCATAAGATATGCCATTTTGGAGATGCTCAGACCCAGTCATCTCACCATCACAATCTGGCCCTTGTCAAAGTCACTCAGATCCTTACGCTTGCCCATTTTTCCTGCTTCCAACACATCAACTTCAAGAACTGACTGTTCTCTTGCTGCTTAATATATCCCACCCCTTGAAAGGTGCCATTGTAACACTGTAATGAGATAGTCAATGTTATTCACTTCACCTATCAGTGTTTTTAATGTTATGGCTGGTTGGCGTGTGTGTGTGTATATATATATATATATATATATATATATATATATATATACATACAGTGGTGCTTGAAAGTTTGTGAACCCTTTAGAATTTTCCATATTTCTCATAAATATGACCTAAAACATCATCAGATTTTCACACAAGTCCTAAAAGTAGATAAAGAGAACCCAGTGAAACAAATGAGACAAAAATATTATACTTGGTCATTTATTTATTAAGGAAAATGATCCAATATTACATATCTGTGAGTGGCAAAAGTATGTGAATCTTTGCTTTCAGTATCTGTTGTGACCCCCTTGTGCAGCAATAACTGCAGCTAAACATTTCTGGTAACTGTTGATCAGTCCTGCACACCAGCTTGGAGGAATTTTAGCCCATTCCTCCATACAGAACCGCTTCAACTCTGGGATGTTGGTGGGTTTCCTCAAATTAAGTGCTCGCTTCAGGTCCTTCCACAACATTTCGATTGGATTAAGGTCAGGACTTTGACTTGGCCATTCCAAAATATTCACTTTATTCTTCTTTAACCATTCTTTGGTAGAACGACTTGTGTGGTTAGGGTCGTTGTCTTGCTGCATGACCCACCTTTTTTTGAGATTCAGTTCATGGACAGATGTCCTGATGTTTTCCTGTAGAATTCTCTGGTATAAAACAGAATTCATTGTTCCATCAATGATGGCTAGCTGTCCTGGCCCAGATGCAGAAAAACAGGCCCAAACCATGATACTACCACGACCATGTTTCACAGATGGGATAAGGTTCTTATGCTGGAATGCAGTGTTTTCCTTTCTCCAAACATAATGCTTCTCATTTAAACCAAAAAGTTCTATTTTGGTCTCATCCAGCCACAAAACATTTTTCCAATAGCCTTCTGGCTTGTCCACGTGATCTTTAGCAAACTGCAGATGAGCAGCAACATTCTTTTTGGAGAGCAGTGGCTTTCTCCTTGCAACCCTGCCATGCACACCATTGTTGTTCAGTGTTCTCCTGATGGTGGACTCATGAACATTAACATTAGCCAGTGTGAGAGAGGCCTTCAGTTGCTTAGACGTTACCCTGGGGTCCTTTGTGACCTCGCCGACCATTACACGCTTTGCTCTTGGAGTGATCTTTGTTGGTTGACCACTCCTGGGGAGGGTAACAGTGGTCTTGAATTTCCTCCATTTGTACACAATCTGTCTGAATGTGGATTGGTGGAGTCCAAACTCTTTAGAGATGGTTTTGTAACCTTTTCCAGCCTGATGAGCATCAACAACGCTTTTCCTGAGACCCTCAGAAATCTCCTTTGTTCGTGCCATGATACACTTCCACAAACGTGTTGTGAAGATCAGACTTTGATAGATCCCTGTTCTTTAAATAAAGCAGGGTTCCCACTCACACCTGATTGTCATCCCATTGACTGAAAACACCTGACTCTAATTTCACCTTCAAATGAACTGCTAATCCTAGAGATTCACATACTTTTGCCACTCACAGATATGGATTATTGGATCATTTTCTTCAATAAATAAATGAGCAAGTATAATATTTTTGTCTCATTTGTTTAACTGGGTTCTCTTTATCTACTTTTAGGACTTGTGTGAAAATCTGTTGATGTTTTAGGCCATATTTATGCAGAAATATAGAAAATTCTAAAGGGTTCACAAACTTTCAAGCAGCACTGTATCAAATGTCAAAAGTGAGACATTTTGAAATTTCATGCCAAATATTGGCTCATTTGAAATTTCATGACAGCAACACATCTCAAAAAAGTTGGGACAGGGAGGGGCAATAAGAGGCTGGAAAAGTTAAAGCTACAAAAAAGGAACAGCTGGAGGACCAAACTGCAACTCATTAGGTCAATTGGCAATAGGTCATTAACATGACTGGGTATAAAAAGAGCATCTTGGAGTGGCAGCGGCTCTCAGAAGTAAAGATGGGAAGAGGATCACCAATCCCCCTAATTCTGCGCCGACAAATAGTGGAGCAATATCAGAAAGGAGTTCGACAGTGTAAAATTGCAAAGAGTTTGAACATATCATCATCTACAGTGCATAATATCATCAAAAGATTCAGAGAATCTGGAAGAATCTCTGTGCGTAAGGGTCAAGGCCGGAAAACCATACTGGGTGCCATGGGTGTAAAAATGCGTATGGACGGTATGGACGCGTCCATACCAATATTCAGCTGAGTTTAAAATGTCCATACCATTTTTGAATGGAGAAGCCACAATGCGGGAAACGCTGAATAAAAACACCAAAAGCGGTATCGCTTCCAGCTGATTTTCAGTTGTGAACAGACCTCTCAAAGACGGCTGACTATTGGTGGGGACAGGTAAAAAAGCTTTATGAAGCTTTGATTGGCCCACCTCCCGTTGCCTTGACGTTGCTATGGTTTTTTGTTGTCATTGGCTGTAAGCAGTAGCAAGCGGTAAAATCAGCATCCAGCTCGCTGCTACAGCAAAACAGCACACAGGCAGTGATGTCGGGCAATAAAAGAAAATGTAAGGAGGACATAAGACATTATTTTACCCAGTCAACGGTAAGCTATTCAAAACAAAATAGCCTTGTTAGAGAACCTCTTCAGACAGTGACGTTTTCTTCTGCCAAGCGCTCGACTCCAATTGTTTAGCTTCTGCCTCAGAAGGCAAAAACACCTTAAAACACCTTAACATCTAGCAGTTGTATACACCGTCTCTCTCTCTCTCTCTCTCTCTCTCTCTCTCTCTCACACACACACACACACACACACACACACACACACACACACACACACACACACACTAATAAATGCTTGTAGGTAATGCTCAATGTTTACTTATATTTACTGTAACAGCAAGGAGTTTCTGTTTGCAATCTCTCTCTGTCTCTCTCTCTCTCTCTCTCTCACACACACACACACACACACACACACACACACACACACACACACACACACACACACTAATAAATGCTTGTAGGTAATGCTAAATGTTTACTTATATTTACTTTTTTCTTGCTCATTGTTTGCATGTATATGCATATGTATATATGCATGTGTATATGTGTATGTATGTAACCTCTGCAATAAAATGTGAAAATGTAAAAATGTGAAACAATTGTCACTTAACCCTTTCAACTTAATGAATAAACATTTTTGCAAAATGCACTACAACTACCAAAACTCTTCACACTTCTACCGCCCATACCTACATTACTTCCAGATTCTGAAATTGCAGTAACTCAAAAGGAAGCACATGATGTTTCAAATGTGTGAAAATAGTAAAAGTTGTGTGAAAATGAAGCAGCAGCACATAATTTTGATTGATTGTGTTGTTGTATTTTGGGTAGGTCATCCACTACAGCGAAATTCACAGCAACTTCAATGTCCACTTTCTCTGTGTGATAATGTATTGCCCGTATACATGCAGATGTTAGCCTAATTCTAAGTGTACCTGGTGCTAAAAATCAAAATAACACAAAGGAATGGACAACCAATCATTTGTACAGTGTAGGCCACATTTCGTGCGACAACCATGGCGCACTGGGGTGCTTGGCCAAATTATGTCCCCACCAATATCAACACCATTTTTACGCCCTTGCTGGGTGCCCGTGATCTTCGGGCCCTTAGACGGCACTGCATCACATACAGGCATGCTTCTGTACTGGAAATCACAAAATGGGCTCAGGAATATTTCCAGAGAACATTATCTGTGAACACAATTCACCGTGCCATCTGCCGTTGCCAGCTAAAACTCAATAGTTCAAAGAAGAAGCCGTATCTAAACATGATCCAAAAACGTAGATGTCTCCTCTGGGCCAAGGCTCATTTAAAATGGACTGTGACAAAGTGGAAAACTGTTCTGTGGTCAGACGAATCAAAATTTGAAGTTCTTTATGGAAATCAGGGATGCCATGTCATTCGGACTAAAGAGGAGAAGGACGACCCAAGTTGTTATCGGCGCTCAGTTCAGAAGCCTGCATCTCTGATGGTATGGGGTTGCATTAGTGCGTGTGGCATGGGCAGCTTACACATCTGGAAAGACACCATCAATGCTGAAAGGTATATCCAGGTTCTAGAGCAACATATGCTCCCATCCAGACGACGTCTCTTTCAGGGAAGACCTTGCATTTTTCAACATGACAATGCCAAACCACATACTGCATCAATTACAGCATCATGGCTGCGTAGAAGAAGGGTCCGGGTACTGAACTGGCCAGCCTGCAGTCCAGATCTTTCACCCATAGAAAACATTTGGTGCATCATAAAATGGAAGATATGACAAAAAAGACCTAAGACAGTTGAGCAACTAGAATCCTACATTAGACAAGAATGGGTTAACATTCCTATCCCTAAACTTGAGCAACTTGTCTCCTCAGTCCCCAGACGTTTACAGACTGTTGTAAAGAGAAAAGGGGATGTCTCACATGGTAAACATGGCCTTGTCCCAACTTTTTTGAGATGTGTTGTTGTCATGAAATTTAAAATCACCTAATTTTTCTCTTTAAATGATACATTTTCTCAGTGTAAACATTTGATATGTCATCTATGTTCTATTCTGAATAAAATATGGAATTTTGAAACTTCCACATCATTGCATTCCATTTTTATTTACAATTTGTACTTTGTCCCAACTTTTTTGGAATCAGGGTTGTAGTAGGTAGGATAAATAATGGAAATAATGAGATGCAGAGCTACATTGTGTCAAATCTTATCGAATTGCAGACTTTTTGCAAGAGACTTCTGCCTCCACTCTTTAACACTCGCAGGTAGACACAGGTAGAAGCAGCCAATCATGCATCTGATCATGCAAAACTTGCACGATTCACTCTGCAACACCCTGTGATCGGCACAAATTCCACTTAAAAACTCTACGACTTGCAGTACATCTGACCACAACAAAGGATTTGACACAAAACGCTTGCGTCCGCCTGCGATCAGTCGCCATCTGACCAATCGCAGGTCGCAGCATGCGTCTTTCTGTCTGAGCATAAATGGCGTTCACACTGTATGTGGTGGTAAACAGCCTTGTGTGAAAATTTAAAACATTTCTCTTTTGTTGTAATTATGCTGCTGCTGTATTGTCACTGTCAGGATGACTCACAATATTATTTGTGGTTTAACTGACTGATAAATGTGACTAATGTACAGCACTAGCAGTGCAGATTTAATATAGATTTTGCCTGATGATTCGGATTGTGGTCCTGTTTCAGGATAAACCCACCTTTCATTTGCTATAACGTTTGAAAAATTCAGCTTTGGTTATTGAATTTTTTGCAAAATTGTGCTATTTCCTTTATTTTTTTATTCAAATAACAAATGGTCGATACAGACTTTTACCCTTGACTGTATTTTAAATTAATCTTACTGAGCTTTATTATAAAATCAAACGTAATTCAGTTCATCATTCAGTTAAAAGAACAGGTTTTGTGGAATGTGTCGTGCTGGATAAAGGGCTGTTTAGGAATGAGAGTAAAAGGATTTATTGAAGGATTAGCTAGAAAAATCTGTTTGGCATTTCTGAATAAATTAATGATTAAGGCAAACTAATTTCATCTCTCTGTGTTTGTGTGTGAACATTTTCTCTACAAAGCTTTTAATTTACTGCACTGATTAAACTCAGCATTAATTAACAGCTCTTATTGGGGAAAATGAATTTTAGATCACAGTTTTAGACCACAACACTGTTAAATTCTCAAACCAGACTGGTTAGAAGGTGCTGATTAATTTTCTACACCAGCAGCTTGTCAGTCACATTGAGCATGTTAGAATGGTCCTCAAATGCCTGCTCCAGAATCACCTCTATGTCAAAGCAGAGAAATGTGAGTTCCATCAGCATTGCATCTCTTTCCTGGGCATTAGCTCCGAAGGTGTCAGTATGGACCAATCTAAGGTCTCTGCGGTCATGTCTTGGCCCACACCCACATCAGTTAAGGAGCTTCAACATTTCCTAGGTTTTGCCAACTTCTATCACCGTTTTATTCGGGGTTTCAGCTCCATCGCCATCCACTAACTTCACTACTCAAGAAGGGACCCAAGTACCTTCAATGGAACCCCATGATGGAAGAAGCTTTTGGTCATATCAAGCAAGCCTTCACCTCAGCTCCCATCTTGCAGCATCCAGATCCGTCCAAACCTTTCACTCTGGAGGTCGATGCATCTGACAAGGGAGTAGGGGCTGTGCTATCACAACGTTTTGAGGAAAAACAGAAACTCCATCCAGTAGCATTCTTTTCTAAGAACCTCTCTTCTGCTGAAAGAAATTATGATGTGGGAAACCAGGAACTACTTGCCATAAAACTGGCCCTCGAAGAATGGTGACACTGGCTTGAGGGAGCCACTCACCCATTTGTTATTCTCACTGACAACAGGAACCTCAAATATCTCAGGAAAGTCAAGTGGCTAAATCCTCGCCAAGCCAGGTGGGCTCTTTTTGTCACAAGATTTAATTTCACCATCCCGTTCAGTCCTGGCTCCAAGAATACCAAGGCTGACGCCCTATCACGAATTTTTGCACCCACTCACCAAGAGCCCATTACTCATCCCATACTTCTGTCTCAGTGCTTCCTTCAGTCCATTATTTGGGATTTAGATCAAGAAATCAGAGACTCTCAACCCCAAACACTTCCTGACGATCTTTTGCCTGGTCTACTATATGTGCCCAAGCATCTTAGAGGCAAGCTAATTACGTGGGCCCATGCTTCACCAGCCACTGGATACCCTGGCAGCCAATGCACCCATCAGATGATCAAGAATAAGTACTGGTGGGAGAACATGCTCACAGAAATTAACCAGTTCATCACCTCATGCTCCGTCTGTGCCCAAGGTTCCCAGAACACCTCCCACTGGCAAACTTTGTCCCCTCCCTGTTCCTCAGAGACCCTGGCCCCACATTGCCATCGATTTCATCACTGACCCCCCCCCCCCCCCCCACTAGGCAACACCACCATCATGGTAATGATCGACTGTTTCTCCAAAGCTCTCAGACTCCTTCCGTTACCTGGCATTCCCACAGCATCCCGAACAGCAGAACTGTTATTCCAGCAGGTATTCTGTTACTATGGTCTCCCAGAGGACATTGTAAGTGACTGGGGCGCACAGTTCATTTCATGTTTCTGGAAGAACTTCATGGAGAGATTAGGAGTTTCTGTGAGTCTCCCATCCAGATGCCACCCTCAGTCCAAAGGCCAAGTTGAAAGAGCAAATCAAGAAATTGGCTGCTTGAGAATCTTCTGTATGCGCAACCATGGGGACTGGGCATACTTCCTTCCATGGCTGAGTATGCACAGAATTCCCTCAAGCACTCTGCAACCCAACTAACACCATTTCAGTGCATACTCGACTACCAACCACCTCTGTTCCCTTCGGACAACTCGCCCAACCAAATTCAAGCTATTGAAAATTGGTTCTCATGCAGCAAGACAGTTTGGCAGGAGGTACACCAACATATTGAAATGGTCAATGCTAAGTACAGAGTATGCAGACAAACACAGAGCAGATACACCTACATACAACCCAGGGAACAGATTATGGATAGCAACAAAGAACCTCCGAGAACCCAATTCATGCAGGAAGCTACAACCACGATACATCGGGCCATTAAAATCACTGACCGCATCAATGAAGTTTCATACCGGCTAGAGCTTCCCCCTCACAGCAGACCATCATCCACATTTCATGTATCCTATCTGAAACCTGCTATCCCGGGTCCTCTCGCTGAAAACACACCAAGCCAGGAACACCCAGCTTTCGACTTAGGTGAACCCATCTACCAGGTAAACAAGATCATCAACTCTAGACGAAGAAGAGGGCAGATCAAGTACCTGGTAGATTGGGAGGGTTACGGACCCGAGGAACAGAGCTGGGTTCCCACCAAAGACATCCTAGATCCACTCCTCAAGCAAGAATTCCATGCCACACATCCAGACAAACCTGCACCCAGAGGTAAGGGGCGCCCTAGAAAATCTATAGCTCCCGGTGGGAGCTCCTCGGGGGGGGGGGGGGGGGGGGGGGGGGGGGGCTCTGTCAGTAAACCTGCTGATATTGTCCAAACTACAAACATGGGCTCCTTGAACTACACTTCCCAGAACTCACAGCACCCTCTGTCTCCCAACTATTAACCACAGCTGTCACTCATCACTCTAATTAGTCCCTCTGCCTATTTAAACCTCACACCTTCATTGCGAAGTATTGTTCTGCTATCCTCAGTTCATACCAAGCCTTGGTTCTTCTGACTGATTCTCATTTTTCTGACCTTTGCTTCCCACTCTCATTTACTCTTCTGTCTTCTCTTGTTTGCCATTTGCCTGACAATCGCTAGTCCCTCGACTCTGATTCTCATCTCATGTTTTGGCTTGTTCACTGTTTGCTCTACACTCCTCTTCTGCGCATATGTCCGTAAGTGCCTGCACTGTGACACAGCTCTGACAGAGATAACTCAACTCAAACCAAACCACAAATCACAGCTTTAACCCGCTCGTCAATCATTGATGCAGTGAAATTTTCTGCAAAAAACTTTAACATTTTAAGGACGTTATTTAACATTTAAGGAAGGAGTCTCCAGTGCCAGAACTTTGTTTATAGTTGTTTCTGTGCTGGAACAACTGTTTATAAAGTAGCTGTTATAACATTACTGAGAACATGAACTAAAATATTCTTTCATAGATGTTCCAAACCATGTAATGTAACTATAAATAGATAAAAATGTTGACTTATAAATAAAATAATAATAATAATAATAATAATAATAATAATAATAATAATAATTACCAAATCACTGTCATATAAGGATAAGACTTGAGGACATGCTGTGATAGGAAAGTAATCAACTTTGGGGTGGTAACAGTAGTTCCTTTGTGGATTAGTTTCTGAGAAAACCATGACCCCAAGTGTTTTATTCCTTAATGTAATGATGTTTTCAGTTTTCTTTGCTCTTGCCATCATATCCAATGCATGATTGTTCCAATGAATCAACACGTTACAAATGATATGATTGATATGGATCTTTTTCACATTCCTTTAGTTCAGCTCCATTACTCTTAGGTTCAGTGTTAACTTCCTGTAATATCATAGCAGGGCTGAAAGAGTCGAGAGATGATATTTCATAGACTTCCTTTTAAATGGGACAAGGATTATTTCTTTCATTTCCCCCTGAGCCGCTCAGTCGTGATTTACATTTCGTGTCAGTCTGTAATTGGGACTGTGACATGTGACGAGCTTTCCCGCTGACAAGTAGAGGAGGACTGATTAATTTTATCGACTCTGTAATTAGCAGCCTGCTTTAAAATCTGTGTTGTAACTAATCGGGTATCAGGCTGAGAGGCAAACACAGCTTCTCATGTTTTCAGCAATTCTGTGGCTGCTATCGTTTTTCTGATCATTTTCGTAGCCTTGAGGTTGCTGTCTGGGTAAATCTACTTCACACTTGTTTGCCTTGATTAAATTGATTAATTGTTTAAAATGAAAAGTCAGCCTTAGCTGGTGTGCAATTTTATCTTGTTTATGTACACAAGACAAGAAATTACCATTTAATCGTTCAGTGTAACTTGTAACAATTAGTATTATGATTTTTGCTTCAAACTTCAAGGAATGGACTGATTTTAATTTACACTCACCGGCCACTTTAATAAGAACTTGTTCTTGATTCTAAGATCCCTGTTCTTGGCTGCAGAAGTGGAGCCCAATGTGGTCTTCTCCTGTTGCATGTTGAGATGCTTTTCTGCTCACCACGGTTGTAAAGAGTGATTATATGAGTTACTATATCCTTCCTGGCAACTCGAACCAATGTGGCCATTTTCCTCTGACCTCCCTTATCAACAAAACGTTTGTTTCCACCCATAGAACTGTCACTCAATGTTTTTTGTTTTTCACACCATTCTGTGTAAACTCTAGAGGTGTGTGTGTGTGTGTGTGTGTGTGAACCCCATCTGACTCAAACCAACACCCATGCCACAGTGAAAGCAAGTCACACTTTTAGATCACAATTTTTCCCATTCTGATGTTTGAACATTAACTGAAGCTCTTGATTTGTATCTGCATGATTTGATGCATCGTGCTGCTGTCAAGGGATCGGCTGATTAGAGAACTGCACAAAACAGCAGGTGGGTGTTCCTAATAAAGTGGCTGGTGAGTGTATCTGAAATACAAAAATCAATGTGAGAAATGCAGGATTTCTAAATTTTAAATAAGAAATGCTTTTTGACCTTTTTTTTAAATAAATGTCAGATTTGACTGGAAAAGTGAGTACATTTGGCATGTTTTTTGTTTTTTAAACTGTTACTCTGAGCATAAAAATCAGACTTTATTACAGGTCTTTTGAAGTAGGTTTTGTGTAAAGACTGAAGAACTCCTTCTGAGGGTATGAAACTGTCACTTTGAAATTTAGATTTTTCTATATGTAACACTAACAAGTATACCCTCAAATGGAAAAAAAAACCCTCTCCTATCTTTATCAGTAGCATTCAAAAATATTTATAGTAAAGTGTGTGTGTGTGTGTGTGTGTGTGTGTGTGTGTGTGTGTGTGTGTTTACACATATTATATTAGTGTGTATATGTATGCATAATTAGTTACTTTAAAATGGTTTATATTTGTTTTAAAAATAACCCCAAAATACAGTACCTTTTCACTAACATATGTCCTGTCATCTGTCAATTGATTTACTAGTGTATATACTTTATATAGCAGCAAGAACATTTTTGTTTATGCACACACACACTGTCAGAAATAGGGGTACTGTAGGAGTCAATTTCTGTTCCCCAAGGTATAATCTACACTAATGTAGCTCCTAGGGCTGATTATTAAACCTCAAGGTAACTGTGCGCCCTTTTAGGACCAAAAAGTACAACCCCGATTCCAAAAAAGTTGGGACAAAGTACAAATTGTAAATAAAAATGGAATGCAATAATTTACAAATTTCAAAAACTGATATTTTATTCACAGTAGAACATAGACAACATATCAAATGTCGAAAGCGAGACATTTTGAAATTTCATGCCAAATATTGGCTCATTTGAAATTTCATGATAGCAACACATCTCAAAAACGTTGGGACAGGGGCAATAAGAGGCTGGAAAAGTTAAAGGTACAAAAAAGGAACAGCTGGAGGACCAAATTGCAACTCATTAGGTTAGTTGGCAATAGGTCATTAACATGACTGGGTATAAAAAGAGCATCTTGGAGTGGCAGCGGCTCTCAAAAGTAAAGATGGGAAGAGGATCACCAATCCCCCTAATTCTGCGCCGACAAATAGTGGAGCAATATCAGAGAGGAGTTCGACAGTGTAAAATTGCAAAGAGTTTGAACATATCATCATCTACAGTGTATAATATCATCAAAAGATTCAGAGAATCTGGAAGAATCTCTGTACGTAAGGGTCAAAGCCGGAAAACCATACTGGGTGCCCGTGATCTTCGAGCCCTTAGACGGCACTGCATCACATACAGGCATGCTTCTGTATTGGAAATCACAAAATGGGCTCAGGAATATTTCCAGAGAACATTATCTGTGAACACAATTCACCGCGCCATCCGCCGTTGCCAGCTAAATCTCTATAGTTCAAAGAAGAAGCCGTATTTAAACATGATCCAGAAGCGCAGACGTCTTCTCTGGGCCAAGGCTCATTTAAAATGGACTGTGGCAAAGTGGAAAACTGTTCTGTGGTCAGACAAATCAAAATTTGAAGTTCTTTATGGAAATCAGGGACGCCATGTCATTTGGACTAAAGAGGAGAAGGACGACCCAAGTTGTTATCAGCGCTCAGTTCAGAAGCCTGCATCTCTGATTTTATGGGGTTGCATTAGTGTGTGGGGCATGGGCAGCTTACACATCTGGAAAGACACTATCAATGCTGAAAGGTATATCCAGGTTCTAGAGCAACATATGCTCCCGTCCAAACGACGTCTCTTTCAGGGAAGACCTTGCATTTTCCAACATGACAATGCCAAACCACATACTGCATCAGTTACAGCATCATGGCTGTGTAGAAGAAGGGTCCAGGTACTGAACTGGCCAGCCTGCAGTCCAGATCTTTCACCCATAGAAAACATTTGGCGCATCATAAAACGGAAGATACGACAAAAAAGACCTAAGACAGTTGAGCAACTAGAATCCTACATTAGACAAGAATGGGTTAACATTCCTATCCCTAAACTTGAGCAACTTGTCTCCTCAGTCCCCAGACGTTTACAGACTGTTGTAAAGAGAAAAGGGGATGTCTCACAGTGGTAAACATGGCCTTGTCCCAACTTTTTTTAGATGTGTTGTTGTCATGAAATTTAAAATCACCTAATTTCTCTCTTTAAATGATACATTTTCTCAGTTTAAACATTTGATATGTCATCTATGTTCTATTCTGAATAAAATATGGAATTTTGAAACTTCCACATCGTTGCATTCTGTTTTTATTTACAATTTGTACTTTGTCCCGACTTTTTTGGAATCGGGGTTATACATGTATGTTCCCAAGCAGTATATAAAGGGTACCAATAAGTACCTTATAGGGTACTGATCCAGTGACAAGTTGGTGTACCCCTAAAGGTACAACAATGTACTTTATTCTATCCACATTCACTGGATATGAGCAATCATGCACTCTGACTGGCTACTCTACTACTAGGATATCAGCTCATATATACCGTGAGTAGAGAAACAAAATAGTGTAGCGTTTTTGCTGAACCAACAGAGGATGAAATAAAAACTACTCGAAAACAAAACCCCAAAAAATACAAAAAAAGCAACAAAATATGGAATGAAAGTATTTGATGGTAAGAACAGGGTTTTTTTTCCTCATTTTTCAAGAATTATCACATTTTTCACAAATTGCTCCTGTCATTTCACCGGTTTGTTTACGTTCTAAGTGGAAATGATTTTGTTGGACGTTTTGTATAAAGTCTCTATCAAATTTGCAAAAAATAAAAATAGAAACACTCTGTTTCTTAAAATCCAGTGAAGGTGGATAGAATAAAAGTTATTCCACTCAATCTCATTATACACAGTTTATAGACAACTCGTTGCTACGTGCCTTGTCAGCTATCGGCTCATGTACGACTCGATTTCATGGAATAACTTAATTATTTTCTGAGAGTGTACTGTATTCAGAAGCTGCATTTTTCTCTATCTTAATGTACTGTGCAAAAGTCTTAGTCCTCCTATTTTTTTCATACAAACTTTGTGATAGATTTCTATTTTATGACTTCGACATTATCGAGTCAGTACAAAAACAACATTTTAGAGTCCTAACGTTTCGTGGTTTTTTTTTTTTCTCCCAGCACAAAATTGTTACAGAAAAAAGTTTGTATCTGAGCAGCATATTACATAAAAGAGCACTTTTCAGATTAAAAAAGAAAACATAATGAAGGCTGCTGGGTTTTGGTGCAAAATGAAGAAGCGAGTGTGACAGAGTCCAGAAGAACTGTGGCTGGTTCTGTAAGATGCTCAGTAAAACCTACAGCTCATTTTCACATACAACTGCACTCACTGGACCTCAGACTTTTTTTTTTTAAAGCAAAGGGTCGTCTCACACCAAATATTGGCTTTGTTTCATTTATTATGGTTTACTGATTTATAGTTTGCTTGTTTTTTTTTTAATGTTGAAACATTTCATTATATTTAAGCCATTTTTGGTCAACAGCATTTCTTTACATGTGCCTAAGATTTTTGCACAGGACTATATATAAACACTCACAACTACTTTATCCATCTATGACCAGATTGAATGGGATAATTAACACAAATTAAGTTCCACACTCGAACATCTTCACAATCATCCCTTTATTTAACGGTTGTACCCGTGATCTGACCCAAAAATAGAGATGAAAACAGAATATCTGAATCAAACAGACATCCTGTACAATAAACCCATAGACCTGTACTTTACAAGCAGACACGTTTCTATAGGTATATACTGTACGAGCGATGAATTTAATCCACATTATATACCACACTCATTTTGAAATTTCACAGATTTGCCACTTTTATATATGCAGTTTTCGTGATCAATTATATATCGATATTATAAGCAGAAACTGCATATATAAGAATAAGCAAGATGTCAGAATTTCAAACACATCGTATAAAAATATCAACATCTGCTCAGGCTTTGTGTAGGCGACTCAGAGTCGCATAACCATGCTATGCTAATGATGCTCTCACTGAGAAGATCGGGGGGATAATGGCGGATGTGTCGGCTTGTTTGCGGTTCTTTTAAAGCCCCAGGGAACCTAAATGTGTAATCTACTGTAATGCTGCTAATGTAAATTTTTCCAAAGAAACAAGATGTGTGTCGGTGGAGCGTCAATTACTGATGACTCGTAATGTCTACATCGTTCCTTTCTCTTTGGATGCAAAGTGGGTGGAGCTAATCTTGAGGAAATCATGCATATGATTCAAACCTGATGGTAACTTGTCCCTTCCTTGAAACAGTTTGCAAAACTACGCAATCCTGCTTGAATTTTTTTTTTATGAAAGCTAACTTAGCAAACGAAAGCTAGTGAACAAACACAAAGCTAGAATGCATAGCTTAAATGCTGACTCCATATCATATAAACTACTTTCGTGGCCTAGCAAGCTTGAAGATTCTCGCTGTCAATCAATCAAATGTGCATTTAGATATTAAGCCACCCTACCCGACAGATCTCAGATCAGTCTGATTAACTAATTATAGCTGGCTTTTAACAGTGTGTTAGCGTAATTCTGTACTTTTTTCTTTTTTTTAATCACAGTTTGGTGGATCACATGACCTTGACTTCATTCACTTCAATTTAATATTATTCATGGGAGGAGTCTCCAGTGTTGGTGCTTTAGAACGATCACAGAGTTTATGGAGTTTACGCGTTTCAGTTTTTTTGCCTTATTATTAAAAACAGACAAAAAAACGAGAGACTGGCGCACGAATGACTGTTTAAACTCATTTTGAGCTAACTCGATTGTTAATGTAACAATAAGTGGATAAATAGTACGGTCATGTATCGTTCTTTAATAAATGAAACAATTGTAACTGACAAATTTCTGTGGTGTAAGAGTAATAAAACACTTCATGACATGCTGTTATTGGAAAATAATAAACTTTGTGGTGGCAAGAGTAAATCCACTTAGCACACTATCAGTTGATTATTTTCCTATAACAGCATGCCACCTGTGTGTGTGTCTCTCTCTCTCTCTCTCTCTGTCTCTTAATATATGACAATTAACTGTGAATGTTTCATACTGAAACGCCATTCATTCTTTTATTCATTTACAATTTAGGCTTTGATGTTTATAGTTACCAAGCCTCTGTTTTATTCCCTGGGACTTTAAAATGAAAAATAAAAGCTCCAATCCTGATATAGAAACAGTTTTAATCTTTTTCTGGCACAGAGGAATTTTCAAACTGGCACGACTCAGTTTCATTTTAGCTGCCACTTTAAGCTAATCTCTTTACGTGGCTCCTGTAATGGCTTTCACCCATCTTAATGACAGTAATTTAATCACTCTCTGTGTTTGCTGTCAATTAGCTGAATATTTCCTTCTGATGGCTCCCTCTGAGGGAGGGAAGGAAGCAGAGAGCAGGATGAGAGAGGATATGCAGGAACGAAGGCATGATTACAGATTTGGCTTGTTAGGCAAAGAGGAAACCGAGATTAATGAAATAATTAGCAGGATTCGTTTCAGCACACAGCAGCAAAAGCTGTCATAAAAAAATAGCACAGGAGTCAAGTGTATCACGACGTTAACACTAAGATTTTCATTAGAAGACCACGTACATGTATGGAGACGACATCGATGTAGCATTTGCGTTAACCATAGAACATAGTTTCTTTTACACCTCCATTGCACTGTCTGATTTTGGCGTCTTGGAGATCCAGAGTGTTGATTGGGCCACACTCGTTTTCGTCCGTGGTTTTCTGTCCAGTGTGGATAAAAGAGAAAAGTACATTTATAACACATACCTATTATTTGTCTTAAGTTTGTAGCTCAATTGCTGTCAGGTTTCTGCTGTTACATAATAGCTAATCGCCTGATTTATATGTGAAATGTACACTTGTGTTTGTAGGGGTGGAGCAATCAAATGATTTGGACTGATGTACTGATTTAAGAGGCAACTACTGACATGAAGTGAGGCCACAATCATAAATTGGTTATATTACATTTTTCACATGATCAGACATAATTCACAGTCACACATGAAAAACACACGATCATGCGATATAAACATGGGCGGCACGGTGGTGTAGTGGTTAGCACTGTCGCCTCATAGCAAGAAAGTCCGGGTTCAAGCCCTGTGGCCGGCGAGGGCCTTTCTGTGCGGAGTTTGCATGTTCTCCCCGTGTCCGCGTGGGTTTCCTCTGGGTGCTCCGGTTTCCCCCACAGTCCAAAGACATGCAGGTTAGGTTAACTGGTGACTCTAAATTGACCGTAGGTGTGAATGTGAGTGTGAATGGTTGTCTGTGTCAGCCCTGTGATGACCTGGCGACTTGTCCAGGGTGTACCCCGCCTTTCGCCCATAGTCAGCTGGGATAGGCTCCAGCTCGCCTGCGACCCTGTAGAACAGGATAAAGCGGCTAGAGATGAGATTATAAACATATGTACGTTTCAGTTCCTAGAAATAATACACAACTCAGTTTTAAATTAAACCAGAGAAATAAATCCAGCTGTCACTTTAATAGACTCTGATTATTACACTGAATCTTGAGAGTGACAGGGATTGTAAAACTGAAGCCTCACATCTGCTTCGGAGCTGAAGGCGTTTACCCCAATGAGTTGAACGAACTCCAGCAAGCCTTTTACTGCTGACTCAGACTCACTGAGTGATTAGAAATCAGTTAAAATCGCATCACGCTGTGGGAGATGCTGGATTTTATATATATAATGAATTACATAAATAAAACCCTAATGTCCTGCCAAGCATGGGGCTCTTGGGGTTAGAGGGGGTTCACAGACTCTGCTTTATGCACTATTACAAAGGAGAGAGGAGGATTTGGTTGTTTGATTCCAGAACTTTCTAAATTGGCTCTAATTCAATTTGGAGTGTCGACGGCAAACACTTCAGCATGGTCTGCTCTGAAGTAAACACATGAGATCACGAGAATGATAAGGGATAAATAAAACCATGCATCCTGCAGGTGAGAAATCAACACACGAATCATGTACAAATCATGTGTGAATAAATGAATCATGTTGAAATAACTTGTGAATAAATGATTCACATAGAAATCACATGAAAGTAAATGAATAATGCAGAAATCACGTTGAGATCATGTGTGAATAAATGAATCGCGTAGTACTCACGTGTGAATAAAGGAATCGCGTAGTAATCGCGTGCGGACAGACGAATGGCGTAGTAATCGCGTGCGGACAGACGAATGGCGTAGTAATCGCGTGCGGACAGACGAATGGCGTAGTAATCGCGTGCGGACAGACGAATGGCGTAGTAATCGCGTGCGGACAGACGAATGGCGTAGTAATCGCGTGCGGACAGACGAATGGCGTAGTAATCGCGTGCGGACAGACGAATGGCGTAGTAATCGCGTGCGGACAGACGAATGGCGTGCGGACAGACGAATGGCGTGCGGACAGACGAATGGCGTAGTAATTGCATGTGGACAGACGAATGGCGTGTGGACAGATGAATCGGGTAGTAATCACGTGTGGACAGACGAATGGTGTGCGGACAGACGAATGGTGTGCGGACAGACGAATCGTGTGCGGACAGACGAATGGCGTAGTAATCGCGTGCGGACAGACGAATGGCGTAGTAATCGCGTGCGGACAGACGAATGGCGTAGTAATCGTGTGCGGACAGACAAATGGCGTAGTAATCGTGTGCGGACAGACGAATTGCATAAAAGTCACATGAAAATAAACGAATCATGTAGAAATCACGTGTGAATAAACGAATCATGTAGAAATCACACGAAAAAAATGAGTCATGTAGAAGTCACATGAAAATAAACAAATGATGCAGAAATCACGTGTGAAGAAATTAATCATGTAGAAATCGCACAAAAGTAAATTAATAATGCAGAAATCATGTTGAAATCATATGAAAGTAAATGAATCATGTAGTAATCACGTGTGAATAAATTAATCATGTATTAATCACATGTGGATAAAATGAATCAAGTAAAAATCACATGAAAAGAATCATACAAATCACGTTTGAATAAATGAATCGTGTAGAAATCACACAAAAGTAAATGAATCATCTAGAAATCACATGAAAATAAACGAATCATGTACAAATCACGTGTGAATAAATGAATCATGTAGAAATCACACAAAAGTAAATGAATCATGCAGAAATCACATGAAAATAAACGAATCATGTAGAAATCACACGTGAGAATCAATGTATCATGAACACATCACATTTTTGAATAAACAAATTATATAGAAATCACATGAAAATAAAGAATCATGCCAAAATTAAGTGTGAATAAATAATGTGGAATTCACATGAAAATAAATGGATCCTGTAGAAAATCACATGCACTACATCTATAAAGTCCACCACATATAAAAGTGTGTGAAACATATCATTTGAAAATAAATTAATCATGTGTAGAACTACATCCAAAAATGAAAGCACAACATGAGAACTTATGAGAAATCACATAAATAATTCAGTCATGTGAAAATGCGTAAACCATAACATGTGACGTGTCTAAAAATCAGTGCTGAGTTCCTGGGACTTTTCTGTCAGGCTGATCAATCAGGAAGTGGTACATTCATGTTTGCTAAGCATCGCGTTGCTGCTCCACTAATTGCCAGATGTGCTGCGGTATTTGGTTAACACTTTGAGAGTGTAATTACTGCGAGGCTGTGCTGTTTGTAACATGAGTACGTTATTTATAATCACCTCTTGCTCAGCATCTGGAAGCAGCATGTCCCCGAGGCCACGAGGATGAGCAGGAGCAGAGGAATGGTCGGGATGATCACATAAATCAGCAGCATACCTTCAAAAATAAGAACACATTCATATTCTCCGATACATATTTGAGACAGGGTCGTTTTAACGCTAATGTTAAACGCTAATGAGCGATATTACTTGAGTGTCCTGCCACGGTGACATAAAAGCTCTCCTCCTCATGAACATCAGGAGTTTTCGTCTCTGCTTCATGTTCTGTTGAAAGATCAGCCAGCACAACCTGGTGTAAATTAATATGCATGTACATGAAGTCACATAATCAAAGATTCGACCTTGGCTTACCTACATCGCGACTCACAGGTATATCTCCATGCTCCTTCACTAGGTGGCTCTCTGTATTAACAACATTTATACCACAGCACTGATGAATTTGAGAATCTGATTGGTCAGAATGGGTTGATTCATTTTCAAGCACAGCAGGAATTTTTCTGCCCCAGGAAAGTCTTCAAACTCCCGGGGCGCTTTCCAGTTTCTCAGTAACATGACTGGCGTTTTTTGACTTCAAGAAAGCAAAAAAGATGCTGCTATGACATAAATGATAACGGGAAATAATAACTTGTCTCACAGATATTCTTACAAAAATAAATACAACTCTAAAGGGATAAAAAGTAGCTGTTCATTAATAAATAATGATTGTAATCATCAGCAAATTACTGTTGTATGGGAGCAATAAAACACTTCAGGACATGCTGTTATTGGAAAATAATCAATAACAGTAACTTGTATTTTCTATCACAACACCCTGTCATGGATTATTTTCCTGAAACAGCACACTCCCAAGTGTTTTATTCTTAAGACTTAGTATTTTAGTGGTGCTTCAGTATGAGTATTTCAGTATACAGTATGTTATCCAAGTAAAGCTGTTTGATAAGTAAACTGGTTGGAGTCTAAAAATGTAAGAATTAACACAGGATGCTAAAGCCACATTGACAAAGTGTTTTTGTCCAAAAAACAAACAAACAAACAAACAAACAAACCACTGATTTTGATGAAAATGATTAGTTGATGGACAGCATAGACATACACATGCTGGTGCACAAAAACTATCCACTGCCCATTAGAAAGTTCACCAGTTGATCTTTTGAGAAGGAGAACCAGACTGCCACTTCTGTTCACATCCAGAGCACCAACTCTGTGTGTGTACCGATTATTGCGCAAATGCACAAAAATTGCACCTAATGTTGATTCCACCTCAAAACATGCTCAGGCAGGGTTTGCATTTGTTTTTTGTTTTATTTATTGATTTATTTATTGATTGATTTATTTATTTATTGTTGCCAGCACATGGAGCTCGAAACAGATAAAATATTCTTTTTCACCTCCTGACCTTTCAGGTCATAACATGGAGGACAAAGTGGTGGTGAAAAGATGAGTCTTGTTAGTGAGCATGTATGAGCAGATTTATGAATTGAAAATTGTTGTCAGTACTCCAGCACTGAAATGGAAATTAAGATAACAACTTGTCAGCTCAAGTTCTTTTGAGTTTCTGCATCAGAATCTACAGGAAAGGCAAACAATCTGCTCATGTCAGAGTTACACCTAAGATAGATGGGTTTTTATCCAGCAGTTATTTTTAATTTGCTTTTTAAAAAATAACGTTGGATTATTTACAAACACATTTTACTGAAAATATTGACGATGGTTTCATATAAAACAAGCTAAAGCAGATTTATTAGTCCACTATCATGTTGGACAGTTTATAGTTTCTGTCATGTAAGGGCGATAGACGGATGTAAGTGCAGGAGGAGTTTCATTAAAAACATGCTAGTAGACAGATCCAAAACGCAGACAGAGTCAAAAAACAGGCAGTGAGGCACAGACAGGATATCAGAGGGAATATAATACTCACAGTCCAAAAACACAAACAGGATCAAAACCAGAAAAGTGACAAAAAATACAAGGCTTTCACAAATTCTGTGTGTTACTCAGAGTCCTTATATATATGCGCTGTGATTGAGCTCTAATCAGGAACAGGTGCATGGTAATTAGTCCTAATGGCATTGTGTGCATGTGGATGTGACGGATCAGACAGCTGTTTGACATATCAAGTTTGATATCGGATGGTAACACTACAGTATTGATGTAATGTGAAAGTGCTGATTCACTGCTGTCCACCAGGCACCCAGCAGAGTCACACCATAATAAACGTGGTGGTGTTGTTTCTGGTGCATGGCATGTGGTGTCAAAGAAAGGAATAAATATGTATCATAACTGTGATGTGTATCTCATTATTGTATCACTGTCACAAGACAATGCAGTGATTTACTGAGGTGAAATAAACAACGCTACACAATTCGATGGTTCATTCATGGTGTTATAATATTATTACTCTATTCAGGGTGATTTTGTGCCCTTGTAAATATTTTGCTCATAAACTCATAAGAAGCTCCGCTTTTAGACAATGACTTAAAAAAAATATATATATATACACACACACACACACGTTTAATGTCGTGGAATGTCAGCAAAACAAGATAGCTCCTGTTATCATTTATGTTTTAACATCTATAAAGTCATTCCTTCACCAGCTTGCTTCACCATGTTATAGAGAAACTGGAAAGCATGAAGCCTTCTGTCCTGAACACTTTCCTTTCCTGTGGTAGAAAATGTACTGAATTTTACACTGGAGACTCCTTCCTTAACTGTACATTTCCCTACAGAAAGTTTGGCTATATCATCTATCCATTATCTGTAACCACTTATCCTGTACAGGGTCACGGGCGAGCTGGAGCCTATCCCAGCTGACTATGGGTGAGAGGCAGGGTACATTCTGGACAAGTCACCAGATCATCACAGGGCTGACACACACAACCATTCATACTCACATTCACACCTACGGTCAATTTAAAGCCTCTAATTAACCTAACCTGCATGTGTTTGAACTGTGGGGGGGAACCGGAGCACCCGGAGGAAACCCATGTAGACACAGGGAGAACATGCAAACTCCATACAGAGAGGCCTTCGTCGGCCGCTGGGCTTGAACCCAGAACCTTCTTGCTGTGAGGCAACACTGCTAACCACTACACCACTGTGCCGCCCTTCACCATATCAGTGATTGTTAAATAACAACACTTTTTTTAATCAGTTCATCATTAGGCTTAGATTACATGGCTTATCTGCCATACAAGTCCCTGTCAATGAGCTGTTACTATGGAAACAATAACATTTATCTGTTTTTCCCCAATAATGTAACTTGTGTCTCTCTGGTGCGGCACGGTGGTGTAGTGGTTAACGCTGTCGCTTCACAGCAAGAAGGTCCGGGTTCAAGCCCTGTGGCCAGCGAGGGCCTTTCTGTGCGGAGTTTGCATGTTCTCCCCGTGTCCGCGTGGGTTTCCTCCGGGTGCTCCGGTTTCCCCCACAGTCCAAAGACATGCAGGTTAGGTTAACTGGTGACTCTAAATTGACCGTAGGTGTGAATGTGAGTGTGAATGGTTGTCTGTGTCTATGTGTCAGCCCTGTGATGACCTGGTGACTTGTCCAGGGTGTACCCCGCCTTTCGCCCGTAGTCAGCTGGGATAGGCTCCAGCTTGCCTGCGACCCTGTAGAACAGGATAAAGCAGCTAGAGATAATGAGATGAGATGAGGTGTCTCTCTGGTTCCAAGTCCTTGATAAGTTCTTCAGCATGTGTTGTTTCATTGCATGTTTTCCAGACTGTGTATTCCCGTGTACGTGCTGCTGTACCTGGTTCGTACTTGCAGATGAAATTGTGCTTCATGTTGCACCTGTCATCGTTCCACTGATAAAGGTACGGTCCTCCTAAACCAGCCTCAGCAGTGGGCTGATGGTACATCACTACACACTCCTCCCCTCCGCAGGACGGCTCATCGAAATACCAGTTCCTATTAGACCAAGAGTGTGATAAGGAATAAAACACAATACTCTTACCTCAACACAGACTTATACTGGAGTAGGTGAAGAACATCTAATCCACACACCTGAACTGAGATACACTTCCGTCCTTCCACCTGTACAGACCTGGACAGGAAGTGTAGCTCATGTATTCTCCTGGACTCCTGCTCTCCACACGAGTCAGACCAATCCAGAAATCTCCATCGGCAATACCTGGACCTGAACTGGTCCTACTGAGATTCTTCAGAAGCTGTTCGATGTGCTGTTGTTCAGCAGCATTCTCTATGCTCAGGAGAGAACCACCGTCCACCTCACACACTTGCTGAGCTTCCGAGAAGGCCACGCGGCTCGACACATCGCTGAAGTATGCGATTTTATAGCACGGCTTCTCAGGACCGCCATGACACACAGTCTGACCTAGAGGGAGTCCCAAGCACCTAATGCTTTAACATGAAAAATCAAATGAGCTCCTTTACAATTTTCCACTTGTTTGAAATGAAACATGGCTGATTTTTTTTTTGTTATCCTAATCTAGCTAACACATAATGAAGATGATAATAATAAAATAATAATAATCATCATCATCAATTCATCATACTAACTGATTGGTTTGGTCTATTATTTTTTAACCAAAGCACCCAATTAATTCATTCACATTATTACAAAAAGCAAATTAACTCATCTTTAATAACTACTTCAGATTTGGATCTGGAGTCTATCCCAGGAAAACTGTGCTTGATGCAGGAATACACACCCTGGATAGGATGTCAGTCCATTGTAATATACCTATACACACATTCACACACTTGTTCACACCCAGGGACAATTCAGGATCACCACACCCGCTACAGGTGTGTTTGTGGGAGCTGGAAAGAAACCGGAGAACCCTGAAGAAACCCACATTGGGAGAACATGCATGGAAATTCTGCACAGGCAGTAATACAAAACATATATATATATATATATAAAATGTAAAAAGTATCAGAAACAATAAGAAATATTGATTCAAGGTAATTTTTTCTCATAACAGAACCATTAGCTAATTGGACCTGGGCAGGATTGCTGGAGTTATAATGTGTAGCTAAGCAAACCTTTTATTTAATGATTTAATATTACAGACACAAGAGTGTTTTATTGGGAAATACGCCACTCGTATTTTTCAGACGCGCTCCATCTGGGACATGGAGATTCAAAAGCATGACAAATCTCTATGTATGTCACTTGTGAGGAAATTGATGAATTGTTTTGATAAATTTGGGGACTTTTTGTTTGTGAATGTGTCAATATAATAAAAAGAACATCACACGTTTGCTTGAAGATATAAAGTTTATCTTCTCATGTTGAAAAACTTGCATTTTTTTATATGAAATTCATCGTGGATCTGAGTGACATATTTAAATAACATTGGCTGGCTTTGAGGGGTATATCAAATATATTCCATTCAGCTAGCATGATACTGAATGAGTCGAAGACGAGTAGCTGAATAGAATATATCTGATCTACCATGAAAAAACCAAGCCAATATTATTATTATACTGTTGCAAAAGTTTAAGGTGGGTGGAGCACAGAAGCACGGCAGGCTAGAACTGAGTTCTCAAACTCTCTTTATTTTTTACACTTTTCAGTGATGATCAATATGTACGCTTTTCAGCTGTTATCTACTGCTCTCACAGACACACACACACGCCTTCTGGTTGGGGAGAGCCTCTTTCCTCTGCTCTCTCTCTCCTTTTTATAGGGCGTGGTCACTGGGGAAGACACACAAACACAGGTTAACTAACATCAGGTGTAGTGATTCTGCCACTTACCTTCCCTGACTCCGCCCTCCGTTCACAGACCGATGCTTGACCATGCCCCTGCTGCCACATACCCCCACCGCCCGACTCAGGCCGGGGAGCCGTCCGGCCTGCAGCCAACTCGCCCCTCGACGGGAGAGGAAATCCGCCACGACCATCTGCGCCCCCGGCCTGTGGATCACCTTGAACTTAAACGGCTGGAGTGCCAGATACCAACGGGTGATCAACGCATTGGCATCTTTCATGCGGTGGAGCCACTGGAGGGGCGCGTGGTCCGAACAGAGGGTGAAAGGGCGTCCCAGTAGGTAGTAGCGGAGGGCGAGGACTGCCCACTTGATGGCAAGGCACTCCTTCTCTATCGTGCAATAGCGGCCCTCATGCACCGACAGCTTCCTGCTGATGTACAGCACTGGGTGGTCCTCCCCCTCCACCTCCTGGGACAGAACGGCCCCCAGCCCCCTGTCCAACGCGTCCGTCTGCAAAACAAAGGGGAGAGGGAAGTCAGGGGAGTGTAATAGTGGCCCCCCACACAGTGCAGCCTTTACCTCAGAGAAAGCCCGCTGGCATTGCTCCGTCCACTGGACCGGATCTGGTGCCCCCTTTTTAGTGAGGTGTCAGCGGGCTGGTGACGTCCGAATAATTAGGTATAAACCTACGATAGTAGCCAGGCAGCCCCAGGAACTGTCTCACCCCCTTTTTGGTCTTGGGCCTCGGGCAGGCCACAATCGCTGCTGTCTTATTAATTTGGGGACGCACCTGCCCATTGCCCAAGTGGAAGCCCAGATACCGTACTTCCACCCACCCAATTGCACACTTCTTTGGGTTGGCTGTGAGACCCGCTTGCCTCAGCGACCTAAGGACGGCCCTCAGGTGTTGTACGTGCCGTGGCCAGTCATTACTATAGATAATGTCGTTGAGGTATGCGGCCGCATAGGTGGCATGGGGGCGGAGGACCCTGTCCATAAGCCGCTGGAAGGTAGCAGGCGCCCCAAACAGCCCAAAAGGAAGTGTGACAAACTGGTGTAAGCCAAACGGTGTGGAAAAGGCCGTTTTCTCTCAGGATAATGGAGTCAAGGGGATCTGCCAATATCCCTTTGTCAAATCCAGTGTCGAATAAAAACGAGCCGTGCCTAGTCGATCAAGCAACTCGTCATTACGAGGCATTGGGTACGCATCGAATTTAGACACCGCGTTGACTTTTCTGTAGTCCACACAGAACTGGACCGACCCATCAGCCTTGGGAACCAAGACCACCGGGCTGCTCCAGTCACTGTGGGACTCCTCAACGATGCCCATGTCGAGCATGGCCTCAAGTTCTTCCCGAACCACCTTTTTTTTGTGTTCGAGCAGTCTGTAAGGGTGGTTGCGCACTACCACCCCCGGGGGCGTCTCAATGTAGTGTTCTATGAGGTGGGTGCGGCCGGGCAGGGGTGAGAATACATCATCAGAAAATTCTGTCTGCAACCGGGCGACCTCCGTGAGTTGGGTCGGAGAGAGGTGGTCTCCACAAGGGACCGGAGCGGTGGGCGATGTCAATTTTACTTTTTGAACCTCCGGCCCCAGCTCCGCCTTCTCTGGAACCACCGACACCAATGCCACGGGGACCTCCTAGTTCCAAAATTTTAACAGATTGAGGTGGTAAATCTGTAACGCCCCACCCCTGTCCGTTCGCCGCACTTCATAGTCGACGTCCCCAACTCGCCGTGTGACCTCAAAGGGTCCTTGCCACTTGGCGATCAATTTGGAGCTCAACGTGGGAAACAGCACGAGCACTTTATCTCCCGGTGCGAACTCCCTAAGGTGCGTGCCCCTGTCGTACGGGCGGATTTGCCGTTCTTGATCCTGCCGCAAATTCTCCTGGGTTAGGTGTGTGTGTGTGTGGAGTTTTGCACGCAGGTCAATAATGTATTGAATTTCGTTTTTGCTCGGTGAAGGTCCCTCCTCCCAATTTTCCCGCAGCACATCTAGGATGCCAAGCGGCTTATGCCCATATAATAATTCGAATGGGGAGAACCCCATGGAGGCTTGTGGGACCTCTTGCACTGCGAAAAGCAGGGGCTCGAGCAGTTTATCCCAGTTACGTGCGTCCTCGCTTACAAATTTTTTAATTATATTTTTGAGGGTGCGATTAAACCGTTCGACTAAGGCGTCCATTTGTGGGTGATAAACGCTGGTGCGGATCAGCTTGATTCCCAGTAACCCATACAGTTCGTGCAGTGTGTGTGACATAAACTTAGTGCCTTGATCAGTCAGAATCTCTTTGGGGATTCCGACTTGGGAGATGACGTGGAAGAGTGCTTCCGCAATACTACGTGCGGAGATATTGCGAAGCGGCACTGCTTCCGGATATTGCGTTGCATAGTCCACCAGAACTATAAAGTGATACCCTCATGTTGGCTGATCTAATGGCCCGACGAGATCCATCCCAATTCTTTCGAATGGAGTCTCGATTAATGGTAGAGGGCGCAAAGGCACTTTTGGAATGGCCGCTGGATTTACTAACTGGCATTCGCGGCATGCCGTACACCAACTACGGACATCACCGCGAATCCCTGGCCAATAGAACTGGGCCATTATTCGGGCTAGTGTCTTATCCTCCCCTAAGTATCCAGCCATGGGATTAAAGTGAGCCGCCTGGAATACCAATTCCCGGCGGCTCTTTGGGATCAAAAGTTGTGTTATCGGCTCCTTAGTCTGAGTGTACTGCGTCACTCGGTATAATCTATCCCTCATAATGGAGAAATAGGGGAAGGATGGGGTGGCGTTTGGCTGGAGTGTTTGACCATCGATTACTCTCACTTAGTCAAATGCATGCCGCAGAGTCTTGTCTCGCGACTGCTCTAATGGAAAATCTGCAAGGGATTCCCCGAGAGAGGGAGGAGGAGCCGGCGGCTCCTCACTCTGACGCGGTGCTGATGTAGACGGCTCTGTGACAGCTGCTCCCGCCAATGCCACACTGGGACCTCCCCCTGCTAAACTACGGCAGGACCCACTCTTCACTAAATGAGTCATTAGCTCCCAAAATCCCAGCCAATCAGTCCCCAAAATTATCGAATGGGTAAGGCGAGGATTAACCACCACCTTTACTCTAAATTTCTCCCCTCGAAATAGAATGTGGACCGACACTAAAGGGCAGTTGTGAACATCCCCATGAACACACAACACCTTCACCAATTGTGCTCTCCCCAATGCCTTGTCTTGCACCAGGCTTTGGTGGATGGAGGTCTGATTACAGCCGGAGTCCACCAAAGCCTGATACATATCCCCTTGGATACTCACCGGTATGCGATATGCTCCAGCCCGATCGAGGGCGGTCCCTGGCGCATCGGGGATCCGGACCACCGCCCCCACCTCCATTGCCGAGCACTGATGCTGGAGGTGCCCCGGCTCCCTGCAGCGCCAGCAAACTGGCCCAGGCTCTCTCTCTGCACCGGTGTTTCGGAGCTCACTCACCTGAGGGGGGAAGACACAGACATGGAAGTAGGAAACGGTAGGGTGCGGCGGGCTGGGTGGGGTGGAGCCAGCCCCCGCCTCCACGGTGGGGAATGAGGTGAGGACAAGAAACAGAAGGGGAGAGAGAGAGAGAAGGGAGGAGAGAAAGAGAGAGAAGCTGTCCTGCCATCAGAACAGCCGCCATAAGGTCCTCCGCCAGCTCGATGGCCTGATCCAGTGACGCTGGGCGATGGCACCGGACCCACTCCACTGCTCCTTCTGGAAGTCGGGCGCTGAACTGTTCCAGTGCCACCAGGTCGAGGATTCCCTCGGCATCACGGTTGTTGGCCCTCAACCACCGCCGGCAGGCATCCTGGAGTTGCTGGCCAAATGCGAACAGCCGGCTGACCTCCTCCAGGCAAAGCGTGCGGAAGCGCTGCCGTTGCTGCTCTGGGGTGCGCCCCACACATTGGAGGATGGCCCTGTGTAGGTCAGCGTAGGCCAGCCGGCTGTCGGCGGAGAGCTGTAGCGTGGCCAGCTGCGCCTCGCCCGTTAGCAGGGGGCGGAGGCGCGCCACGCGCTGTTCCACCGGCCAACCCCACGCCTCTGCTGCCTGCTCAAACAGAGCGAGGAAGGCTTCGGGGTCATCGTGCGGACCCATCTTCATTAGGGTGAGGTGGGGAGGGTCCACGGCGGTGGTGATGGTGGACCCCACCGATGCAATCAGGTGCCGGAATGCCTGGCGCTCTTCCTGCTGCGCCAGCACCAGGGCTTCAAACCGTTCTTCCTGCTCCTTCCGGAGGGTGACCAGTGCCTGGTGCTGGCTCTGTTGGGCCGTGGCGAGGGCATGAATCAGGTCCTTGAAGGGGGAGGACTCCATGAGGCTGTTCTCTTTTGTACTTCGGTCCCGGGTTTCGGCACCACTGTTGCAAAGGTTTAAGGTGGGTGGAGTACAGAAGCACGGCAGGCTAGAACTGAGTTCTCAAACTCTATTTTTTACACTTTTCAGTGATGATCAATATGTACACTTTTCAGCTGTTATCTACTGCTCTCACAGACACAGACCTTCTGGTTGGGGAGAGCCTCTTTCCTCTGCTCTCTCTCCTTTTTATAGGGCGTGGTCACTGGGGAAGACACACAAACACAGGTTAACTAACATCACGTGTAGTGATTCTGCCACTTAGCTTCCCTGACTCCGCCCTCCGTTCACAGACCGATGCTTGATCAAGCTCCCGCTGCCATATATACATACACAATCGATGGAACAATTATAGATTTTATAAAATTTAAGAACAGGGGGGTAACTTACCAATATTGAATGCTGATTCTGATCGAATGTAATTCAGTGTTTTGTCAATCCAATGTACAAAGTCAAAGTTCCTAACAATAAAAATGGTACAAGTTGTCAGTAAATCCGCTGAGAAGAAGCAAACTACAAACACGGACACTCCGGACTACAACTCCCAGAACACACAGCGCCCTCTGTCTCCCGCCTACTGAATCACAGCTGGCTCTCATTTCCTCAGTCACCTGTCCCTCTATTTAAGCTCCCTTCTCAGATACATCATTGCGAAGTATCGTCCTGATCATTCAGTTCATACCAAGCCTTGTATCTTTCTGACTGCCTCTTACTTTCTGACCCTTGCTACTTTCTTCTCATTTCTCGCTCTTTGTCATTCCTACGTTACGTTGTTTGCTGATTGCCCGACCCTCACTCATTTACTGACACCGATTCCAGTCCCTCTATTTGGCTTTGTTGTCTTTCTGCAATCTGTCTTCCTCCGCGCATACATCTGTAAGTGCCTGCACTCTCACAGGATACTTCGCCAACATGGATGTAGCAGAGGATTCTAAACAGACTGCTCTCAACTCACAGGGGCGTTTGCTAGGAGAACATCAACAGATACTCGACAATCTCAACACCCGGATGACACAGCTCGCAACTGTGATGTCGTGGGCCCTCCTAGCATGGCCTGAGTCTCCTCCTAGCCCAGTATTGAAACTCCCCACTCCAGAGAAGTTCACTGGAGACGCCATCACATGTAAAGGTTTTTTACTGCGATGTTCTATGTATTTTGCCACCATGCCAACCGTATTAGATGAGCATAAAATCGCTAAGTTTCTGTCTTTTCTCACTGGCAAAGCGCTCCGCTGGGCTACTGCTATCTGGAACAAGTGTGGTGAGCAAAATAAGTCTTACAAATGGCTCCTCTCTCTATTCAAGAAAGTGTTTGACCACGAACCAAGGGGATAGAGGTTGGAGAGAGCCTACTCGCCAGTTCTCAAGGCAATCGTAGTGTCGCCGAATATGCCCTGGACTTCAGGACACTCGCAACTGCCAGTGGATGGAACAATCCAGCCCTGAAAGCAGTCTTTCACCAAGGTTTATGTCCTGAAATCATCAGTGAACTAGCCTGTAGAGATGAGAACCTCTCTCTCGACTCCCTCATAGTCTAGCTATTCGTCTCGACGAATTGTTAAAGCACCGACCCTCTATCCACAAGTGTACCAGGGCTGCTCAGCTGTCGGAGAACAGCTCACCTATGGAGGTCTCACACACTCGGTTCACCCATGCTGAGTGCGCTAGACGATGCAAGGAGGGGTTATGTTTCTACTGCGGGAGCTCTGAACATAACATCTGGCACTGTCCGATCAGACCAGCCCGTGAAACCCCATCAGAGAAACCTGTAAAATCTACAAGTCCGGTGAGAAAGCTCTACTCAAAATCCTTCAAGATGCCAGTTTTACTGAAGGTTGCATCCTCCATTCACGTCCTATCTGCTTTCATTGATTCAGGGGCAGAGGGGAGCTTTATCAGTAAAACCATCATGCAGAAGCTCAACCTGCTTATCACACCTCTGCACAGCACACTCAGCATTAGGACCATCGATGGAGGACCCATAGGTGACGGGTTGGTCACCTCACGCACCTAACCTGTACAGATCGAAGTAGGCGCATTACATAAGGAGCTCATCTCTCTCTATGTAACAACGACCGTTAACCATAATATTATTCTTGGATACCCTTGGCTACAACTTCACAACCCTCTCATTTCTTGGCAAAACAAGGAAATTCTCCAGTGGTCACCTACATGTTTCCAGAGCTGTCTCTCTCATCCCCAGGTCCAGGTATCCTCCACCTCAGTAGAAAGTCCTCAACCTGACTCAATGGACAACGTTCCTGACTACTATCGGGACCTCTCCAAAGTCTTCAGCAAGGGGAAGGCCCGCAGACTACCACCACACAAGCTATACGACTGCACCATTGACTTACTGCCAGGTATGTCTCTGCCCCAAGGTCGCATTTATCCCCATCCCAGAAGGAACACGCTGCCATGGAAGAGTACATTCAGGAGGTCCTCAAACAGGGATATATCCACCTGTCCAAATCTCCTGCATCTGCTGGTTTCTTTTTTGTGGAGAAACGAGGGGGCGGACTGAGGCCCTGCATCGATTGCAGAGGGTTAAACCAGGTCTGTCAAGTGTCCTTATCCTCTTCCCCAGTTCTAGCAGCTCTAGAACAACTTCGGTTTGCTAGAAACTTCTCCAAGCTTGACCTGTGCAGTGTGTATAACCTGATCTGGATCAAAAGGGGTAATGAGTAGAAAACCGCTTTCAGCATCACCGCTGGACACTTCGAATACTGGGTCATGCCTTATGGCCTTTCTTTGGCACCCAGTGTGTTCCAATGTTTCATCAATGACGTGCTACGGGACATGCTGGGCAAATACGTCATCGCTTACATTGACGATATCCTGATATACTCCTCAGATGTCCACCATCACCAGGAACACGTCAGAGCAATCCTTAGGCAACTACTGGATAACAACCTCTTTGTGAAGGCTGAGAAGTGTGAGTTTCATCAAAGCAGGATCTCCTTCCTGGGTTAGATCATCAGTGCCAAAGGAGTAAGCATGGACTCATCTAAGGTCTCTGCTGTAACATCCTGGCTGACACCCAGATCTATCAAAGATCTTCAACATTTCTAAGGCTTTGCAAACTTTTACCGCTGGTTCATTCGAGACTTCAGCACTCTGGCAGCCCCTCTGACCACTTTGCTGAAGAAAGGTCCCAAAGGCCTACATTAGAACCCAGCGGCAGAGGAAGCCTTCAACCGGCTAAAACAAGCCTTCACTTCAGCCCCAATACTCCAGCCCCCTGACCCTACAAAGCTGTTCATTGTAGAGGTTGATGTGTCTGACACTGGAGTAGGGGCCATCTTGTCCCAGCATTTTGGGGAAAAACAGAAGCTACACCCTGTAGCCTTCTTTTCAAAGAAACTAACTTCAGCAGAAAGGAATTATGATGTGGGCAATAAGGAACTGCTTGCTATAAAACTAGCTCTTGAAGAGTGGCGGCATTGGTTAGAGGGAGCCACTCACCTCTTTGTAATCCTCACTGATCATAAAAATCTAGAATATCTCAGAAAAGCCAAAAGATTGAATCCACGTCAGGCCAGGTGGGCACTATTCTTCACACGTTTTGATGTCACCATTTCATTCTGTCCAGGTTCCAAAAATATCAAGGAAGATGCTTTATCCAGGGCATTCAGACCATCCCACCATGACACAGGTCCCATCATCCCACCACAGTGTTTCGTGCAATCCATCACCTGGGAACTGGACAAGGAAATAAACAAGTCACAGCCTCAAATTCTGCCTGTTCACCTCCCACCTGGCATTCTCTATGTGCTGAAGCATCTTCACAGCAAACTCATCACCTGGGCACATGCATCTCCTGCCACTGGACATCCGAATAGCCAACGCACGCACCAGATGTTAAGGAACAGGTACTGGTGGGAGAATATGCTATCTGCAATCAACCAGTTCATCGCCTCCTGCTCTGAATGCACTCAAGCAAAGGTTCCGAGAGCCCCCCCCCGGTAAACTATGCCCTCTACCAATTCCCCAAAGGCCATGGTCACACCTGGCAATTAATTTTATCACTGATCTCTCTCCCTTTCAAGACAGCAGCACGATAATGGTAACCATAGACAGATTTTCGAAAGCATTGAAACTTATCCCTTTGCCAGGCATCCCCACAGCCTCTCAGACTGCAGAGCTCTTGTTCCAGCAAATCTTTAGGTACTATGGTATCCCCGAAGATAGTTAGCAACTGGGGACCCCAATTCATTTCAAAGTTTTGGACAAGTTTCATGGAAAGGTTGGGAGTATCCATGAGCCTCACTTTCAGCTATCACCCCCAGTCCAACGGTCAAGTAGAAAGAGCAAACCAGGAAATCGGCTGCTTTCTTAGGATCTACTGCATGTGCAACCAGGGGGACTGGGTGTGCTTCCTGCCCTGGGCCGAGTATGCATAAAACTCACTGAAACACTCTGCCACCCAACTGATACCGTTTCAGTGCATACTCAGCTATCAACCACCCTTGTTCCCCTGGGACGATGCATCCAGCCAGGTACAAGCCATCGATGACTGATTCAAGCACAGTCAAACCATCTGGGAGGAGGTTCACCAGCGACTAGAATCAGTCTGCGCCAAATACAAGGAATATGCAGATAAGTGTAGAGGAGAGACTCCTGACTTCCTCCCTGGTGACAGAGTATGGGTGGCCACTAAAAATGTAAGAGAAGCCAACACCTGTAGAAAGGTCCAGCCACGCTACATCGGGCCATTTAAAGTCTTGTGTCATATCAACAAAGTATCGTACCATCTCAAACTTCCTCCTCACAGCCGAGTATCACCCACATTCCATGTCTCACACCTAAAACCTGCCATCCCAGGACCCCTTGCCAGCAACTCACTGACCTAAGAACACTTCACTTAATCTAGAGGGAGAGCCCATCTACCAGGTCAACAAGATCCTTGATTCAAGACAAAGAGGAGGCCAAGTCGAGTACCTGGGAGACTGGGAAGGATACGGACCAGAAAAACAAAGCTGGGTCAAGTCCAGAGACATCCTCGACCCCCTTCTGAAGCAAGAGTTCCATGCCCAGCATCCTAGTAAACCAGCACCCAGAAGTAGGGGTTGTCCCAGAAAGAATGTAGCTCCCAGAGGTAGCTCCTGGGGGTCTCTGTCAGTAAACCTGCTGAGAAGGAGCAAATTACAAACATGGACACTCTGGACTACAACTCCCAAAACACACAATGCCCTCTGTCTCCCGCCTACTGAATCACAGCTGGCTCTCATTTCCTCAATCACCTGTCCCTCTATTTAAGCTCCCTTCTCAGACACACCATTGCAAAGTATAGTCCTGAACATTCAGTTCATACCAAGCCTTGTATCTTTCTGACTACCTCTTACTTTTTGACCCTTGCTACTTTCTTCTCATTTCTCACTCTTTGTCATTCCTACGTTACGTTGTTCGCTGATCGCTTGACCCTCGCTCATTTACTGACACCGATTCCAGTCCCTCTGTAGCGAGATTCAGGTGTGGGTGGAGCACAGAAGCACGGCAGGTGGCTTTTTACATTGAAGAGGGGTTTTATTCAAATAGCTTTTCAGCATAGGGCTCCAAAAAACTCTCTCACACACACACACACACACACACACACACACACACACACACACACACACACACACACACACACACAGGCTGTCAACGAGCCTTCAGTGCCAACCTCCCCTTCTCACTCTCCTTTCATCGGGCGCAGTCACTGAAGGAGACGCAAACACACATTAATTGACAACAGGTGTAGTGACACGACCACTCACCTTCCTTGACTCCACCCTCCATTCACAGACCGATGCTCGGCCACGGCCCCGCTGCCACATATCCCCACTGCCAGACTCAGGCCAGGGAGCCGTCTGGCCTGAAGCTGACTCTCCCCCTCAACAGGAGAGGAAGTCCGCCACCACCATCTGTGCCCCCGGCCTGTGGATCACCTCGTATTTAAATGGCTGGAGTGCAAAGATACCAATGGGTGATCCGCACATTGGCATCCTTCATGTGCGGATCACCCATTCATGTGGTGGAGGTGCCACTGGAGGGGTGCATGGTCCGAACAGAGGGTGAAAGGGCGCCCCAGTAGGTAGTACTGGAGGGTGAGGACCACCCACTTGATGGCTAGGCACTCTTTTCGATCGTGCTGTACCTGCTCTCTCGCATCGACAGCTTTCAGCTAATGTACAGCATGGGACGCTCCTCCCCCTCTACCTTCTGGGACAGAATGGCCCCCAGCCATCTGTCTGCCACATCTGTCTGCAAAATAAAGGGGAGAGAAAAGTCAGGGGAGTGTAACAGTGGCCCTCCACATAGTGCAGCCTTTACCCTAGAGAAAGCCTGTTGGCATTGCTCCGTCCACTGGACCGGATCTGGTGCTCCCTTTTTAATGAGCTCCGTCAGCAAACTGGTGACATCTGAATAATTAGGTATGAACCTCCGATAGTAGACAGCCAGCCCCTTGAACTGTCTCACCCCCTTTTTGGTCTTGTGCCTCAGGCAGGCCGCAATCGCTGCTGTTTTATTAATTTGGGGATCCACCTGCCCATGGCCTAAGTGGAAACCCAGATACCATACTTCCACCCACCCAATCGCACATTTCTTTGGGTTGGCTGTGAGACCTGCCTGCTTCAGTGACTTTAGGATGGCCCTAAGGTGTTCAAGGTGCCGCGGCCAGTCATTACTATAGATGATAATGTCATCCAGATACATGGCTGCATAGGTGGCTTGGGGGCGGAGGACCCTGTCCATAAGCCGCTGGAATGTAGCGGGTGCCCCAAACAGCCCAAAAGGAAGTGTGACAAATTGGTGTAAACCAAACGGTGTGGAAAAGTCTGTTTTCTCTCGGGACAGAGGAGTCAAGGGGATCTGCCAATATCCCTTCATTAAATCCAGTGTTGAATAAAAATGAGCAGCGCCTAATCGATCGAGCAACTCGTCAATGCAAGGCATTGGGTACGTGTCAAATTTAGACACCGCGTTGACTTTCCTATAGTCCACACAGAACCGGACCGATCCATCGGTCTTGGGGACCAGGACCACTGGGCTGCTCCAGTCACTGTGGGACTCTTCAATTATGCCCATTTTGAGCATAGCTTCAAGTTCATCCCGGACCACCTTTTTTTTGTGTTCGGGCAGGCGGTAAGGGCGGCTGTGCACTACCACCCCGGGGGTGTCTCAATGTGGTGTTCTATGAGGTGGGTGCAGCCGGGCAGGGTCAAAAACACTCCAGAAAATTCTTTCTGCAACTGGGCTACCTCCGTGAGCTGGGTTGGGGAGAGGTGGTCTCCACAGGGGACTGGAGCAGTGGGCAATGTCAATTTTCTTTTTTGAACCTCTGGCCCCAGCTCTGCCTTCTCCGGAATTACCGACACCAACGCCACGGGGACCTCCTCATTCCAATGTTTTAACAGATTGAGGTGGTAAATCTGTAATGCCCCACCCCTGTCCGTTCGCCTCACCTCATAGTCGACATCCCTGACTCGCTGTGTGACCTCGAAGGGCCCTTGCCACTTGGCGACCAATTTGCAGCTCAATGTGGGCAACAATACGAGTACTTTGTCTCCCGGTGTGAACTCCCTAATGCACGTGCCCCGTCATACAGTTGGACTTGACGTTCTTGCGCCTGCCGCAAATTCTCCTGGGTTAAGTGCATGAGTGTGTGGAGTTTGGCACGCAGGTCGAGAACATATTGAATTTTGTTCTTACTGGGTGAAGGTCCCTCCTCCCAATTTTCACGTAGCATGTCCAAAATGCCATGTGGCTTACACCCATATAATAATTCAAATGGTGAAAATCCTGTGGAGGCTTGCAGGACCTCTCATACTGCAAATAACAGGGGCTTGAGCCACTTATCCCAATTACGTGCATCTTCGCTTATGAACTTCCAAATTATATTTTTGAGGGTTCGATTAAACTGTTCTACTAAGCCATCCATTTGTGGGTGATAAACGCTGGTGTGGATAGGCTTAATCCCCAGTAACCCATACAGTTCGCACAGTGTGCGTGACATGAATGCAGTGCCTTGGTCTGTCAGGATTTCTTTCGGAATCCTGACCTGGGAGATAAAGCGGAAGAATGCTTCTGCTATACTGCGTGCTGAGATATTGCAGAGAGGCACTGCTTCTGGATATCACATTGCATAGTCCACCAGAACTAAAATAAAGCAATATCCCCGTGCTGACCGATCTAATGGCCCGACGAGATCCATCCCAATTCTTTCGAAAGGGGTCTCAATTAAAGGGAGAGGGCGCAAGGGCGCTTTTGGAATGGCCACGGGATTTACTAATTGGCATTTGCGGCACGCCGCACATCACCGACGGACATCCCCGCGAATCCCTGGCCAATAGAACCGGGCCATTATTCGAGCTAGTGTCTTATCCTGCCCCAAGTGCCCGGCCATGGGATTAAAGTGAGCTGCCTGGAATACGAATTCCCAGCGGCTCTTTGGAATTAACAGTTGTGTTATCTTTTTGCCAGTTTGAGTGTCCTGCGTCACTCGGTATAGCCTATCCTTAATAATAGCAAAGTAGGGGAAGGCTGGCATTGCATTTGGCTGGAGAATTTGACCATCGATTACTCTCACTTGGTCAAATGCATGCTGCAGAGTCCCGTCTCGGGACTGCTCTAATGGGAAGTCCCCAAGGGAATCCCCGAAAGAGGGAGGAGGGGCAGGGTGCTCCTCACTCTGCGTATCACCCTGACGCGGTGCTGACATAGACGGCTCTGTGACAGCTTCTCCCGCCAATGCTACTCCGGGGCTTCCCCTAGCTGAATTACGGCAGGACCCACTCTTCACTATGTGCGTCATCAATTCCTTAAACCCCGGCCAATCATTCCCCAAAATTAGCGAGTGGGTGAGATGAGGGTTAACTGCCACCTTTACACTATGTTTTTTCCCCTCAAAATAGAATGTGGACAGACACTAAAGGGTAGTTGTGAACATCCCCGTGCACACACAACACCTTCACCATTCGTGCTCTCCCCAATGCCTCACCTTGCACCAGGCTTTGGTGGATTGAGGTCTGGTTACAGCCGGAATCCACCAAAGCCTGATACATATCCCCTTGGACACTTACTGGTATTTGATATGCTCCAGCCCAATCGAGGGCAGTTTCTGGCGTGTCGGGGACCTGGACCATCCCGCCCACCTCCATCACGGAGCACTGATGTTGGAGATGTCCCGGCTCCCCGCAGCGCCAGCACACCAGCCCAGGCTCTCCCTCTGCAGCAGTGTTACAGATGTCACTCCCTGAGGGGGAGGAGACACAGACAAGGAAGAGAGAAATGAGAGGACACCGCGGGTGCACCGGGCCGGCTGGGGGGGAGCCGGCCCCCGCCTCCGCGGTGGGGGAATGGGGTGAGGATGGGAAGCAGGGGGAGAGAGAAGAGAGAGGAGAAAAGGAGGTATGCCTTCCTGTCGTCGGAACTGCCGCCATGTGGTCCTCTGCCAGCTCAATCGTCTGGTTCAGCGATGCCGGGAGATGACACTGGACCCACTCCGCTGTTCCTTCCGGAAGTCGCGTGACGAATTGTTCCAGTGTCACCAGGTTGATCACTCCCTCAGCATTACGGTCGTCTGCCCTCAGCCACTGCCGGCAGGCGTCCCAGAGTTGCTGCCCGAACGCAAATGGCTGGTCAAACTCCTCCAAGTGCAGCGAGCGGAAGCACTGCCGCTGTTGCTCTGGGGAGCGCCCGACATGCTGGAGGATGGCTCTCAGTAGGTCGGCGTGCATGAGCTGACTGTTGGTGGGGAGCTGCAGCATGTCCAGCTGCGCCTCGCCCATCAGTAGGGGGAGGAGGCATGCCGCGAGCTGGTCCACCGGCCAACCCCACGCCTCCACTGCCTGCTCAAAGAGCATGAGGAAGGCTTCCGGGTCATCGTGCGGACCCATCTTCGTTAGGGTGAGGTGGGGAGGGTCTGCTCCGGTGGCGGTCATGGGCCCCACCGACACGAGCAGGTGCTGGAATGCCTGGCGGTCTTCCTGTTGGGCCAGTACCAAGGATTCAAACCGTTGTTCTTGCTCCTTCCAGAGGGCGGCCAGCGCTTGGTGCTGGTTCTGCTGGGCTGTGGCGAGGGTATGGATGAGGTCCTTGAATGGTGAGGACTCCATGGGGCTGTTCCCTTCTGTACTCGTCCTGGGTTTCAGCATCACTGTAGCGAGATTCAGGTGTGGGTGGAGCACAGAAACACGGCAGGCGGCTGTTTACATTGAAGAGGGGTTTTATTCAAATAGCTTTTCAGCATAGGGCTCCAAAAAACTCTCTCACACACACACACACACACACACACACACACACACATATACTGTACAGGCTGTCAACGAGCCTTCGGCGCCGACCTCCCCTTCTCACTCTCCTTTTATCGGGTGCAGTCACTGAAGGAGACACAAACACACGTTACTTGACAACAGGTGTAGTGACACGACCACTCACCTTCCCTGATTCCACCCTCCATTCACAGACCAATGCTCAGCCACGCCCCCGCTGCCACACCCTCAATTTGGCTTTGTTGTCTTTCTGCAATCTGTCTTCCTCCACGCATACATTTGTAAGTGCCTGCACTCTCTCACAAGTCCAAAAAGCCTAAACAACAACCCAACTTATACAACCCCGATTCCAAAAAAGTTGGGACAAAATACAAATTGTAAATAAAAACGGAATGCAATGATGTGGAAGTTTCAAAATTCCATATTTTATTCAGAATAGAACATAGATGACATATCAAATGTTTAAACTGAGGAAATGTATCATTTAAAGAGAAAAATTAGGTGATTTTAAATTTCATGACAACAACACATCTCAAAAAAGTTGGGACAAGGCCATGTTTACCACTGTGAGACATCCCATTTTCTCTTTACAACATTCTGTAAACATCTGGGGACTGAGGAGACAAGTTGCTCAAGTTTAGGGACAGGAATGTTAACCCATTCTTGTCTAATGTAGGATTCTAGTTGCTCAACTGTCTTAGGTCTTTTCTGTCGTATTGATGCACCAAATGTTTTCTATGGGTGAAAGATCTGGACTGCAGGCTGGCCAGTTTAGTACCCGGACCCTTCTTCTACGCAGCCATGATGCTGTAATTGATGCAGTATGTGGTTTGGCATTGTCATGTTGGAAAATGCAAGGTCTTCCCTGAAAGAGACATTGTCTGGATGGAAGCATATGTTGCTCTAGAACCTGGATATACCTTTCAGCATAGATGGTGTCTTTCCAGATGTGTAAGCTGCCCATGCCACACGCGCTAATGCAACCCCATACCATCAGAGATGCAGGCTTCTGAACTGAGCGCTGATAACATCTTGGGTTATCCTTTTCCTCTTTAGTCCGAATGACACGGCGTACCTGATTTCCATAAAGAACTTCAAATTTTGATTCGTCTGACAACAGAACAGTTTTCCACTTTGCCACAGTCCATTTTAAATGAACCTTGGCCCAGAGAAGACATCTGCGCTTCTGGATCATGTTTAGATACGGCTTCTTCTTTGAACTATAGAGTTTTAGCTGGCAACGGCGGATGGCACGGTGAATTGTGTTCACAGATAATGTTCTCTGGAAATATTCCTGAGCCCATTTTGTGATTTCCAATACAGAAGCATGCCTGTATGTGATGCAGTGCTGTCTAAGGGCCTGAAGATCACGGGCACCCAGTATGGTTTTCCGGCCTTGACCCTTACACACAGAGATTCTTCCAGATTCTCTGAATCTTTTGATGATATTATGCACTGTAGATGATGATATGTTAAAACTCTTTGCAATTTTACACTGTCAAACTCCTTTCTGATATTGCTCCACTATTTGTCGGCGCAGAATTCGGGGGATTGGTGATCCTGTTCCCATCTTTACTTCTGAGAGCCGCTGCCACTCCAAGATGCTGTTTTTATACCCAGTCATGTTAATGACCTATTGCCAATTGACCTGATGAGTTGCAATTTGGTCCTCCAGCTGTTCCTTTTTTGTACCTTTAACTTTTCCAGCCTCTTATTGCCCCTGTCCCAACTTTTTTGAGATGTGTTGCTGTCATGAAATTTCAAATGAGCCAATATTTGGCATGAAATTTCAAAATGTCTCACTTTCGACATTTAATATGTTGTCTATGTTCTATTGTGAATACAATATCAGTTTTTGAGATTTGTAAATTATTGCATTCCGTTTTTATTTACAATTTGTACTTTGTCCCAACTTTTTTGGAATCGGGGTTGTATATAAGCTGTATCCAGGTAGACAGTTCAAGTTCAAAGTTACTTTTGGTCATAGTTAATTGTTACATTACAGTTGTTCAAAACAAAAGAGCTTTGCTGAGTGAAGTCTACGAGTGAAGTTTTCTTGTAAAAGTCTCTGTCACTTTTCCTCACCTCCAAGTAGAACTTTGACAATATTTCCACTAACGCTCTCTCTTCCAGTTTTTCAATGTCCGTTGGTCTGTTTTTCTCTTGTAAATATGCGTGAAGAATATCCAGTGAAGTTTTGCTAGCCTTTTAGGTGTTCAGTGTAGCTGTCTCTTTAAATCTTCCACTTTAAATCTTCCACTTTTAACGAAGCAAACCTTGTGGCCATGTTTGTGTACAAACTGTTTGTGGCAGTGGGGGCGTAGTCAAGCGCCGGTCTGTGACAGGAGGGCGGAGTCAGGGAAGGTAAGTGGCAGAATCACTACACCTGAGAGCAATTAACCTGTGTTTGTGTGTCTTCCCAGTGACCGCGCCCTATATCAGGAGGGAGAGCGAGAGCAGAAGGGGCTGATCCCTAAACCAGACGCCGGTTGTGTGTGTGTGTCTGTGTTAGTCACTGGAGATTGTTAGACTGAAAAGTGTGGCAATAAAGCCGAGTTGTAAACCTGATCTCTGTCCTGCCGTCCTCTGTGCTCCACCCACACATAGGGAACATACCACAGTGTTGCTGAAACCCGGGAAAATGGAGCACCAACCCAGCAGCCCCAGGGAATCCTCCCCGTTCGCCGACCTGGTCCACGCCTTTGCCACGGCTCAGCAAAGCCAGCACCAGGCGCTCGTCACACTCCGAAAGGAACAAGAGCGGCGCTTCGAAGCCCTAGTGCTGGCCCAGCAGGAAGATCGCGAGGCGTTCCGGCATCTCCTCGCGTCGGCGGGGTCCACCAGCACTCCGGCCGCGGGCCCGTCTCCCCTCACTGTCACCAAGATGGGCCTGCAGGATGACCCCGAGGCGTTCCTCACGTTGTTTGAACAGGTCGCCGAAGCCTAGGGGTGGCCGATGGAGCAGCGTGCGGCGTGCCTCCTCCCCCTGCTAACGGGAGAGGCACAGCTGGCCGCGCTACAGCTCCCCGCCGACCGCCGGCTGGCCTATGCGGACCTCCGCCGGGCCGTCCTCCAGCATGTGGGGCGCACACCGGAACAACAGCGCCAGAGCTTCCGTGCGCTGCGATTGGAGGAAGTCGGCCGGCCGTTCGCGTTCGGCCAGCAGCTCCGGGACACCTGCTGGCGGTGGTTGAGGGCCAACGATCGCGACGCCGAGGGAATCATCGACCAGGTGGTACTGGAACAGTTCGTCGCCCACTTACCAGCAGGAACCGCGGAATGGGTCCAGTGCCACCGCCTGGCGTCGCTGGATCAGGCAGTCGAGCTGGCAGAGGATCATCTGGCGGCTGTCCCGGCGGCAGGACAGCAGATGGCATCTTCCCTTCTCTCCTCTTCTCTCTCTCTCTCTCTCTCTCTCTCTCTCTCTCCCCCTCCTCCTGTGTCCCGTCCTCGCCCCATTCCCCCACCGCGGAGGCGGGGGCCGGCACCACCCCAGCCGGTCCGCCGCACCCGCGGTGCCCTCCCGTTTCTCCCTTCTGTGTCTGTCTCTCCCCCACCTCAGGTGAGTGATCCCCAGATCACCGGTGCAGAGGGAAAGCCCGGGCCGGTTTGCTGGCGCTGCGGGGAGCCAGGCCACCTTCAACAGCAGTGCACAGCAATGGAAGTGGGCGCAGTGGTTCGGATCCCCGACACGCCAGAGGCCGACCTCGGTCGGGCTGGAGCATATCGCATACCGGTGAGTATCCAAGGGGCTACATATCAGGCATTGGTGGATTCTGGTTGTAATCAGACCTCAATTCGCCAAAGCCTGGTTCAAAACGAGGCATTGGGGGGAGCACAAGGGGTGAAGGTGTTGTGTGTGCACGGGGATGTTCACCGCTACCCTTTGGTGTCGGTCCACATTATTTTCAGAGGGGAAAAATTTATAGTGAAGGCGGTGGTTAATCCTCGCCTTACCCACTCTTTAATTTTGGGGACTGATTGGCCGGGATTTCGGGGTTTAATGACGCGCCTAGTAGAGAGTGGGTCCTGCCATTTGACAGGGGGAGGTCCCGGTGTCGCTTTGGCGGGAGCAGCTGTCACAGAGCTGTCTACGTCATCTCCGCGTCAGAGTGAGGAGCCACCGGCTCCTACTCTCTCTATTGGGGAATCCCTTGCGGATTTTCCATTAGAGCAGTCGCGAGACGAGACTCTGCGGCATGCATTTGACCAAGTGAGAGTAATCGATGGTCAAACGCTCCAGCCGAATGCCACCCCGTCCTTCCCCTACTTCGCGATTATGAAGGATAGATTATACCGAGTGACGCAGGACACTCAAACTAAAGAGCGAGTCATGCAGCTTTTAATTCCGAAGAGCCGCCGGGAATTGGTATTCCAGGCGGCTCACTTTAATCCCATGGCTGGACACTTGGGGCAGGATAAAACACTAGCCCGAATAATGGCCCGATTCTATTGGCCGGGGATTCGCGGCAATGTCTGTAGGTGGTGTACGGCATGCCGCGAATGCCAGTTAGTAAATCCAGCGGCCATTCCAAAAGCGCCTTTGCGCCCTCTACTGTTAATCGAGACCCCGTTTAAGAGAATTGGGATGGATCTTGTCGGGCCATTAGATCGGTCAGCACAAGGGTACCGCTTTATATTAGTTCTGGTGGACTATGCAACGCGATACCCAGAAGCAGTGCCTCTGTGTAATATCTCAGCATGCAGTATTGCAGAGGCACTCTTCCGCATCATCTCCCGAGTTGGAATCCCGAAAGAGATTCTGACTGATCAAGGCACTACGTTTATGTCACGAACACTGCGCGAACTGTATGGGTTATTGGGGATTAAGCTGATCCGCACCAGCGTGTATCACCCACAAATGGACGGTTTAGTGGAACGGTTCAACCGCACCCTCAAAAATATTATTAAGAAATTCGTAAGTGAGGACGCACGTAATTGGGATAAGTGGCTCGAACCCTTGCTGTTCTCAGTGCGAGAGGTCCCCCAAGCCTCCACGGGGTTCTCCCCGTTCGAATTATTATATGGGCGTAAGCCGCACGGCATCCTGGATGTGCTGCGGGAAAATTGGGAGGAGGGACCTTCACAAAGTAAGAACAAAATTCAGTACGTTATGGACCTGTGCGCAAAACTCCACACGCTCACCCACCTAACTCAGGAGAATTTGCGGCAGGCCCAGGAACAGCAAGCCCGCCTGTACAACAAGGGTACGCGCCTTAGAGAGTTCACACCGGGAGATAAGGTACTCATACTGTTGCCCACGTCGAGCTCCAAATTGATCGCCAAGTGGCAAGGACCCTTTGAGGTCACAGGGCGAGTCGGGGACATCGACTATGAGGTGAGGCGAACGGACAGGGGTGGGGCGCTACAGATTTACCACCTCAATCTGCTTAAACTCTGGAACGAGGAGGTCCCCGTAGCATTGGTGTCGGTGGTTCCGGAGAAGGCGGAGCTGGGGCCGGAGGTTCAAAAAGGGACATTGGCATCACGTACCTCTCCGGTCCCCTGTGGAGACCACCTCTCCCAGACCCAACTCACGGAGGTCGCCCAGTTGCAGACCGAGTTTTCGGATGTGTTCTCGCCCCTGCCCGGTCGCACTAACCTCATAGAGCACCACATAGAGACGCACCTGGGGGTGGTAGTGCGTAGCCGCCCTTACAGGCTACCCGAACACAAAAAAAAGGTGGTTCGGGAAGAACTTCAGACCATGCTCGAAATGGGCATCGTCGAGGAGTCCCACAGTGACTGGAGCAGCCCGGTGGTCTTGGTTCCCAAGGCCGACGGGTCGGTCCGGTTCTGTGTGGACTATAGAAAAGTCAACGCGGTGTCTAAATTTGATGTGTACCCAATGCCTCATATTGATGAGTTGCTCGATCGACTCGGCACTGCTGCTTTTATTCGACGCTGGATTTGACGAAGGGATATTGACAGATCCCCTTGACTCCACTATCCCGAGAAAAAATGGCCTTTTCCACACCGTTTGGTTTACACCAATTCGTCACCCTTCTGTTTGGGCTGTTTGGGGCGCCCGCTACGTTTCAGCGGCTGATGGACAGAGTCCTCCGCCCTCACGCCACTTATGCGGCCGCGTATTTGGATGACATCATCATCTATAGTAATGACTCGCAGCGGCACCTCGAACATCTGAGGGCCGTCCTTAGGTCGCTGAGGCGAGCGGGGCTCACAGCCAACCCAAAGAAGTGTGCGATTGGGCGGGTGGAAGTACGGTATCTGGGCTTCCACTTGGGCAACGGGCAGGTGCGTCCCCAAATTAATAAGACAGCAGCGATTGTGGCCTGCCCGAGGCCCAAGACCAAAAAGGGGGTGAGACAGTTCCTGGGGCTGGCTGGCTATTATCGTAGGTTTATACCTAATTATTCAGACGTCACCAGCCCACTGACTGATCTCACTAAAAAGGTGGCACCAGATCCGGTCCAGTAGACGGAGCAATGCCAGCGGGCTTTCTCAGAGGTAAAGGCTGCACTGTGTGGGGGGCCACTTCTACACTCCCCTGACTTTTCTCTCCCCTTTATGTTGCAGATCGATGTGTCGGACAGAGGGCTGGGGGCGGTTTTGTCCCAGGAGGTGGAGGGGGAGGACCGCCCTGTCCTATATATCAGCAGGAAGCTGTCGGTGCATGAGGGGCGCTACAGCACCATAGAGAAAGAGTGTTTGGCCATCAAGTGGGCAGTTCTCGCCCTCCGGTACTACCTGCTGGGGCGCCCTTTCACCCTCTGTTCGGACCACGCGCCCCTCCAGTGGCTTCACCGCATGAAAGATGCCAACGCGCAGATCACCCGTTGGTATCTGGCGCGCCAACCCTTTAATTTCAAGGTGGTCCACAGGCCGGGGGCGCAGATGGTCGTGGCGGACTTCCTCTCCCATCAAGGGGGGGGGGGGAGTTGGCTGCAGGCCGGACGGCCGCCCGGCCTGAGTCGGGCTATGGGGGCATGTGGCAGTGGGGGCGTGGTCAAGCACCGGTCTGTGACAGGAGGGTGGAGTCAGGGAAGGTAAGTGGCAGAATCACTACACCTGAGAGCAATTAACCTGTGTTTGTGTGTCTTCCCAGTGACCGCGCCCTATATCAGGAGGGAGATCGACAGCGGAAGGGGCTGATCCCTAAACCAGACGCCAGTTGTGTGTGTGTGTCTGTGTTAGTCACTGGAGATTGTTAGACTGAAAAGTGTGGCAATAAAGCCGAGTTGTAAACCTGATCTCTGTCCTGCCGTCCTCTGTGCTCCACCCACACATAGGGAACATACCACACTGTTACAGTCACTCGCTAGTGCAGAAGTTTTACATTTCTGACATGTCTCTTTTCCAGTTTTTCCATATATTTAATCCAGAAGATTAAATGCGTGAAGAATATCCAGTTAAGTTTTGATAGCCTTTTGGGTGTTCAGCGCATCTTTCTCTTTAAATCTTCTGCTTTAAATCTTCCGCTTTTAATGAAGTAAACCTCACGGCCATGTTTGTGTACAGTCACAGTCACTCACTAGCATGGAAGTTTTACATCTCTGACGTGACTCTTTTCCAGTTTTTTGATGTCTGTTGGTATGTTTTTCTCTTGTAAATATGCATGAAGAATATATAATGAAGTTTTGGTAGCCTTTCGGATGTTTAGCGTGTCTTTAGTTTCAGTTTTCAGTTTATTTATTTAGTGCTTAAACCAGGGGCAGCACGGTGGTGTAGTGGTTAGCGCTGTCACCTCACAGCAAGAAGGTCCGGGTTCGAGCCCCGTGGCTGACGAGGGCCTTTCTGTGCAGAGTTTGCATGTTCTCCCCGTGTCCGTGTGGGTTTCCTCTGGGTGCTCCAGTTTCTCCCACAGTCCAAAGACATGCAGGTTAGGTTAGCTAGTGACTCTAAATTGACCGTAGGTGTGAATGGTTGCCTGTGTCAGCCCTGTGATGACCTGGCGACTTGTCCAGGGTGTAACCCGCCTTTTGCCCTTAGTCAGCTGGGATAGGCTCCAGCTTGCCTGCGACCCTGTAGGACAGGATAAAGTGGCTAGAGATGATATGAGATGATGAGTGCTTAAACCAAGCACTGAATTAACCCCGTTTTCTCTCTCTCCCACCCAACAAAGAAATGATTGTGCGCATGCACAGCAGAAAAGTTTTGTCACTGGATCTTCGCATGAGTGCCAATGTGTGACGTTGTGCTGTCTTCACAATGTGCAATATTATAACAATATTGCACACTCATTCTCCATTGGGGAGAGTGGCGTAATGCTCGGAAGATAAGCGATACAATAACAATATTGCAAGCCATCAATAAACCCGATAGAAGGGAATAGAATACATGTTTTTATTCCATGGAAAAAGTGGCCTGTATGTACCGGTATAATAAATCCCGATATTTCCCTCCAGTGATGTCACTCCCAGTGTTTTCTCGCTGACTAGATGCGCGTTGTCAAAATGGTGAACCGGTTCAAAATTAAAATTCTTTTGATTAACTTGCTTTTTTTTTTTTTTTTATTTTGTTTTGTGGATGTGTCCATATAATATAAAGAACATTACACAGTGGCGCAAAGATATGAAGTTTCTCTTCTTGTGTTGAAAAATATGTTCACTTTTTTGCTTTGTTCACTCATGATATATATATATTCACCACTGGAAGATAAACTTCATATCTTCGTGTGATTGTGTAATATCCTCTGTATATCACGTTCATGCCAAATAATCAGTACCTTTTTACATGATTTCCTTTTGTACTTCATTCAGATGCAATGACTTTACTCCAAACAACAACAATAACTAAAGTTATCTTTATAAGCAGCAACAAAAAGGACCTTTATTTTTAGGGTTCTTATACACTGTATTTCTTACTCTGTTGTTGTTGCCTTATTACAGACAAGAATCACTAAAATACATTAAAACAGGCAGGAATTACGAACTTCAGTGATCACCTCTCACTGAGATGCAGGAATCTTCCTACATGTGGCTTTTATTCTCCTGCAACCTGGAGAAATTTCATTGCATTTAACTCTCAGAACTACTGGAATAGCAGAGAAGCCATACTGTATTTGGGATAAATCATAAACCATCTTGTAAAATGCTGAGGATGGTGGTGTGCTCATGGAAGAGAAAGATAACAGTGATTAATCCATAGACTCTTAAAAGTCTAATAACAACATTAGCTCACTGCCCGGGGGGTACTTTAAATAATTGCCTGGTCCAGATCTGCACTATCATCACTTTAAAGCCAGTAATGCTCTGGAGCTACTTGGGGCAAATTTGGACTCAGCAAAAATAAATAAATAAATAAATAAATAAAATCACAATAACTTTCTCTTCTTTTCCTCTATTTCTTTATCTCACTACAAACTCCTGACCTCTAATCCTCAATAAATCTCGCTCCTTCAGGATCATATTATTCCTACAGTATTCTAGACTCATATTAAAGACCCGGTTTTGCTCTTTTACTCTCAAACGCCCAGCGGTTCGGTCCGGAAAATTCAGCTTAATGGATTCATTGTGGGTTTTAAGCACTGAGATTATAAACACGCACACACACTTGTTAGGATTTAGGCTGTTTGGACATTTGGAAGGAAAATCAGAGCATTTTTGTATTATCACAAAACGACGTTCACTTTACATGATTGCAATTAAAATGAATAAAATTCAATATTAAAATATTAAAAATGAAAATGTTTAGTGAATTAAAGAATGAATAATTTAATCTATAGTTTAGCCCATGCATCCCATTTATCACTGACCATTTATACGGAGTATATTTTATACATATTTAATGACCTGTGTTTTATAACCCATGTGGGCTTTTTGTCTCAATCAATCAATCAATCAATCAATCAATAAACAAACCAACTGTTATCTTTATTAGAAAATGATGTGCTCACTGTAGAATTCATTTGGACAGCTTAACCTTTGAGCATGAATTATTGATCCACATATTCAGATTCTTTAGATTTGACCAATTTTAACTTAAAATTACATATGTGATTCTGTCTAAATATCAAGTATTAAAAAAGTACAGTTAGATTTGTTTGAGTTATGATAGGCTAAAAAAGTGCCCCCGAAACAAACAACCACCATATAAATACTCCAATTTCCAAAATGTATAATTTATTGCATTAGGGTGTAAAATATATAATGATTTTTTTTAGAAAATATAATTTCTGAGCCTCTGAAAAAATTATCTTCAAACAAAATCAAGAAAACAAAAAACAACAACAAAAACCAAGAAAAACTTTTTTAATTTTAATTTAATTTTATTTTATGCAGAAAGTTAATAAAGATTGAGGAGAATAAATAGTTTACAGAGCTACAGAAGTTTATATTTATTTACAGTAATGATCTCAGTGATCTGATCTGAAGGTGATTCACATCTTATATTGTCTTAAATTAAAAAAAGAGCCTTAAATTAGCCATAACACTGGACAGGAAAGGGTTAAAATGGTAGGTAAACTCACTACGCATTTTTACAAATTTTATTATTATTATTATTATTATTATTATTATATCTACAACAGGTTGTCCTCAGGTGGGAACTTTATCCAGACGGTAAACACTGGAATGAAGATAAAAGCCTACAGTAGGTTAGTTAACTGGTTAAGGGCCAGCAGGTTAGTTTAAATCTTAAGAAGCAGTAGGTTAGTTAATTGGTTAAGAGGCAGTAGGTTAGTTAACTGGTTAAGAGGCAGTAGGGTAGTTAATTGGTTAAGAGGCAGTAGGGTAGTTTAGAATTTAAGAGGCCATAGGTTAGTTTAGAATTTAAGAGACAGTAGGTTAGGTTATAATTTAAGAGGCAGTAGGGTATTTTAGAATTTAAGAGGCGGTAGGTTAGTTTATAACTTAAGAGGCAGTAGGGTAGGTTATAATTTAAGATGCAGTAGGTTAGTTTATAATTTAAGAGGCAGTAGGGTGGGTTATAATTTAAGAGGCAGTAGGGTAGTTTAGAATTTAAGAGGCAGTAGGGTAGGTTATAATTTAAGACAGTAGGTTAGTTTAGAATTTAAGAGGCAGTAGGGTAGTTTAGAATTAAAGGGCAGTAGGTTAGTTTAGAATTTAAGAGGCAGTAGGTTAATTTAGAATTTAAGAGGCAGTAGGGTAGGTTATAATTTAAGAGGCAGTAGGATAGTTTAGAATTTAAGAGGCAGTAGGTTAGTTTAGAATTTAAGAGGCAGTAGGTTAGTTTAGAATTTAAGAGGCAGTAGGTTAGTTTAGAATTTAAGAGGCAGTAGGATAGTTTAGAATTTAAGAGGCAGTAGGTTAGTTTAGAATTTAAGAGGCAGTAGGTTAGTTTAGAATTTAAGAGGCAGTAGGGTAGTTTAGAATTTAAGAGGCAGTATGGTAGGTTATAATTTAAGAGGCAGTAGGGTAGTTTATAATTTAAGAGGCAGTAGGTTAGTTTATAATTTAAGAGGCAGTAGGGTAGTTTATAATTTAAGAGGCAGTATGTTAGTTTAGAATTTAAGAGGCAGTAGGGTAGTTTAGAATTTAAGAGGCAGTAGGGTAGTTTATAATTTAAGAGGCAGTAGGTTAGTTTAGAATTTAAGAGGCAGTAGGGTAGTTTAGAATTTAAGAGGCAGTAGGTTAGTTTAGAATTTAAGAGGCAGTAGGTTAGGTTATAATTTAAGAGGCAGTAGGTTAGTTTATAATTTAAGAGGCAGTAGGTTAGTTTATAATTTAAGAGGCAGTAGGGTATAATTTAAGAGGCAGTAGGGTAGGTTATAATTTAAGACGCAGTAGGTTAGTTTATAATTTAATATGCAGTAGGGTAGGTTATAATTTAAGAGGCAGTAGGTTAGTTTAGAATTTAAGAGGCAATATGTTAGTTTAGAATTTAAGAGGCAGGAGGTTAGTTTATAATTTAAGAGGCAGTAGGGTAGGTTAAAAGAGGCAGTATGGTAGTTTATAATTTAAGAGGCAGTAGGTTAGTTTATAATTTAAGAGGCAGTAGGGTATTTTAGAATTTAAGAGGCAGTAGGGTATTTTAGAATTTAAGAGGCAGTAGTGTAGGTTATAATTTAAGACGCAGTAGGTTAGTTTATAATTTAAGAGGCAGTAGGGTAGGTTATAATTTAAGAGGCAGTAAGGTAGGTTATAAGAGGCAGTAGAGTAGTTTATAATTTAAGAGGCAGTAGATTAGTTTATAATTTTAAGTGGCAGTAGGGTAGGTTATAATTTATGACGCAGTAGGTTAGTTTATAATTTAAGAGGCAGTAGGGTAGTTTATAATTTAAGAGGCAGTATGTTAGTTTAGAATTTAAGAGGCAGTAGGGTAGTTTAGAATTTAAGAGGCAGTAGGGTAGTTTATAATTTAAGAGGCAGTAGGTTAGTTTAGAATTTAAGAGGCAGTAGGGTAGTTTAGAATTTAAGAGGCAGTAGGTTAGTTTAGAATTTAAGAGGCAGTAGGTTAGGTTATAATTTAAGAGGCAGTAGGTTAGTTTATAATTTAAGAGGCAGTAGGGTAGGTTAAAAGAGGCAGTAGGGTAGTTTATAATTTAAGAGGCAGTAGGTTAGTTTATAATTTAAGAGGCAGTAGGGTATAATTTAAGAGGCAGTAGGGTAGGTTATAATTTAAGACGCAGTAGGTTAGTTTATAATTTAATATGCAGTAGGGTAGGTTATAATTTAAGAGGCAGTAGGTTAGTTTAGAATTTAAGAGGCAATATGTTAGTTTAGAATTTAAGAGGCAGGAGGTTAGTTTATAATTTAAGAGGCAGTAGGGTAGGTTAAAAGAGGCAGTATGGTAGTTTATAATTTAAGAGGCAGTAGGTTAGTTTATAATTTAAGAGGCAGTAGGGTATTTTAGAATTTAAGAGGCAGTAGGGTATTTTAGAATTTAAGAGGCAGTAGTGTAGGTTATAATTTAAGACGCAGTAGGTTAGTTTATAATTTAAGAGGCAGTAGGGTAGGTTATAATTTAAGAGGCAGTAAGGTAGGTTATAAGAGGCAGTAGAGTAGTTTATAATTTAAGAGGCAGTAGATTAGTTTATAATTTTAAGTGGCAGTAGGGTAGGTTATAATTTATGACGCAGTAGGTTAGTTTATAATTTAATACACAGTAGGGTAGGTTATAATTTGAGAGGCAGTAGGTTAGTTTAGAATTTAAGAGGCAGTAGGGTAGTTTAGAATTTAAGAGGCAATATGTTAGTTTAGAATTTTAGAGGCAGTAGATTAGTTTATAATTTAAGAGGCAGTAGGGTATTTTAGAATTTAAGAGGCAGTAGGGTATTTTAGAATTTAAGAGGCAGTAGGGTAGGTTATAATTTAAGACGCAGTAGGTTAGTTTATAATTTAAGAGGCAGCAGGGTAGGTTATAATTTAAGAGGCAGTAGGGTAGGTTATAAGAGGCAGTAGAGTAGTTTATAATTTAAGAGGCAGTAGGTTAGTTTATAATTTAAGAGGCAGTAGGGTATTTTAGAATTTAAGAGGCAGTAGGTTAGTTTATAATTTAAGAGGCAGTAGGGTAGGTTATAATTTAAGACGCAGTAGGTTAGTTTATAATTTAATACGCAGTAGGGTAGGTTATAATTTAAGAGGCAGTAGGTTAGTTTAGAATTTAAGAGGCAGTAGGGTAGTTTAGAATTTAAGAGGCAGTAGGGTAGTTTAGAATTTAAGAGGCAGCAGGTTAGTTTAGAATTTAAGAGGCAGCAGGTTAGTTTAGAATTTAAGAGGCAATATGTTAGTTTAGAATTTTAGAGGCAGTAGGTTAGTTTAGAATTTAAGAGTCAGTAGGGTATTTTAGAATTTAAGAGGCAGTAGGGTATTTTAGAATTTAAGAGGCAGAAGGGTAGGTTATAATTTAAGACGCAGTAGGTTAGTTTATAATTTAAGAGGCAGTAGGGTAGGTTATAATTTAAGAGGCAGTAGGGTAGGTTATAAGAGGCAGTAGAGTAGTTTATAATTTAAGAGGCAGTAAGGTATTTTATAATTTAAGAGGCAGTAGGTTAGTTTATAATTTAAGAGGCAGCAGGTTAGTTTAGAATTTAAGAGGCAGTAGGGTAGTTTAGAATTTAAGAGGCAGCAGGTTAGTTTAGAATTTAAGAGGCAGTAGGGTAGTTTAGAATTTAAGAGGCAGCAGGTTAGTTTAGAATTTAAGAGGCAGTAGGTTAGTTTAGAATTTAAGAGGCAGTAGGGTAGGTTATAATTCAAGAGGCAGTAGGGTAGTTTAGAATTTAAGAGGCAGTATGTTAGTTTATAATTTAAGAGGCAGTAGGGTAGTTTATAATTTAATATGCAGTAGGGTAGGTTCTAATTTAAGAGGCAGTAGGTTAGTTTAGAATTTAAGAGGCAGTAGGGTAGTTTAGAATTTAAGAGGCAGTATGTTAGTTTATAATTTAAGAGGCAGTAGGGTAGTTTATAATTTAATATGCAGTAGGGTAGGTTCTAATTTAAGAGGCAGTAGGTTAGTTTAGAATTTAAGAGGCAGTAGGGTAGTTTAGAATTTAAGAGGCAGTAGGGTAGTTTAGAATTTAAGAGGCAGTATGTTAGTTTATAATTTAAGAGGCAGTAGGGTAGTTTATAATTTAATATGCAGTAGGGTAGGTTCTAATTTAAGAGGCAGTAGGTTAGTTTAGAATTTAAGAGGCAGTAGGGTAGTTTAGAATTTAAGAGGCAGTATGTTAGTTTATAATTTAAGAGGCAGTAGGGTAGTTTATAATTTAATATGCAGTAGGGTAGGTTCTAATTTAAGAGGCAGTAGGTTAGTTTAGAATTTAAGAGGCAGTAGGGTAGTTAAGAATTTAAGAGGCAGTAGGGTAGTTAATTGTTTAAGAGGCAGTAAGTTAGTTAATTGTTTAAGAGGTTAGAGTTCTGTAATAAACTCACCGCTCACCACTCGGGCACCGCGGCAGCTCGCGACCCAAACTGTCCAGCCGTACAGGATCCCGAGCGCCGTCAACCCCGCGCGCATCCTCTCCGCTTAACAGTTTACTTCAAAGTGCAGCGCCGACGCGGAGAAGCTGTTTCCTGTTCGTCACTGCTGGAGTTCAGCGGCACTCACTCTGGGCTCACACTGCACATCTGCACACTGCACATCTGCACATCTTCATTCAGCTCTCACACCGGCGCAGTGCTGCGGGGGGGAGGGGGAGCGCGCGCATCACCCTCACGCGCGGATTGCTGATTTGAATCGAGCGCGAGCTGTTTACCTCAGCATTTCATTCAGCTTCAAAAGCGCACAAGATGAGCAACTTAAATCACACCTCATCTCCTCATAACCATAACACTCACACAGGGCACAACTTACCTCACACCTCATCTCCTCATAACCATAACACTCACACAGGGCACAACTTACCTCACACCTCATCTCCTCATAACCATAACACTCACACAGGGCACAACTTACCTCACACCTCATCTCCTCAGAACCATAACACTCACACAGGGCACAACTTACCTCACACCTCACCTCCTCAGAACCATAACACTCACACAGGGCACAACTTACCTCACACCTCACCTCCTCAGAACCATAACACTCACACAGGGCACAACTTGCCTCACACCTCATCTCCTCATAACTATAACACTCACACAGGGCACAACTTACCTCACACCTCATCTCCTCATAACCATAACACTCACACAGGGCACAACTTACCTCACCTCCTCAGAACCATAACACTCACACAGGGCACAACTTGCCTCACACCTCACCTCCTCAGAACCATAACACTCACACAGGGCACAACTTGCCTCACACCTCATCTCCTCATAACTATAACACTCACACAGGGCACAACTTACCTCACACCTCATCTCCTCATAACCATAACACTCACACAGGGCACAACTTACCTCACACCTCACCTCCTCAGAACCATAACACTCACACAGGGCACAAGTTGCCACACACCTCATCTCCTCATAACCATAACACTCACACAGGGCACAACTTACCTCACACCTCATCTCCTCATAACCATAACACTCACACAGGGCACAACTTACCTCACACCTCAGAACCATAACACTCACACAGGGCACAACTTACCTCACACCTCACCTCCTCAGAACCATAACACTCACACAGGGCACAACTTACCTCACACCTCACCTCCTCATAACCATAACACTCACACAGGGCACAACTTACCTCACACCTCACCTCCTCAGAACCATAACACTCACACAGGGCACAACTTACCTCACACCTCATCTCCTCATAACCATAACACTCACACAGGGCACAACTTACCTCACACCTCAGAACCATAACACTCACACAGGGCACAACTTACCTCACACCTCACCTCCTCAGAACCATAACACTCACACAGGGCACAACTTACCTCACACCTCACCTCCTCATAACCATAACACTCACACAGGGCACAACTTACCTCACACCTCACCTCCTCAGAACCATAACACTCACACAGGGCACAACTTACCTCACACCTCACCTCCTCAGAACCATAACACTCACACAGGGCACAACTTACCTCACACCTCACCTCCTCAGAACCATAACACTCACACAGGGCACAACTTACCTCACACCTCACCTCCTCAGAACCATAACACTCACACAGGGCACAACTTACCTCACACCTCACCTCCTCAGAACCATAACACTCACACAGGGCACAACTTACCTCACACCTCATCTCCTCATAACCATAACACTCACACAGGGCACAACTTACCTCACACCTCAGAACCATAACACTCACACAGGGCACAACTTACCTCACACCTCACCTCCTCAGAACCATAACACTCACACAGGGCACAACTTACCTCACACCTCACCTCCTCATAACCATAACACTCACACAGGGCACAACTTACCTCACACCTCACCTCCTCAGAACCATAACACTCACACAGGGCACAACTTACCTCACACCTCACCTCCTCAGAACCATAACACTCACACAGGGCACAACTTACCTCACACCTCACCACTTCAGAACCATAACACTCACACAGGGCACAACTTACCTCACACCTCACCACTTCAGAACCATAACACTCACACAGGGCACAACTTACCTCACACCTCACCTCCTCATAACCGTAACACTCACACAGGGCACAACTTACCTCACACCTCACCTCCTCATAACCGTAACACTCACACAGGGCGCAACTTACCTCACACCTCATCTCCTCATAACCGTAACACTCACACAGGGCGCAACTTACCTCACACCTCACCTCCTCATAACCGTAACATTCACACAGGGCGCAACTTACCTCACACCTCACCTCCTCATAACCGTAACACTCACACAGGGCACAACTTACCTCACACCTCACCTCCTCAGAACCGTAACACTCACACAGGGCACAACTTACCTCACACCTCATCTCCTCATAACCGTAACACTCACACAGGGCACAACTTACCTCACACCTCAACTCCTCATAACCGTAACACTCACACAGGGCACAACTTACCTCACACCTCACCTCCTCAGAACCGTAACACTCACACAGGGCACAACTTACCTCACGCCTCACCTCCTCAGAACCGTAACACTCACACAGGGCACAACTTACCTCACGCCTCACCTCCTCAGAACCGTAACACTCACACAGGGCACAACTTACCTCACGCCTCACCTCCTCATAACCGTAACACTCACACAGGGCACAACTTACCTCACGCCTCACCTCCTCATAACCGTAGCACTCACACAGGGCACAACTTACCTCACACCTCACCTCCTCATAACCGTAGCACTCACACAGGGCACAACTTACCTCACACCTCATCTCCTCAGAACCGTAACACTCACACAGGGCACAACTTACCTCACACCTCATCTCCTCATAACCGTAGCACTCACACAGGGCACAACTTACCTCACACCTCATCTCCTCATAACCGTAACACTCACACAGGGCACAACTTACCTCGCACCTCATCTCCTCTCCTCATAACCGTAACACTCACACAGGGCACAACTTACCTCACACCTCATCTCCTCATACACCGAAAAAAGTAACCTATAGAATTTATCCAATAAATCTGAGGTAACAATTTGCAATGACTTGTTTGGGGTAGATTTAATTCCATATATTGAGTATAAAATAACTGAAATAAAAAGCTATGAAATACTTAAATAAATTGGGTAAAATTTACCTCACATTTATGTATCTATTCAACAGCTACTTTCTCATTGAAAATGGGTAAAATTATCTCTTGTTTGCTAGTAGGTAATACCTGATAATTACTAATCAAAGGTAATTAATATCACTTAGTAACCATTACTTATTCGGAGAAGTTAAGATGTACCCCCCCCCCCCCCCCCAAAAAAAAAAGACTTTCAGACGGTTCATCATCTCAATGTTTTTAATCCATAAAATCATCCAAAAAAAAAAAAAAACAGAATAAAGTGCAGTACAACAGCTTCACACAACATTTCAAGTAATGAACCTGTTTTATAACTCACTAACTAACAGCTTCAAATGTTGTTTCTGGACTGACCAAATCTGCAGTCCAGGTGCATTTATACAGCAAATAACTGAACCGCCTTGTTTATATGCAGCAGTGATGCACCAAATGATCAAAAAACACAAAATAAAGTGCAGTACAACAGCTTCACACAACATTTCAAGTAATGAACCTGTTTTATAGCTCACTAAACTAACAGCCGGAGAGAGGAAGATGGCAGTCCGAGAGTTCCCTGTCCCGCTCACTCAAACGCACGGGCTGACGCATGCGCAATTTGGAGCACAGGACTCACGGCTTTGGGATATATTTTACTGTATTTTTCCATGTAACGGTTGTTACTGTTAACGAATAGGTAGCATATGTATAATTTGCCCATTACTTTATAATTCCTTGGCTGACTGCAATAATCGAGTAAATTTTATCTGGTTTGCATAGATTATATTTACCACTCTCCAAAATCACTTCTTACAGTGTAACCATAGCACTCACACAGGGCACAACTTACCTCACACCTCACCTCCTCAGAACCATAACACTCACACAGGGCACAACTTACCTCACACCTCACCTCCTCAGAACCATAACACTCACACAGGGCACAACTTACCTCACACCTCACCTCCTCAGAACCATAACACTCACACAGGGCACAATTTACCTCACACCTCACCTCCTCAGAACCATAACACTCACACAGGGCACAACTTACCTCACACCTCACCTCCTCAGAACCATAACACTCACACAGGGCACAACTTACCTCACACCTCACCTCCTCAGAACCATAACACTCACACAGGGCACAACTTACCTCACACCTCACCTCCTCAGAACCATAACACTCACACAGGGCACAACTTACCTCACACCTCACCTCCTCATAACCGTAGCACTCACACAGGGCACAACTTGCCTCACACCTCACCTCCTCAGAACCATAACACTCACACAGGGCACAACTTACCTCACACCTCACCTCCTCAGAACCGTAACACTCACACAGGGCACAACTTACCTCACACCTCACCTCCTCAGAACCGTAACACTCACACAGGGCACAAGTTGCCACACACCTCATCTCCTCATAACCATAACACTCACACAGGGCACAACTTACCTCACACCTCACCTCCTCAGAACCGTAACACTCACACAGGGCACAACTTACCTCACACCTCACCTCCTCAGAACCGTAACACTCACACAGGGCACAACTTACCTCACACCTCACCTCCTCAGAACCGTAACACTCACACAGGGCACAACTTACCTCACACCTCACCTCCTCAGAACCGTAACACTCACACAGGGCACAACTTACCTCACACCTCACCTCCTCAGAACCGTAACACTCACACAGGGCACAACTTACCTCACACCTCACCTCCTCAGAACCGTAACACTCACACAGGGCACAACTTGCCTCACACCTCACCTCCTCAGAACCGTAACACTCACACAGGGCACAACTTGCCTCACACCTCACCTCCTCAGAACCGTAACACTCACACAGGGCACAACTTGCCTCACACCTCACCTCCTCATAACCGTAGCACTCACACAGGGCACAACTTGCCTCACACCTCGCCTCCTCAGAACCATAACACTCACACAGGGCACAACTTACCTCACACCTCATCTCCTCATAACCATAACACTCACACAGGGCATAGTTCACATTATCAACCAGCTTAAATTTTAATAAATATTTAGTTTCTATATAAATAAATAAATAAATAAATAAATAAAAATTATGATTTGAGTCACTAAAACACACCCTTGGGGTTATTCTTCTCTTTCTACGACCAAATCAATTATTCACCCCTTTCATATATCCCACAATCCACTGTGCGGTTGGGAACTTCCGGTGGCCAGGTCTAGGCTGCTGATAATGGTATAAAAACCAACACTGGGCGAAATAATCAGTTTCGATGTTTAAATATCAGAGGCCAGTCTCTCTTGTTTTCTCACTTTTGAAGATAAAAAAAGAAGAAAATGCAGCTTTTTATGTTGCTGAGAAACCAAAAACAGTGCAAACTGCTCAACCTTCCCATGGTGGAAACCTTAGAGCTTCACCTCTAAATTCTGACTGTATAATATACTATATTATTATACATCCAGGACACTTTTTCAATGGAATAAAAACGTGTTCTATTCCCTTCTAGCGGGTTTCATTGATTTGGTTTGATAGCAGCGAGCGTTTGATATGCCTAACTATACTGCCAAAAATTTGTAGCAATGTTGGAAGCACACAACTGCATGGAAAGTTCTTGTATGCTGTAGCTTTACAATTTCCTTTTAGTGGAATTAAGGCTGTTCCAACATGACAATCCCCCTGTGCACAAAGCAAGCTCCATGAAGACATACCGTAGTTTGCATACTCAACAACCCCCTGAGAATGAAAAGTGGTAGATCAGACTGCGTGACACACTCATGCCCTTCTAGGAGGGCCTGGGGGCAGGCCCCCCTCCCCAGAAAGTTTTTGGGAAAAAAAACATTATGGTATAAAATCGGACATTCTCCTGGATTCTGAGTACCATATTTGAAGAAAATTGATCAAGAAATCAGACCGATGTACTTCACAAAGCATGCTTCTCACCTTGCCTCAATGCTTTGATGCTGGATGATCCAACACTCAAGTCACCTTGAACTTGTCATAGCGAATCTTTTTTTTCTTTGGAGTTTTCATTGTTCATGATCACCAAAGCATGTTTGGTTTTTGCAAATACTACTGTGATTTGTTGTAATCTGTCGCCTCATTGCCGATTGGCTTAAACCATAACGAAAAAACAGTGGAATGGTGATATAGAGCGATGCAATAGATTCAACATCATTATCGTGCTGTTCCATTGGCTCTCGGCATCACTTAATGTGACTATTTGATGCGAAATACTTGTATCCCTAGTGCCAAAAATAGCTGAAGTGATGTCAGAAGAGTAACAGTGTTTGCTGATTATTTTGTAATGTGGTATTTTTTGGAAGTAAAACTGGTAGGCAGGATTTACCTGTCAAAACCTGTAGACGACTGCATAAATTGGTCAGGTTGGCAAGTATAGGTTTGCCAAAGTTGGTGTGGAAAAACAAGTGTCCTGACACCATACAGAGCCCTGACCTCAACCCCACTGGGATGAACTGGAACACCAAGTGCACCCCAGGCTTCCTCACTCAACCTCACTAATGGTATATGGGAGAAATAAAGATCAAGTGTTATAGTGTATCATATTCAGCTAAAAACAGAAAAAGAAGGTTTAAATGGTCTGAAGCTGAATATCCACAGACATGATTCATTGTCGGGTCACACTTTCTGAATGATGAAGTGATTTCAGGACTGATTATGTTGTCACAGAGACATACCTGCTTTGTGCTCAGATTGATCTGAACGTCCATCGATGTGGAGCCGTGCTGATCTCGGTGCTGTTAACATAGCTTCAATATGCACAGACACAAAAATGCTATTACTTAATTTACTGTTGGGTATTGATCTCTTATTTCTCCCTGGTAAATGCCATTCTGCTTCTAGGCGGTTCGATAATGACTGGAAGAGATTGTGAGACACTGCGTTATTGCAGGAACAGTCATCAAGAAGGATATTAAAGAGATCTGGCAAGGAGCACTGGCAACAGATAGCGGAAATGTTGGGTAATCATAAAAAAGTGGCAGCTAAAAATGGGGCTGCAGGGTCAGAAAAAGGCCAGTGTGCTGAAAGGCCTTAGCTATGCTAAGTGACAGCACGATGCTGATTCTGCAGACCTGCACACAGGGTTGAGCTAGTGTGTCTTTGCTTTTTTCCATTAAAGCCTTAGTATCATAATTTTTGTGCTGCAATTCAGTTAAATTCTACATGCAAATCAGGGATGCTCATTTACTGATACTTCTAAAATAGCACCACATGACACTGACATAAACCTATCACACCTTGTCACACTAATAACAGCAATCAGGAAGTATTTCACAGTTAATAAAGAAAGAAAAGCAGACTACAAAGTGCAAGTAGTCTGACAAAACATCTTTATGGCACTTAAACAGAATCTTTAATTGAGAGTTCTAGAGCTTTATCATCAGGAAGCGTGATCACTAAAAACAAGTGCAAGGTGCCAGGAATTGTGTGCACACAGAGGCATTTGCAAGCATGGAGCAGTGAAATGAGCATGTAGATAAACATAGACATGTGAGCACTCATATACTGTACATTCACCAGCCACTTTATTAGGAACACCCATCCACCTGCTGTCTGATGCAGTTCTCTAATCAGCCAATTCCTTGACAGCAGCACAATGCATCAAATCATGCAGATACAAATCAAGAGCTTCAGTTAATGTTCACTTCAAACATCAGACTGGGAAAAATTGTGATCTCAAAGTGTGACTTTCTTTCACTGTGGTATGGGTGTTGGATTGAGCCAGATGGACTGGTTTGAGTATTTCAGAAACTGCTGATCTCCTTCCTGGGGTTTTCACACACAACAGTCTCTAGAGTTTACACAGAATGGTGCGAAAAACAAAAACATTGAGTGAATGGGCGACAGTTCTGTGGGTGGAAACAAACGCCTTGTTGATTAGAGAGGTCAGAGGAAAATAGCCATATTGGTTCGAGTTGCCAGGAAGGATATAGCAGCTCATATAATCACTCTTTACAACCATGGTGAGCAGAAAAGCATCTCCGCATGCAACAGCAGAAGAACACATTGGGTTCCAGTCCCGCAGCCAAGAACAGGAATCCTTTTTTAATGATAATTGATAATGATAATATTCCTTATAGTGCTCTGTGACCTCTTTTCAGCAAAGCATCTAAAAACATAAAACTCAGCACGAGGAGTTTATTGCAAGCAACAAAATCTGAGATATTATTGATCGGATTTGAAATGTCTGGAGCATGGTTTGGTTTTGAGGAAATTATTTTGATAGTGCACTTAGAAGCAGCCAGTCATGTGCTTATTATATGCCTTTGTGCTGAGGGACATTATAAATGATTGACCATAAAGACTTTGAAATCCTGCTGTGACAGCTCAGACTCTGACACTGATGAATGTTCATATCCTGTTTGAAAGCAGGGAGCCATCTGGAGTGTCTAAAATGAAAGAATGGAGTGTGGAAGTGCCTTCCTGAGGACATAGACCTTTGACCTTTGACTTTTGACTAAGTGACGTTCATCATAGCCATGTTATAAAGACAGCTTGACAAGATTTGAGAATTTTTATTCATGAGATTAAAAAAAACATGTCTGGGAAAGATTTTAGGAAACTGGAACATCTCGATATCCATGCATTCTGTTTATTAGAGGTAGTGATCTTTGTCTTCTTTTTTTTCTTGCATTTCTCTGAAAGCATGGAAATGGATGTCCACAAAAAATGGCACTGCAGGACATGCTGGGAGAAAGATGACTTGACCCCAAAGAGGACCTGGGTAGGGTAAATGAACACAATCTGTTCTTCCCTGATTGGATTATAGAGTGACGTGAGATTAGGAGAACCTTAAGAAAAGGTAACAGAAAGCTAATAAAGAGATACTGCATTCAGATCTATGAGTTGAGTCCAACTCTCCATCCCGGTTCCATTACATATAAAAATAAAGTGATCTTTTCACATCTTGAATATTATATGGACATGCAGTCATATTGCACACAAAGACAAGTTGGTGTCCAATGATTTTAGAAAAATCCGTCCCGGGGCAGTAGTTGTAAATACGATTGACGAGTTAAGATCTCTTGAGGGATTTTGTTCCAGGAAATTGAGGAAGAACTCTGAATAGGACCTTTGTAAAATATTAAAAAAGTGAAAGTGCAATAAAAGTACATTGGAACTGAACCCATTTAAAGAGCTTGCCTATTTACAGCTGTTCTGAGACTTAATGTCTCCGAGCTCAAATTGGTCAGTAACTCCTCCAGCATGCATTGCTGCTCTATTTGGTCTGACATCCGCTCATGACAAGCATTCATGAAATCTCATCTCATCTCATTATCTCTAGCCGCTTTATCCTTCTACAGGGTCGCAGGCAAGTTGGAGCCTATCCCAGCTGACTATGGGCGAAAGGCGGGGTACACCCTGGACAAGTCGCCAGGTCATCACAGGGCTGACACATAGACACAGACAACCATTCACACTCACATTCACACCTACGGTCAATTTAGAGTCACCAGTTAACCTAACCTGCATGTCTTTGGACTGTGGGGGAAACCGGAGCACCCGGAGGAAACCCACGCAGACACGGGGAGAACATGCAAACTCCACACAGAAAGGCCCTCGCCGGCCCCGGGGCTCAAACCCAGGACCTTCTTGCTGTGAGGCAACAGTGCTAACCACTACACCACCGTGCCGCCCTCATTCATGAAATGTAATCAGTAATTACAGTACTGCCCAGAGGATCGGCTCAACATTGCTGGAGCATGACAATCAAACACCTGAAAATTGAATACAATCAAACTGATCCAATAAAGACAGTAGTTATGCATTTTCCTTACTTTTTACAATTCCTGCTGCCATTTATTCATTATATTAATTATTAGTGATAGAATAAAGGCAATAAAGAATGCTAGCTCCATCCTGTACTCCATCCATCACTCTATCTATCAATTTCTCCATCCTGAAGACTTCATGAAAACGTACTGGGGTGGGGTTCCCAAAAGCTTAGAACATCTTAACTAAGAGAGAGAGTGTTTATTGTGCTGCTTGCTCTACTATTTTGCGATGATCTTTGTGCGGCAATGCTTTTGGGAAACCCACCCCTGATTGATACAAAGCAGTGACACTGGAGACTCCTTCCATAACTTACACACCATATCAGTGTATTTCGTCACCATTAAATAACAACACATAATTTAATCCCTGATGGGTGACAAATTAAAGGAAAAGCAACAGGTAGTAATGAGCTGGGCAACCAAAAGCTACCACAATGGCTTTAATATACCTTAACATCAGTTCTAATTCTCTACAAGTCTGAACAATCTCCCATAGGTGTTCAGTTGGGTTGAGATATGGTGAATGTGAAGGCTGTAGCATATCATTTACATAATTTTCGTCTTCATCAAACCATTCAGTTAGCCTTAGTGCCCTGAAGATGGGGGTGGAGTCATTATGGAAGAGACCACACCGTTAGGAGAGCCAGAAACCAGACGTATTTCTCCCCAAATTGCTATATTTTCACAAATGGACTCTTATTGATTTTAAGAATGCCTCTCCTCAAAACAGATAATCCGTTACTGCCATTCACCTCTGCCAGTCACCACTTAAGTGTAATTACCCAGCAGTCAATACTGCAGCACACTCACTGCTACAGTTAACCTCTGCGTCACCGGCTGGAAGCTTCCCGTGTCCAGCCTCAATGCAGATTGATAGGCTTTGGGCAAGTAATTAAATAATTGTCTCATCAATTAATGAAGCTGTTTGTTGTGTATAATTCACTTGACCAGAACTGCAGACTGTCTTCAGTGTGTTTATACGCATGGAGCTGAGAACCCGTCTCAATGTCATATACAGTCAAAATAGCTTTAACTGTAGATTTTAGTATTTATTTCACCCAGTAACTACGTTCATGATCTTTTAGTCAAGGCTCTGAGCTTTGCCTTAGTTCTCATACAGCTACCGTGGTGCTTGAAAGTTTGTGAACCCTTTAGAATTTTCTATATATTTCTGCATACATATGACCTAAAACATCATCAGATTTTCACACAAGTCCTAAAAGTAGATAAAGAGAACCCAGTTAAACAAATGAGACAAAAATATTATACTTGCTCATTTATTTATTGAGGAAAATGATCCAATATTACATATGTGTGAGTGGCAAAAGTATGTGAACCTTTGATTTCAGTATCTGGTGTGACCCCCTTGTGCAGCAATAACTGCAACTAAACGTTTCCGGTAACTGTTGATCAGTCCTGCACACTGGCTTGGAGGAATTTTAGCCCATTCCTCCGTACAGAACAGCTTCAACTCTGGGATGTTGGTGGGTTTCCTCACATGAACTGCTCGCTTCAGGACCTTCCACAACATTTCCATTGGATTAAGGTCAGGACTTTGACTTGGCCATTCCAAAACATTAACTTTATTCTTCTTTAACCATTCTTTGGTAGAACGACTTGTGTGCTTAGGGTCATTGTCTTGCTGCATGACCCACCTTCTCTTGAGATTCGGTTCATGGACAGATGTCCTGACACTTTCCTTTAGAATTCGCTGGTATAATTCAGAATTCATTGTTCCATCAATGATGGCAAGCCATCCTGGCCCAGATGCAGCAAAACAGGCCCAAACCATGACACTACCACCACCATGTTTCACAGATGGGATAAGGTTTTTATGCTGGAATGCAGTGTTTTCCTTTCTCCAAACATAACGCTTCTCATTTAAACCAAAAAGTTCTATTTTGGTCTCCTCCATCCACAAAACATTTTTCCAATAGCCTTCTGGCTTGTCCACATGATCTTTAGCAAACTGCAGATGAGCAACAACGTTCTTTTTGGAGAGCAGTGGCTTTCTCCCTGCAACCTTGCCATGCACACCATTGTTGTTCAGTGTTCTCCTGATGGTGGACTCATGAACATTAGCCAATGTGAGAGAGGCCTTCAGTTGCTTAGAAGTTACCCTGGGGTCCTTTGTGACCTCGCCGACTATTATACACCTTGCTCTTGGAGTGATCTTTGTTGGTCGACCACTCCTGGGGAGGGTAATGATGGTCTTGAATTTCCTCCATTTGTACACAATCTGTCTGACTGTGGATTGGTGGAGTCCAAACTCTTTAGAGATGGTTTTGTAACCTTTTCCAGCCTCATGAGTATCAACAACACTTTTTCTGAGGTCCTCAGAAATCTCCTTTGTTCGTGCCATGATACACTTCCGCAAACGTGTTGTGAAGATCAGACTTTGATAGATCCCTGTTCTTTAAATAAAACAGGGTGCCCACTCACACCTGATTGTCATCCCATTGATTGAAAACACCTGACTCTAATTTCACCTTCAAATTAACTGCTAATCCTAGAGGTTCACATACATTTGCCACTCACAGATATGTAATATTGGATCATTTTCCTCAATAAATAAATGACCAAGTATAATATTTTTGTCTCATTTAGGACTTGTGTGAAAATCTGATGATGTTTTAGGTCATATTTATGCAGAAATATAGAAAATTCTAAAGGGTTCACAAACTTTCAAGCACCACTGTATAAATAAAGTGATTCATCTGTACTGAAAATGCACTATGATATATTCATTTTGTAAATATCTGAAGTAAACCACAACCGCAAGTAATAATGCAATGTGATGAGTGATTCAACATGACATCAATCACCCTTTACAGCGTCTTCCTTCTGCCTTATTGCTTGCTTGTAAGCAGAATTTATGATCATTTTAAATACTTTTAATTTGAACATCTTTGCAACAATTTTTGTTCTTCCTCTCAAGGCTATCTATCTACAGTTTATCCTTTTATAATATTGTTATATATTTTGCTTATCCCTTTTGCTTGATCTGAGCCCCTAAACTGAAATATTTGCTGCACCAGTACTGAATTGGTTGACATTATTATATGCTCTTAAAAGCAAACCAGTCTAACTGTTTAGAGTAACATGCTTTTATGTTGTGTGTTTGATAAATTGAGCACTTGCAAATTTGCTGATCATGTCTTGTGATTACTTTTTTAGAGCTGTATAAAAACTCAATTATGCTAACCACAACAGTACGTGCTCTGAATGCTTTGCCTTGACGCAACTGCTCTTTAAGGAAATCAATTCCCAGTTATGAATTGGCCTTGTCTTACTTTCCCCAGGAGATAATACGTTTTGTAGTGATTGGCTCGAATTTATGTAGCACAACAAACAGCTTATGAAATACGTAGGAATTCTCGTGATCTATTTCCCACATTGGTCGCCACACTTAGTGTCAGACAGCAGATGTATAAAAGCGAGACAGCCGCAGCAAAACCCAGTGGAGATCTCCATCACAGGACTATAGTGGATTTTAAAACAACTCCAAAAATTAATTAAATTGCAGTTTATTTTTCAGACAGAGGCAAAACTAACAGGAGTCACCATCCACTTGTTAGTACTTGGAACACGTTTTCATATTATTTGCTGTGGATTTTCAGTGCATTTTTATGCCTTCCAAAGTTATGAAATAATTCAAAATACAGTTTGACTTATTATAGGGGTGTAAGGGCTCACAATTTCACATAAATGCCACGTTCGTTTGTAAGATAGTGTGGCTATACTAATTTAAAACAGTGTATATTGGAATAAGTTGGGAGGAAAATGTGTCTGAATTGATCTGATCTCATCTCATTATCTCTAGCCGCTTTATCCTGTTCTACAGGGTCGCAGGCAAGCTGGAGCCTATCCCAGCTGACTACGGGAGAAAGGTGGGGTACACCCTGGACAAGTCGCCAGGTTATCACAGGGCTGACACATAGACACAGACAACCACTCACACTCACACCTACAGTCAATTTAGAGTCACCAGTTAACCTAACCTGCATGTCTTTGGACTGTGGGGGAAACCGGAGCACCTGGAGGAAACCCACACGGACACGGGGAGAACATGCAAACTCCAGACAGAAAGGCTCTCGCCAGCCACGGGGCTCAAACCCGGACCTTCTTGCTGTGAGGCGACAGCGCTAACCACCACACCACCATGCTGCCTTGATCTGCTCTATTATGTTTATTATGTACAAATAAATTTATAGGGCTGTGACCTCTGTTGGTCTCAGTGAAGGAGGTGTGGTCTCTGTGTAACAGTCCAGTCCCATTGAAAGAGGTGTGGCCTCTGTGTAGCAGTCCAGTCTCAGTGAAGGAGGTGTGGCCTCTGTGTAGCAGTCCAGTCTCAGTGAAGGAGGTGTGGCCTCTGTGTAGCAGTCCAGTCTCAGTGAAGGAGGTGTGGCCTCTGTGTAGCAGTCCAGTCTCAGTGAAGGAGGTGTGGCCTCTGTGTAGCAGTCCAGTCTCAGTGAAGGAGGTGTGGCCTCTGTGTGTCCGTCCTGCCCTGTGTCCGAAATCGCTCACTCATTCACTACTCCCTACTCCCTATATAGGGAATTACTATAAAGAGGACTATATAGTGAGCTCATTGGTAAAATGAAAAAAATGCTTTCGGACACTTGTCCGTTGCGGTGGTATTTACGTCATTACTGTCACACAATTAAAATGTGCCAGATCAGCCGGCTGGTGGGTTTTCAAAATAATAAATACATGCATGTATTTTTGTGATAAATACATATTATACTGAGTGTATTTCCCACCTTAATAAATACAAAATACCTGCATCTTTCAGTTTTTTTTTTAAATCAAGGCTAATTGTGATTGTGGCCTTGATGTCAGTCCCAGTAAAAGAGGTGTGGCCTCTGTGTGTCAGTCCTGGTCTCAGTGAAGGAAGTGTGGCCTCTGTGTGTCAGTCTCAATGAAGGAGGTGTGGCCTCTGTGTATCTGTCCCAGTCTCAGTGAAGGAGGTGTGGCCTCTGTGTGCCAGTCCTGGTCTCAGTGAAGGAAGTGTGGCCTCTGTGTGTCAGTCTCAATGAAGGAGGTGTGGCCTCTGTGTATCTGTCCCAGTCTCAGTGAAGAAGGTGTGACCTTTATCAGTCCCTGTCTCAGTGAAGGAAGTGTGGCCTCTGTGTGTCAGTCCTGGTCTCAGTGAAGGAGGTGTGGCCTTGATGTGTCAGTCCCAGTAAAGGAGGTGTGGCCTCTGTGTGTCAGTCCTGGTCTCAGTGAAGGAGGTGTGGCCTTGATGTGTCAGTCTCAGTGAAGGAGGTGTGGCCTCAGTGTGTCAGTCTCAGTGAAGGAGGTGTGGCCTCTGTGTATCAGTCCCAGTCTCAGTGAAGGAGGTGTGGCCTCTATCAGTCCCAGTCTCAGTGAAGGAAGTGTGGCCTCTGTGTGTTAGTCCTGGTCTCAGTGAAGGAGGCCTGGCTTTGATGTGTCGGTCTCAGTGAAGGAGGTGTGGTGTGGCCTCTGAGTGTCAGTCCTGGTCTCAGTGAAGGATGGGTGGCCTCAATGTCTCAGTCCCAGTGAAAGAGGTGTGGCCTCGATGTATCAGTCCTGGTCTCAGTGAAGGAGGTGTGGCCTCTGTGTGTCAGTCTCAATGAAGGAGGTGTGGCCTCTGTGTGTCAGTCCCAGTGAAAGAGGTGTGGCCTCGATGTATCAGTCCCAGTGAAGGAGGTATGGCCTCTGTGTGTCAGTCCTGGTCTCAGTGAAGGAGGTGTGGCCTTGATATGTCAATCTCAGTGAAGGAGGTGTGGCCTTGATGTGTCGTTCTCAGTGAAGGAGGTGTGGTCTCAATGTGTCAGTCTCACTGAAGGAGGTGTGGCCTCTGTGTGTCGATCTCAATGAAGGAGGTGTGGTCTCTGTGTGTCAGTCTCAGTGAAAGAGGTGTGGCCTCTGTGTGTCAGTCTCAATGAAGGAGGTGTGGCCTCTGTGTGTCAGTCTCAGTGAAGGAGGTGTGGCCTCTGTGTATCAGTCCCAGTGTCAGTGAAGGAGGTGTGGCCTCAATGTGTCGGTCTCAGTGAAGGAGGTGTGGCCTCTGTGTGTCAGTGCCAGTGAGGGAGATGTGGCCTTGATGTGTCAGTCTCAGTAAAGGAGGTGTGGCCTCTGTGTGTCAGTCTCAGTGAAGGAGGTGTGGCCTCAATGTGTCAGTCTCAGTGAAGGAGGTGTGGCCTCTGTGTGTCAGTCTCAGTGAAGGAGGTGTGGCCTCAATGTGTCAGTCTCAGTGAAGGAGGTGTGGCCTCTGTCTATCAGTCCCAGTCTCAGTGAAGGAGGTGTGGCCTTGATGTGTCAGTCTCAGTGAAGGAGGTGTGGCTTTGGTGTGTCAGTGCCAGTGAATGAGGTGTGCCCTCTATGTAAGGGAAGCCGTGGCCTGAAGGTTAGCGATGTAGCTTTGGAATCAAAAGGTTGCTGGTTCAATTCCCTATAACAGCAGGAATGGCTGAAATTCCCTTGAGCAGGACAATTAACCCCTGGCTGGTCTTGGTATGTTATTAGTCACACTGGAGAAGAGTGTCTGCTAAATGCCTCTTATGTAATGTGTATCAAGCCCAGTGAATGAGGTGTGGCCTCATGTGTTTATGTTTATACCTACTCCAGTCCTAAAATTCTTTAGAAAATAATGATTAACTGCTACTACACTGAGTTAGGGTATTTATTACCATTCTACTACTCTGTGTGTGTGTGTGTGTGTGTGTGCGCGCACGCTCCTTTGGGCATGTAGTGACATTTTGATTTTTTACTGGGACCTTTGGCCCATCACAGTATGCTTAAAAATGTAATTAATGACTTCCAGTGTTTCTGCGCAAAATGAATTAATATATTTCGCTCATTAAACTCTATAGGCTGGAGACAGAAGGACTTTCCATTAAAAAACTGAAATCATTATAAAACTGATTTTCTTACAGCAGAGTTTGACTGTCTAGATTTAGAATACATACCATATGCTTTTATTTTCTAATCTGGAATAATCCCAATGAGACATCATAAAGTGGTTAAATGTGTCTGGATTGAGAGAAACCCATTTAATGGGCAAGAATCTTTCTCCTAGAGTTTGGGCAACATTTCATAATCATGATTCACAGTAATAAAGTGTCGGTAATCATCTGATGAGATCATTCATGAGTGTTAGTCCTGTGTAAACACTAAAGTGTGCAGTGTAGGAGTGTTTCATTACAAGGTTTGAGAACACAGATTCAGATCAGATCTGGAGATTATGTACTTGTCTTAAATCCGGAAAGCTGGTAAATATGTTAATATCAGTCAATCTGGAGTTACAGAAGTGGGAGATGGTAATAGCCCCCTCTATTGTATGTGAATCCATTTGCATTAAATACTTAAGGACTTAGTGTTCTTTCTACTTTTAACCCACCTAAACTATTAATCTGATCATTTTAGAGAAGACGAGGCACTTGGTGGAGTTTACAGATTAGAAGTTGATGGTCGAAGAAATTGTGGAAGGCCAAGGAAGACCTGGAAAATATGCATTGAAGAAGATCTAGAAGAGTTGAATACTGTTGAAGAAGATACTGTAGATCAAAGAGAATGGGAGCATCGAATCAAAAGTCTGTCCCCCTGAACTTGGGGAAACCTGATGATAAAAGGAAGATGATAATGATGATGATGATGATGATGATGATGATTTCACCCATTTCTCTTTGGGTGTTTACTGATGGCTTTCAGCTCCTAGTGTGACGTACTCCTATACTGAAACTCAACTTTAATTCTCAGTGAAAGTTTCAAAGTGTATCCACCCTCATACATCTGATGTCAGTACTGTACATCACAGCCTTAGATAGCCAACTCAACACGTGTCTTCATTTGTTCTCAAGACTCCGTGGCGGCACTGACGAAATAGTCTTCTAATGGCATGAAATTACTGGCTGAATCACCCTAATGTCAAAATCTAGTTTATTTCTGTTTCAGTGGGTAGAAACTGAATTATAGTAAACAAATAATATTGTAATGTGAATTACTGTGTTTAACTGAATCAACTGTAACCAGATTAGTTCATTAGAATTTACTGACCATTAGAGGAAAAAAAATCAAGTTATGTTAGTGGACTTTTAGTGTTTCATGTGTGATTTTGTTTTGTCTACATGATTCATTTGTTTCCAGCTGTGATTTTTTTTCATATGTAATTTCTTCTATGATTATTTTCACGACTTGTCCAGGGTGTACCCCGCCTTTCGCCCGTAGTCAGCTGGGATAGGCTCCAGCTTGCCTGCGACCCTGTAGAAGGATAAAGCGGCTAGAGATAATGAGATGAGATGAGATTATTTTCACGACTTGTCCAGGGTGTACCCCGCCTTTCGCCCGTAGTCAGCTGGGATAGGCTCCAGCTTGCCTGCGACCCTGTAGAAGGATAAAGCGGCTAGAGATAATGAGATGAGATGAGATTATTTTCACGACTTGTCCAGGGTGTACCCCGCCTTTCGCCCGTAGTCAGCTGGGATAGGCTCCAGCTTGCCTGCGACCCTGTAGAAGGATAAAGCGGCTAGAGATAATGAGATGAGATGAGATTATTTTCACACAATTTTCCATTCCTGGCGGCATAGTGAAGTCCCTTCACAGCAAGAAGGTTCTGGGTTCAAGCCCAGCAGCCGACAGGGGCCTTTCTGTGTGGAGTTTGCATGTTCTTCCTGTGTCTGCATGGGTTTCCTCACAAAGACATGCAGTCAGTCAGTCAGGTTCAATCTTAATCACATCATCAGTTTTTCTTTGGCTAATCAGACACAAGGTACGCCACCACTCTTGCCAGAGCGGTTGGGGGTTAGGTGCCTTGCTCAAGGGCACTTAAGCCAATCCTGCTGGTCCAGGGAATCGAACCAGCAACCTTTTGAGCTTAAAGCTGTTTCTCTAAGCATTAGGCCATTTCCCTTAAGTTGGAAAGCGGACAAGGGCCTTTCTGTGTGGAGTTTGCATGTTCTTCCTGTGTCTGTGTGGGTTTCCTCCGGGTGCACCGGTTTCCCCCACAGTCCAAAGACATGCAGATTAGGTGACTCTAAATTGACCGTAGGTGTGAATGTGAATGGTTGTGTGTGTCTATGTGTCAGCCCTGCGATGATCTGGCAACTTGTCCGGGGTGTACCCGGCTTCTCGCCTGTAGTCAGCTGGGATAGGCTCCAGCTTGCCTACGACGCAGTTACAGATAATGGATGGATGGATGGATGGATGGATGGATGGAGTTCCATTCCTAAGAGACAAACAAAGCCACTGTTAAAGGCTGGTTGGGAAAGTGAAACTAATCCTTGTCTGACCTTAAGGGGATCTTGTCTAAAATTATTATTAAAATATTGAAAGTGTTCCTGCTGACACTACTCCCATACCAAATCCAGAAATTTTCTGGAATCCCCTGGGAATGATGATGATGATGATGATGGATGTAAAATGCAAAGCGGCCGCCGGCAGTGGGTTCATGAATCACTAGTCACTGATTCGATTCGACTCTTTTAAGTGAATCTTTCGGTTCGGTTCACCATCCAGAAATATTATGTAACCTGTAGACTACACGTCAAACGCAACACCTTGTTTAATAACCTGTTTTAACGGCTGAAGAAGTCTGGCTATACTACAGTATTTATCCTACACTAAGAATCAATGAATTTATTATATAGATTTATAGT